>NW_027096022.1:331860-663720 GCF_040115645.1 Euwallacea fornicatus | reverse complement strand
TTGACACTCTGTTTAAGACATTTGGTCGTCATTTGTCGAAGTTTTCGAGCTTCAAATTTAGAACAATCACACATTTTGAGTGTTTGAGCACATGAAGTACTATTTTTCTTGGAAATTCAACAAGATGCAATCATGATTGGTTTTGTCATCTTAAAGATCTCGTCGAGTTGATTAATTTGACACTCTGTTTAAGACATTTGGTCGTCATTTGTCGAAGTTATCGAACTTCAAATTTAGAACAATCACACATTTTAAGTGTTTGAGCACATAAAGTACTATTTTTCTCTGAAATTCAACGAGATGCAATTATGATGTGTTTTGCCATCTTAAAGATCTCGTCGAGTTGATTAATTTGACATTCTGTTTAAGACATTTGATCGTCATTTGTCGAAGTTATCGAGCTTCAAATTTAGAACAATCACACATTTTGAGTGTTTGAGCACATAAAGTCCTATTTTTCTCTGAAATTCAACAAGATGCAATCATGATGTGTTTTGCCATCTTAAAGATCTCGTCGAGTTGATTAATTTGACATTCTGTTTAAGACATTTGGTCGTCATTTGTCGAAGTTATCGAACTTCAAATTTAGAACAATCACACATTTTGAGTGTTTGAGCACATAAAGTACTATTTTTCTTGGAAATTCAACAAGATGCAATCATGATGTGTTGTGTTATCTTAAAGATCTTGTCGAGTTGATTAATTTGACACTCTGTTTAAGACATTTGGTCGTCATTTGTCGAAGTTATCGAACTTCAAATTTAGAACAATCACACATTTTGAGTGTTTGAGCACATAAAGTACTATTTTTCTTGGAAATTCAACAAGATGCAATCATGATGTGTTGTGTTATCTTAAAGATCTCGTCGAGTTGATTAATTTGACACTCTGTTTAAGACATTTGGTCGTCATTTGTCGAAGTTATCGAACTTCAAATTTAGAACAATCACACATTTTAAGTGTTTGAGCACATAAAGTACTATTTTTCTCTGAAATTCAACGAGATGCAATTATGATGTGTTTTGCCATCTTAAAGATCTCGTCGAGTTGATTAATTTGACATTCTGTTTAAGACATTTGATCGTCATTTGTCGAAGTTATCGAGCTTCAAATTTAGAACAATCACACATTTTGAGTGTTTGAGCACATAAAGTCCTATTTTTCTCTGAAATTCAACAAGATGCAATCATGATGTGTTTTGCCATCTTAAAGATCTCGTCGAGTTGATTAATTTGACATTCTGTTTAAGACATTTGGTCGTCATTTGTCGAAGTTATCGAACTTCAAATTTAGAACAATCACACATTTTGAGTGTTTGAGCATATAAAGTACTGTTTTTCTTGGAAATTCAACAAGATGCAATCATGATGTGTTTTGTCATCTTAAAGATCTAGTCGAGCTGATTAATTTGACACTCTGTTTAAGACATTTGGTCGTCATTTGTCGAAGTTATCGAGCTTCAAATTTAGAACAATCACACATTTTGAGTGTTTGAGCACATAAAGTCCTATTTTTCTCTGAAATTCAACAAGATGCAATCATGATGTGTTTTGTCATCTTAAAGATCTCGTCGAGCTGATTAATTTGACTCTCTGTTTAAGACATTTGGTCGTCATTTGTCTAAGTTATCGAGCTTCAAATTTAGAACAATCACACATTTTGAGTGTTTGAGCACATAAAGCATTATTTTTTTTTGAAATTCAACAAGATGCAATTATGATGTGTTTTGCCATCTTAAAGATCTCGTCGAGTTGATTAATTTGACATTCTGTTTAAGACATTTGGTCGTCATTTGTCGAAGTTATCGAGCTTCAAATTTAGAACAATCACACATTTTGAGTGTTTGAGCACATAAAGCATTATTTTTTTTTTAAATTCAACAAGATGCAATTATGATGTGTTTTGTCATCTTAAAGATCTCGTCGAGTTGATTAATTTGACATTCTGTTTAAGACATTTGGTTGTCATTTGTCGAAGTTATCGAGCTTCAAATTTAGAACAATCACACATTTTTTGTGTTTGAGCACATAAAGTCCTATTTTTCTCTGAAATTCAACAAGATGCAATAATGATGTGTTTTGCCATCTTAAAGATCTCGTCGAGTTGATTAATTTGACATTCTGTTTAAGACATTTGGTTGTCATTTGTCGAAGTTATCGAGCTTCAAATTTAGAACAATCACACATTTTGAGTGTTTGAGCACATAAAGTCCTATTTTTCTCTGAAATTCAACAAGATGCAATCATGATGTGTTTTGCCATCTTAAAGATCTCGTCGAGTTGATTAATTTGACATTCTGTTTAAGACATTTGGTCGTCATTTGTCGAAGTTATCGAGCTTCAAATTTAGAACAATCACACATTTTGAGTGTTTGAGCACATAAAGTCCTATTTTTCTCTGAAATTCAACAAGATGCAATCATGATGTGTTTTGCCATCTTAAAGATCTCGTCGAGTTGATTAATTTGACATTCTGTTTAAGACATTTGGTCGTCATTTGTCGAAGTTTTCGAGCTTCAAATTTAGAACAATCACACATTTTGAGTGTTTGAGCACATAAAGTACTATTTTTCTTGGAAATTCAACAAGATGCAATCATGATGTGTTTTGCCATCTTAAAGATCTCGTCGAGTTGATTAATTTGACACTCTGTTTAAGACATTTGGTCGTCATTTGTCGAAGTTTTCGAGCTTCAAATTTAGAACAATCACACATTTTGAGTGTTTGAGCACATGAAGTACTATTTTTCTTGGAAATTCAACAAGATGCAATCATGATTGGTTTTGTCATCTTAAAGATCTCGTCGAGTTGATTAATTTGACACTCTGTTTAAGACATTTGGTCGTCATTTGTCGAAGTTATCGAACTTCAAATTTAGAACAATCACACATTTTAAGTGTTTGAGCACATAAAGTACTATTTTTCTCTGAAATTCAACGAGATGCAATTATGATGTGTTTTGCCATCTTAAAGATCTCGTCGAGTTGATTAATTTGACATTCTGTTTAAGACATTTGATCGTCATTTGTCGAAGTTATCGAGCTTCAAATTTAGAACAATCACACATTTTGAGTGTTTGAGCACATAAAGTCCTATTTTTCTCTGAAATTCAACAAGATGCAATCATGATGTGTTTTGCCATCTTAAAGATCTCGTCGAGTTGATTAATTTGACATTCTGTTTAAGACATTTGGTCGTCATTTGTCGAAGTTATCGAACTTCAAATTTAGAACAATCACACATTTTGAGTGTTTGAGCACATAAAGTACTATTTTTCTTGGAAATTCAACAAGATGCAATCATGATGTGTTGTGTTATCTTAAAGATCTTGTCGAGTTGATTAATTTGACACTCTGTTTAAGACATTTGGTCGTCATTTGTCGAAGTTATCGAACTTCAAATTTAGAACAATCACACATTTTGAGTGTTTGAGCACATAAAGTACTATTTTTCTTGGAAATTCAACAAGATGCAATCATGATGTGTTGTGTTATCTTAAAGATCTCGTCGAGTTGATTAATTTGACACTCTGTTTAAGACATTTGGTCGTCATTTGTCGAAGTTATCGAACTTCAAATTTAGAACAATCACACATTTTAAGTGTTTGAGCACATAAAGTACTATTTTTCTCTGAAATTCAACGAGATGCAATTATGATGTGTTTTGCCATCTTAAAGATCTCGTCGAGTTGATTAATTTGACATTCTGTTTAAGACATTTGATCGTCATTTGTCGAAGTTATCGAGCTTCAAATTTAGAACAATCACACATTTTGAGTGTTTGAGCACATAAAGTCCTATTTTTCTCTGAAATTCAACAAGATGCAATCATGATGTGTTTTGCCATCTTAAAGATCTCGTCGAGTTGATTAATTTGACATTCTGTTTAAGACATTTGGTCGTCATTTGTCGAAGTTATCGAACTTCAAATTTAGAACAATCACACATTTTGAGTGTTTGAGCATATAAAGTACTGTTTTTCTTGGAAATTCAACAAGATGCAATCATGATGTGTTTTGTCATCTTAAAGATCTAGTCGAGCTGATTAATTTGACTCTCTGTTTAAGACATTTGGTCGTCATTTGTCGAAGTTATCGAGCTTCAAATTTAGAACAATCACGCATTTTGAGTGTTTGAGCACATAAAGTACTATTTTTCTCTGAAATTCAACAAGATGCAATCATGATGTGTTTTGTCATCTTAAAGATCTCGTCGAGCTGATTAATTTGACTCTCTGTTTAAGACATTTGGTCGTCATTTGTCGAAGTTATCGAGCTTCAAATTTAGAACAATCACACATTTTGAGTGTTTGAGCACATAAAGTACTATTTTTCTCTGAAATTCAACAAGATGCAATCATGATGTGTTTTGTCATCTTAAAGATCTCGTCGAGCTGATTAATTTGACTCTCTGTTTAAGACATTTGATCGTCATTTGTCGAAGTTATCGAGCTTCAAATTTAGAACAATCACACATTTTGAGTGTTTGAGCACATAAAGTCCTATTTTTCTCTGAAATTCAACAAGATGCAATCATGATGTGTTTTGTCATCTTAAAGATCTCGTCGAGCTGATTAATCTGACACTCTGTTTAAGACATTTGGTCGTCATTTGTCGAAGTTTTCGAGCTTCAAATTTAGAACAATCACACATTTTTTTTGTTTGAGCACATAAAGTACTATTTTTCTTGGAAATTCAACAAGATGCAATCATGATGTGTTTTGCCATATTAAAGATCTCGTCGAGTTGATTAATTTGACACTCTGGTTAAGACATTTGGTCGTCATTTGTCGAAGTTATCGAGCTTCAAATTTAGAACAATCACACATTTTGAGTGTTTGAGCACATAAAGTCCTATTTTTCTCTGAAATTCAACAAGATGCAATCATGATGTATTTTGTCATCTTAAAGATCACGTCGAGCTGATTAATTTGACTCTCTGTTTAAGACATTTGGTCGTCATTTGTCGAAGTTATCGAACATCAAATTTAGAACAATCACACATTTTGGGTGTTTGAGCACATAAAGTCCTATTTTTCTCTGAAATTCAACAAGATGCAATCAAGATGTGTTTTGTCATCTTGAAGATCTCGTCGAGTTGATTAATTTGACTGTCTGTTTAAGACATTTGGTGGTCATTTGTCGAAGTTATCGAGCTTCAAATTTAGAACAATCACACATTTTGAGTGTTTGAGCACATAAAGTACTATTTTTCTTGGAAATTCAACAAGATGCAATCATGATGTGTTTTGTCATCTTAAAGATCTCGTCGAGCTGATTAATCTGACACTCTGTTTAAGACATTTGGTCGTCATTTGTCGAAGTTATCGAGCTTCAAATTTAGAACAATCACACATTTTGAGTGTTTGAGCACATAAAGTCCTATTTTTCTCTGAAATTCAACAAGATGCAATCATGATGTGTTTTGTCATCTTAAAGATCTCGTCGAGCTGATTAATTTGACTCTCTGTTTAAGACATTTGGTCGTCATTTGTCTAAGTTATCGAGCTTCAAATTTAGAACAATCACACATTTTGAGTGTTTGAGCACATAAAGCATTATTTTTTTTTGAAATTCAACAAGATGCAATCATGATGTGTTTTGCCATCTTAAAGATCTCGTCGAGCTGATTAATTTGACTCTCTGTTTAAGACATTTGGTCGTCATTTGTCGAAGTTATCGAACATCAAATTTAGAACAATCACACATTTTGGGTGTTTGAGCACATAAAGTCCTATTTTTCTCTGAAATTCAACAAGATGCAATCAAGATGTGTTTTGTCATCTTGAAGATCTCGTCGAGTTGATTAATTTGACTGTCTGTTTAAGACATTTGGTCGTCATTTGTCGAAGTTATCGAGCTTCAAATTTAGAACAATCACACATTTTGAGTGTTTGAGCACATAAAGCATTATTTTTTTTTTAAATTCAACAAGATGCAATTATGATGTGTTTTGTCATCTTAAAGATCTCGTCGAGTTGATTAATTTGACATTCTGTTTAAGACATTTGGTTGTCATTTGTCGAAGTTATCGAGCTTCAAATTTAGAACAATCACACATTTTTTGTGTTTGAGCACATAAAGTCCTATTTTTCTCTGAAATTCAACAAGATGCAATAATGATGTGTTTTGCCATCTTAAAGATCTCGTCGAGTTGATTAATTTGACATTCTGTTTAAGACATTTGGTTGTCATTTGTCGAAGTTATCGAGCTTCAAATTTAGAACAATCACACATTTTGAGTGTTTGAGCACATAAAGTCCTATTTTTCTCTGAAATTCAACAAGATGCAATCATGATGTGTTTTGCCATCTTAAAGATCTCGTCGAGTTGATTAATTTGACATTCTGTTTAAGACATTTGGTCGTCATTTGTCGAAGTTATCGAGCTTCAAATTTAGAACAATCACACATTTTGAGTGTTTGAGCACATAAAGTCCTATTTTTCTCTGAAATTCAACAAGATGCAATCATGATGTGTTTTGCCATCTTAAAGATCTCGTCGAGTTGATTAATTTGACATTCTGTTTAAGACATTTGGTCGTCATTTGTCGAAGTTTTCGAGCTTCAAATTTAGAACAATCACACATTTTGAGTGTTTGAGCACATAAAGTACTATTTTTCTTGGAAATTCAACAAGATGCAATCATGATGTGTTTTGCCATCTTAAAGATCTCGTCAAGTTGATTAATTTGACACTCTGTTTAAGACATTTGGTCGTCATTTGTCGAAGTTTTCGAGCTTCAAATTTAGAACAATCACACATTTTGAGTGTTTGAGCACATGAAGTACTATTTTTCTTGGAAATTCAACAAGATGCAATCATGATTGGTTTTGTCATCTTAAAGATCTCGTCGAGTTGATTAATTTGACACTCTGTTTAAGACATTTGGTCGTCATTTGTCGAAGTTATCGAACTTCAAATTTAGAACAATCACACATTTTAAGTGTTTGAGCACATAAAGTACTATTTTTCTCTGAAATTCAACGAGATGCAATTATGATGTGTTTTGCCATCTTAAAGATCTCGTCGAGTTGATTAATTTGACATTCTGTTTAAGACATTTGGTCGTCATTTGTCGAAGTTATCGAACTTCAAATTTAGAACAATCACACATTTTGAGTGTTTGAGCACATAAAGCATTATTTTTTTTTAAATTCAACAAGATGCAATTATGATGTGTTTTGCCATCTTAAAGATCTCGTCGAGTTGATTAATTTGACATTCTGTTTAAGACATTTGGTCGTCATTTGTCGAAGTTATCGAGCTTCAAATTTCGAACAATCACACATTTTTTGTGTTTGAGCACATAAAGTACTATTTTTCTTGGAAATTCAACAAGATGCAATCATGATGTGTTTTGCCATCTTAAAGATCTCGTCGAGTTGATTAATTTGACATTCTGTTTAAGACATTTGGTCGTCATTTGTCGAAGTTATCGAGCTTCAAATTTAGAACAATCACACATTTTGAGTGTTTGAGCACATAAAGTCCTATTTTTCTCTGAAATTCAACAAGATGCAATTATGATGTGTTTTGCCATCTTAAAGATCTCGTCGAGTTGATTAATTTGACATTCTGTTTAAGACATTTGGTCGTCATTTGTCGAAGTTATCGAGCTTCAAATTTAGAACAATCACACATTTTGAGTGTTTGAGCACATAAAGTCCTATTTTTCTCTGAAATTCAACAAGATGCAATCATGATGTATTTTGTCATCTTACAGATCTCGTCGAGCTGATTAATTTGACTCTCTGTTTAAGACATTTGGTCGTCATTTGTCGAAGTTATCGAGATTCATAATTTGAAAAGTCTCAAAAGTTGTGTGTTTGAGCAGATAAAGTGCTATTTTTCTTGGAAATTCAACAAGATGCAATCATGATGTGTTTTGTCATCTTAAAGATCTCGTCGAGCTGATTAATTTGACATTCTGTTTAAGACATTTGGTCGTCATTTGTCGAAGTTATCGAGATTCAAATTTAGAACAATCACACATTTTGAGTGTTTGAGCACATAAAGTCCTATTTTTCTCTGAAATTCAACAAGATGCAATCATGATGTGTTTTGTCATCTTAAAGATCTCGTCGAGCTGATTAATTTGACTCTCTGTTTAAGACATTTGGTCGTCATTTGTCGAAGTTATCGAACATCAAATTTAGAACAATCACACATTTTGGGTGTTTGAGCACATAAAGTCCTATTTTTCTCTGAAATTCAACAAGATGCAATCAAGATGTGTTTTGTCATCTTGAAGATCTCGTCGAGTTGATTAATTTGACTGTCTGTTTAAGACATTTGGTGGTCATTTGTCGAAGTTATCGAGCTTCAAATTTAGAACAATCACACATTTTGAGTGTTTGAGCACATAAAGTACTATTTTTCTTGGAAATTCAACAAGATGCAATCATGATGTGTTTTGTCATCTTAAAGATCTCGTCGAGCTGATTAATCTGACACTCTGTTTAAGACATTTGGTCGTCATTTGTCGAAGTTATCGAGCTTCAAATTTAGAACAATCACGCATTTTGAGTGTTTGAGCACATAAAGTACTATTTTTCTCTGAAATTCAACAAGATGCAATCATGATGTGTTTTGTCATCTTAAAGATCTCGTCGAGCTGATTAATTTGACTCTCTGTTTAAGACATTTGGTCGTCATTTGTCGAAGTTATCGAGCTTCAAATTTAGAACAATCACACATTTTGAGTGTTTGAGCACATAAAGTCCTATTTTTCTCTGAAGTTCAACAAGATGCAATTATGATGTGTTTTGTCATCTTAAACATCTCGTCGAGCTGATTAATTTGACTCTCTGTTTAAGACATTTGGTCGTCATTTGTCGAAGTTATCGAACATCAAATTTAGAACAATCACACATTTTGGGTGTTTGAGCACATAAAGTCCTATTTTTCTCTGAAATTCAACAAGATGCAATCAAGATGTGTTTTGTCATCTTGAAGATCTCGTCGAGTTGATTAATTTGACTGTCTGTTTAAGACATTTGGTGGTCATTTGTCGAAGTTATCGAGCTTCAAATTTAGAACAATCACACATTTTGAGTGTTTGAGCATATAAAGTACTGTTTTTCTTGGAAATTCAACAAGATGCAATCATGATGTGTTTTGTCATCTTAAAGATCTAGTCGAGCTGATTAATTTGACTCTCTGTTTAAGACATTTGGTCGTCATTTGTCGAAGTTATCGAGCTTCAAATTTAGAACAATCACGCATTTTGAGTGTTTGAGCACATAAAGTACTATTTTTCTCTGAAATTCAACAAGATGCAATCATGATGTGTTTTGTCATCTTAAAGATCTCGTCGAGCTGATTAATTTGACTCTCTGTTTAAGACATTTGGTCGTCATTTGTCGAAGTTATCGAGCTTCAAATTTAGAACAATCACACATTTTGAGTGTTTGAGCACATAAAGTCCTATTTTTCTCTGAAGTTCAACAAGATGCAATTATGATGTGTTTTGTCATCTTAAACATCTCGTCGAGCTGATTAATTTGACTCTCTGTTTAAGACATTTGGTCGTCATTTGTCGAAGTTTTCGAGCTTCAAATTTAGAACAATCACACATTTTTTTTGTTTGAGCACATAAAGTACTATTTTTCTTGGAAATTCAACAAGATGCAATCATGATGTGTTTTGCCATATTAAAGATCTCGTCGAGTTGATTAATTTGACACTCTGGTTAAGACATTTGGTCGTCATTTGTCGAAGTTATCGAACATCAAATTTAGAACAATCACACATTTTGGGTGTTTGAGCACATAAAGTCCTATTTTTCTCTGAAATTCAACAAGATGCAATCATGATGTGTTTTGTCATCTTAAAGATCTCGTCGAGCTGATTAATCTGACACTCTGTTTAAGACATTTGGTCGTCATTTGTCGAAGTTATCGAGCTTCAAATTTAGAACAATCACACATTTTGAGTGTTTGAGCACATAAAGTCCTATTTTTCTCTGAAATTCAACAAGATGCAATCATGATGTGTTTTGTCATCTTAAAGATCTCGTCGAGCTGATTAATTTGACTCTCTGTTTAAGACATTTGGTCGTCATTTGTCTAAGTTATCGAGCTTCAAATTTAGAACAATCACACATTTTGAGTGTTTGAGCACATAAAGCATTATTTTTTTTTGAAATTCAACAAGATGCAATCATGATGTGTTTTGCCATCTTAAAGATCTCGTCGAGTTGATTAATTTGACATTCTGTTTAAGACATTTGGTCGTCATTTGTCGAAGTTATCGAGCTTCAAATTTCGAACAATCACACATTTTGAGTGTTTGAGCACATAAAGTCCTATTCGTCTCTGAAATTCAACAAGATGCAATCATTATGTGTTTTGCCATCTTAAAGATCTCGTCGAGTTGATTAATTTGACATTCTGTTTAAGACATTTGGTCGTCATTTGTCGAAGTTATCGAGCTTCAAATTTAGAACAATCACACATTTTGAGTGTTTGAGCACATAAAGTACTATTTTTCTTGGAAATTCAACAAGATGCAATCATGATGTGTTTTGTCATCTTAAAGATCTCGTCGAGCTGATTAATCTGACACTCTGTTTAAGACATTTGGTCGTCATTTGTCGAAGTTATCGAGCTTCAAATTTAGAACAATCACGCATTTTGAGTGTTTGAGCACATAAAGTACTATTTTTCTCTGAAATTCAACAAGATGCAATCATGATGTGTTTTGTCATCTTAAAGATCTCGTCGAGCTGATTAATTTGACTCTCTGTTTAAGACATTTGGTCGTCATTTGTCGAAGTTATCGAGCTTCAAATTTAGAACAATCACACATTTTGAGTGTTTGAGCACATAAAGTCCTATTTTTCTCTGAAATTCAACAAGATGCAATCATGATGTGTTTTGCCATCTTAAAGATCTCGTCGAGTTGATTAATTTGACATTCTGTTTAAGACATTTGGTCGTCATTTGTCGAAGTTATCGAGCTTCAAATTTCGAACAATCACACATTTTGAGTGTTTGAGCACATAAAGTCCTATTCGTCTCTGAAATTCAACAAGATGCAATCATGATGTGTTTTGCCATCTTAAAGATCTCGTCGAGTTGATTAATTTGACATTCTGTTTAAGACATTTGGTCGTCATTTGTCGAAGTTATCGAGCTTCAAATTTCGAACAATCACACATTTTGAGTGTTTGAGCACATAAAGTCCTATTTTTCTCTGAAATTCAACAAGATGCAATCATGATGTGTTTTGCCATCTTAAAGATCTCGACGAGTTGATTAATTTGACATTCTGTTTAAGACATTTGGTCGTCATTTGTCGAAGTTATCGAGCTTCAAATTTCGAACAATCACACATTTTGAGTGTTTGAGCACATAAAGTCCTATTTTTCTCTGAAATTCAACAAGATGCAATCATGATGTGTTTTGCCATCTTAAAGATCTCGTCGAGTTGATTAATTTGACATTCTGTTTAAGACATTTGGTCGTCATTTGTCGAAGTTATCGAGCTTCAAATTTAGAACAATCACACATTTTGAGTGTTTGAGCACATAAAGTCCTATTTTTCTCTGAAATTCAACAAGATGCAATCATGATGTGTTTTGCCATCTTAAAGATCTCGTCGAGTTGATTAATTTGACATTCTGTTTAAGACATTTGGTCGTCATTTGTCGAAGTTATCGAGCTTCAAATTTCGAACAATCACACATTTTGAGTGTTTGAGCACATAAAGTCCTATTCGTCTCTGAAATTCAACAAGATGCAATCATGATGTGTTTTGCCATCTTAAAGATCTCGTCGAGTTGATTAATTTGACATTCTGTTTAAGACATTTGGTCGTCATTTGTCGAAGTTATCGAGCTTCAAATTTCGAACAATCACACATTTTGAGTGTTTGAGCACATAAAGTCCTATTTTTCTCTGAAATTCAACAAGATGCAATCATGATGTGTTTTGCCATCTTAAAGATCTCGACGAGTTGATTAATTTGACATTCTGTTTAAGACATTTGGTCGTCATTTGTCGAAGTTATCGAGCTTCAAATTTAGAACAATCACACATTTTGAGTGTTTGAGCACATAAAGTCCTATTTTTCTCTGAAATTCAACAAGATGCAATCATGATGTGTTTTGCCATCTTAAAGATCTCGTCGAGTTGATTAATTTGACATTCTGTTTAAGACATTTGGTCGTCATTTGTCGAAGTTATCGAGCTTCAAATTTAGAACAATCACACATTTTGAGTGTTTGAGCACATAAAGTCCTATTTTTCTCTGAAATTCAACAAGATGCAATCATGATGTGTTTTGCCATCTTAAAGATCTCGTCGAGTTGATTAATTTGACATTCTGTTTAAGACATTTGGTCGTCATTTGTCGAAGTTATCGAGCTTCAAATTTCGAACAATCACACATTTTGAGTGTTTGAGCACATAAAGTACTATTTTTCTTGGAAATTCAACAAGATGCAATCATGATGTGTTTTGTCATCTTAAAGATCTCGTCGAGCTGATTAATTTGACTCTCTGTTTAAGACATTTGGTCGTCATTTGTCGAAGTTATCGAACTTCAAATTTAGAACAATCACACATTTTGAGTGTTTGAGCACATAAAGTCCTATTTTTCTCTGAAATTCAACAAGATGCAATCATGATGTGTTTTGCCATCTTAAAGATCTCGTCGAGTTGATTAATTTGACATTCTGTTTAAGACATTTGGTCGTCATTTGTCGAAGTTATCGAGCTTCAAATTTCGAACAATCACACATTTTGAGTGTTTGAGCACATAAAGTACTATTTTTCTTGGAAATTCAACAAGATGCAATCATGATGTGTTTTGTCATCTTAAAGATCTCGTCGAGCTGATTAATCTGACACTCTGTTTAAGACATTTGGTCGTCATTTGTCGAAGTTATCGAGCTTCAAATTTAGAACAATCACACATTTTGAGTGTTTGAGCACATAAAGTCCTATTTTTCTCTGAAATTCAACAAGATGCAATCATGATGTGTTTTGTCATCTTAAAGATCTCGTCGAGCTGATTAATTTGACTCTCTGTTTAAGACATTTGGTCGTCATTTGTCTAAGTTATCGAGCTTCAAATTTAGAACAATCACACATTTTGAGTGTTTGAGCACATAAAGTACTATTTTTCTTGGAAATTCAACAAGATGCAATCATGATGTGTTTTGTCATCTTAAAGATCTCGTCGAGCTGATTAATCTGACACTCTGTTTAAGACATTTGGTCGTCATTTGTCGAAGTTATCGAGCTTCAAATTTAGAACAATCACACATTTTGAGTGTTTGAGCACATAAAGTCCTATTTTTCTCTGAAATTCAACAAGATGCAATCATGATGTGTTTTGCCATCTTAAAGATCTCGTCGAGTTGATTAATTTGACATTCTGTTTAAGACATTTGGTCGTCATTTGTCGAAGTTATCGAACTTCAAATTTAGAACAATCACACATTTTAAGTGTTTGAGCACATAAAGTACTATTTTTCTCTGAAATTCAACGAGATGCAATTATGATGTGTTTTGCCATCTTAAAGATCACGTCGAGTTGATTAATTTGACTCTCTGTTTAAGACATTTGGTCGTCATTTGTCGAAGTTATCGAGCTTCAAATTTAGAACAATCACACATTTTGAGTGTTTGAGCACATAAAGTCCTATTTTTCTCTGAAATTCAACAAGATGCAATCATGATGTATTTTGTCATCTTAAAGATCACGTCGAGTTGATTAATTTGACTCTCTGTTTAAGACATTTGGTCGTCATTTGTCGAAGTTATCGAGATTCATAATTTGAAAAGTCTCAAAAGTTGTGTGTTTGAGCAGATAAAGTGCTATTTTTCTTGGAAATTCAACAAGATGCAATCATGATGTGTTTTGTCATCTTAAAGATCTCGTCGAGCTGATTAATTTGACATTCTGTTTAAGACATTTGGTCGTCATTTGTCGAAGTTATCGAGATTCAAATTTAGAACAATCACACATTTTGAGTGTTTGAGCACATAAAGTCCTATTTTTCTCTGAAATTCAACAAGATGCAATCATGATGTGTTTTGTCATCTTAAAGATCTCGTCGAGCTGATTAATTTGACTCTCTGTTTAAGACATTTGGTCGTCATTTGTCGAAGTTATCGAACATCAAATTTAGAACAATCACACATTTTGGGTGTTTGAGCACATAAAGTCCTATTTTTCTCTGAAATTCAACAAGATGCAATCAAGATGTGTTTTGTCATCTTGAAGATCTCGTCGAGTTGATTAATTTGACTGTCTGTTTAAGACATTTGGTGGTCATTTGTCGAAGTTATCGAGCTTCAAATTTAGAACAATCACACATTTTGAGTGTTTGAGCACATAAAGTACTATTTTTCTTGGAAATTCAACAAGATGCAATCATGATGTGTTTTGTCATCTTAAAGATCTCGTCGAGCTGATTAATCTGACACTCTGTTTAAGACATTTGGTCGTCATTTGTCGAAGTTATCGAGCTTCAAATTTAGAACAATCACACATTTTGAGTGTTTGAGCACATAAAGTCCTATTTTTCTCTGAAATTCAACAAGATGCAATCATGATGTGTTTTGTCATCTTAAAGATCTCGTCGAGCTGATTAATTTGACTCTCTGTTTAAGACATTTGGTCGTCATTTGTCTAAGTTATCGAGCTTCAAATTTAGAACAATCACACATTTTGAGTGTTTGAGCACATAAAGCATTATTTTTTTTTGAAATTCAACAAGATGCAATTATGATGTGTTTTGTCATCTTAAAGATCTCGTCGAGCTGATTAATTTGACTCTCTGTTTAAGACATTTGGTCGTCATTTGTCGAAGTTATCGAACTTCAAATTTAGAACAATCACACATTTTGAGTGTTTGAGTACATAAAGTCCTATTTTTCTCTGAAATTCAACAAGATGCAATCATGATGTGTTTTGCCATCTTAAAGATCTCGTCGAGTTGATTAATTTGACATTCTGTTTAAGACATTTGGTCGTCATTTGTCTAAGTTATCGAGCTTCAAATTTAGAACAATCACACATTTTGAGTGTTTGAGCACATAAAGCATTATTTTTTTTTGAAATTCAACAAGATGCAATTATGATGTGTTTTGTCATCTTAAAGATCTCGTCGAGCTGATTAATTTGACTCTCTGTTTAAGACATTTGGTCGTCATTTGTCGAAGTTATCGAACTTCAAATTTAGAACAATCACACATTTTGAGTGTTTGAGCACATAAAGTACTATTTTTCTCTGAAATTCAACGAGATGCAATTATGATGTGTTTTGCCATCTTAAAGATCTCGTCGAGTTGATTAATTTGACATTCTGTTTAAGACATTTGGTCGTCATTTGTCGAAGTTATCGAACTTCAAATTTAGAACAATCACACATTTTAAGTGTTTGAGCACATAAAGTACTATTTTTCTCTGAAATTCAACGAGATGCAATTATGATGTGTTTTGCCATCTTAAAGATCTCGTCGAGTTGATTAATTTGACATTCTGTTTAAGACATTTGGTCGTCATTTGTCGAAGTTATCGAACTTCAAATTTAGAACAATCACACATTTTGAGTGTTTGAGCACATAAAGCATTATTTTTTTTTAAATTCAACAAGATGCAATTATGATGTGTTTTGCCATCTTAAAGATCTCGTCGAGTTGATTAATTTGACATTCTGTTTAAGACATTTGGTCGTCATTTGTCGAAGTTATCGAGCTTCAAATTTCGAACAATCACACATTTTTTGTGTTTGAGCACATAAAGTACTATTTTTCTTGGAAATTCAACAAGATGCAATCATGATGTGTTTTGCCATCTTAAAGATCTCGTCGAGTTGATTAATTTGACATTCTGTTTAAGACATTTGGTCGTCATTTGTCGAAGTTATCGAGCTTCAAATTTAGAACAATCACACATTTTGAGTGTTTGAGCACATAAAGTCCTATTTTTCTCTGAAATTCAACAAGATGCAATCATGATGTATTTTGTCATCTTACAGATCTCGTCGAGCTGATTAATTTGACTCTCTGTTTAAGACATTTGGTCGTCATTTGTCGAAGTTATCGAGATTCATAATTTGAAAAGTCTCAAAAGTTGTGTGTTTGAGCAGATAAAGTGCTATTTTTCTTGGAAATTCAACAAGATGCAATCATGATGTGTTTTGTCATCTTAAAGATCTCGTCGAGCTGATTAATTTGACATTCTGTTTAAGACATTTGGTCGTCATTTGTCGAAGTTATCGAGATTCAAATTTAGAACAATCACACATTTTGAGTGTTTGAGCACATAAAGTCCTATTTTTCTCTGAAATTCAACAAGATGCAATCATGATGTGTTTTGTCATCTTAAAGATCTCGTCGAGCTGATTAATTTGACTCTCTGTTTAAGACATTTGGTCGTCATTTGTCGAAGTTATCGAACATCAAATTTAGAACAATCACACATTTTGGGTGTTTGAGCACATAAAGTCCTATTTTTCTCTGAAATTCAACAAGATGCAATCAAGATGTGTTTTGTCATCTTGAAGATCTCGTCGAGTTGATTAATTTGACTGTCTGTTTAAGACATTTGGTGGTCATTTGTCGAAGTTATCGAGCTTCAAATTTAGAACAATCACACATTTTGAGTGTTTGAGCACATAAAGTACTATTTTTCTTGGAAATTCAACAAGATGCAATCATGATGTGTTTTGTCATCTTAAAGATCTCGTCGAGCTGATTAATCTGACACTCTGTTTAAGACATTTGGTCGTCATTTGTCGAAGTTATCGAGCTTCAAATTTAGAACAATCACGCATTTTGAGTGTTTGAGCACATAAAGTACTATTTTTCTCTGAAATTCAACAAGATGCAATCATGATGTGTTTTGTCATCTTAAAGATCTCGTCGAGCTGATTAATTTGACTCTCTGTTTAAGACATTTGGTCGTCATTTGTCGAAGTTATCGAGCTTCAAATTTAGAACAATCACACATTTTGAGTGTTTGAGCACATAAAGTCCTATTTTTCTCTGAAGTTCAACAAGATGCAATTATGATGTGTTTTGTAATCTTAAACATCTCGTCGAGCTGATCAATTTGACTCTCTGTTTAAGACATTTGGTCGTCATTTGTCGAAGTTATCGAACATCAAATTTAGAACAATCACACATTTTGGGTGTTTGAGCACATAAAGTCCTATTTTTCTCTGAAATTCAACAAGATGCAATCAAGATGTGTTTTGTCATCTTAAAGATCTCGTCGAGCTGATTAATTTGACTCTCTGTTTAAGACATTTGGTCGTCATTTGTCGAAGTTATCGAGCTTCAAATTTAGAACAATCACACATTTTGAGTGTTTGAGCACATAAAGTCCTATTTTTCTCTGAAGTTCAACAAGATGCAATTATGATGTGTTTTGTCATCTTAAACATCTCGTCGAGCTGATTAATTTGACTCTCTGTTTAAGACATTTGGTCGTCATTTGTCGAAGTTTTCGAGCTTCAAATTTAGAACAATCACACATTTTTTTTGTTTGAGCACATAAAGTACTATTTTTCTTGGAAATTCAACAAGATGCAATCATGATGTGTTTTGCCATATTAAAGATCTCGTCGAGTTGATTAATTTGACACTCTGGTTAAGACATTTGGTCGTCATTTGTCGAAGTTATCGAACATCAAATTTAGAACAATCACACATTTTGGGTGTTTGAGCACATAAAGTCCTATTTTTCTCTGAAATTCAACAAGATGCAATCATGATGTGTTTTGTCATCTTAAAGATCTCGTCGAGCTGATTAATCTGACACTCTGTTTAAGACATTTGGTCGTCATTTGTCGAAGTTATCGAGCTTCAAATTTAGAACAATCACACATTTTGAGTGTTTGAGCACATATAGTCCTATTTTTCTCTGAAATTCAACAAGATGCAATCATGATGTGTTTTGTCATCTTAAAGATCTCGTCGAGCTGATTAATTTGACTCTCTGTTTAAGACATTTGGTCGTCATTTGTCTAAGTTATCGAGCTTCAAATTTAGAACAATCACACATTTTGAGTGTTTGAGCACATAAAGCATTATTTTTTTTTGAAATTCAACAAGATGCAATCATGATGTGTTTTGCCATCTTAAAGATCTCGTCGAGTTGATTAATTTGACATTCTGTTTAAGACATTTGGTCGTCATTTGTCGAAGTTATCGAGCTTCAAATTTCGAACAATCACACATTTTGAGTGTTTGAGCACATAAAGTCCTATTCGTCTCTGAAATTCAACAAGATGCAATCATGATGTGTTTTGCCATCTTAAAGATCTCGTCGAGTTGATTAATTTGACATTCTGTTTAAGACATTTGGTCGTCATTTGTCGAAGTTATCGAGCTTCAAATTTAGAACAATCACGCATTTTGAGTGTTTGAGCACATAAAGTACTATTTTTCTCTGAAATTCAACAAGATGCAATCATGATGTGTTTTGTCATCTTAAAGATCTCGTCGAGCTGATTAATTTGACTCTCTGTTTAAGACATTTGGTCGTCATTTGTCGAAGTTATCGAGCTTCAAATTTAGAACAATCACGCATTTTGAGTGTTTGAGCACATAAAGTACTATTTTTCTCTGAAATTCAACAAGATGCAATCATGATGTGTTTTGTCATCTTAAAGATCTCGTCGAGCTGATTAATTTGACTCTCTGTTTAAGACATTTGGTCGTCATTTGTCGAAGTTATCGAGCTTCAAATTTAGAACAATCACACATTTTGAGTGTTTGAGCACATAAAGTCCTATTTTTCTCTGAAATTCAACAAGATGCAATCATGATGTGTTTTGCCATCTTAAAGATCTCGTCGAGTTGATTAATTTGACATTCTGTTTAAGACATTTGGTCGTCATTTGTCGAAGTTATCGAGCTTCAAATTTCGAACAATCACACATTTTGAGTGTTTGAGCACATAAAGTCCTATTCGTCTCTGAAATTCAACAAGATGCAATCATGATGTGTTTTGCCATCTTAAAGATCTCGTCGAGTTGATTAATTTGACATTCTGTTTAAGACATTTGGTCGTCATTTGTCGAAGTTATCGAGCTTCAAATTTCGAACAATCACACATTTTGAGTGTTTGAGCACATAAAGTCCTATTTTTCTCTGAAATTCAACAAGATGCAATCATGATGTGTTTTGCCATCTTAAAGATCTCGACGAGTTGATTACTTTGACATTCTGTTTAAGACATTTGGTCGTCATTTGTCGAAGTTATCGAGCTTCAAATTTCGAACAATCACACATTTTGAGTGTTTGAGCACATAAAGTCCTATTCGTCTCTGAAATTCAACAAGATGCAATCATGATGTGTTTTGCCATCTTAAAGATCTCGTCGAGTTGATTAATTTGACATTCTGTTTAAGACATTTGGTCGTCATTTGTCGAAGTTATCGAGCTTCAAATTTCGAACAATCACACATTTTGAGTGTTTGAGCACATAAAGTCCTATTTTTCTCTGAAATTCAACAAGATGCAATCATGATGTGTTTTGCCATCTTAAAGATCTCGACGAGTTGATTAATTTGACATTCTGTTTAAGACATTTGGTCGTCATTTGTCGAAGTTATCGAGCTTCAAATTTAGAACAATCACACATTTTGAGTGTTTGAGCACATAAAGTCCTATTTTTCTCTGAAATTCAACAAGATGCAATCATGATGTGTTTTGCCATCTTAAAGATCTCGTCGAGTTGATTAATTTGACATTCTGTTTAAGACATTTGGTCGTCATTTGTCGAAGTTATCGAGCTTCAAATTTAGAACAATCACACATTTTGAGTGTTTGAGCACATAAAGTCCTATTCGTCTCTGAAATTCAACAAGATGCAATCATGATGTGTTTTGCCATCTTAAAGATCTCGTCGAGTTGATTAATTTGACATTCTGTTTAAGACATTTGGTCGTCATTTGTCGAAGTTATCGAGCTTCAAATTTCGAACAATCACACATTTTGAGTGTTTGAGCACATAAAGTCCTATTTTTCTCTGAAATTCAACAAGATGCAATCATGACGTGTTTTGCCATCTTAAAGATCTCGTCGAGTTGATTAATTTGACATTCTGTTTAAGACATTTGGTCGTCATTTGTCGAAGTTTTCGAGCTTCAAATTTAGAACAATCACACATTTTGAGAGTTTGAGCACATAAAGTACTATTTTTCTTGGAAATTCAACAAGATGCAATCATGATGTGTTTTGCCATCTTAAAGATCTCGTCGAGTTGATTAATTTGACATTCTGTTTAAGACATTTGGTCGTCATTTGTCGAAGTTATCGAGCTTCAAATTTCGAACAATCACACATTTTGAGTGTTTGAGCACATAAAGTACTATTTTTCTTGGAAATTCAACAAGATGCAATCATGATGTGTTTTGTCATCTTAAAGATCTCGTCGAGCTGATTAATTTGACTCTCTGTTTAAGACATTTGGTCGTCATTTGTCGAAGTTATCGAACTTCAAATTTAGAACAATCACACATTTTGAGTGTTTGAGCACATAAAGTCCTATTTTTCTCTGAAATTCAACAAGATGCAATCATGATGTGTTTTGCCATCTTAAAGATCTCGTCGAGTTGATTAATTTGACATTCTGTTTAAGACATTTGGTCGTCATTTGTCGAAGTTATCGAGCTTCAAATTTCGAACAATCACACATTTTGAGTGTTTGAGCACATAAAGTACTATTTTTCTTGGAAATTCAACAAGATGCAATCATGATGTGTTTTGTCATCTTAAAGATCTCGTCGAGCTGATTAATCTGACACTCTGTTTAAGACATTTGGTCGTCATTTGTCGAAGTTATCGAGCTTCAAATTTAGAACAATCACACATTTTGAGTGTTTGAGCACATAAAGTCCTATTTTTCTCTGAAATTCAACAAGATGCAATCATGATGTGTTTTGTCATCTTAAAGATCTCGTCGAGCTGATTAATTTGACTCTCTGTTTAAGACATTTGGTCGTCATTTGTCTAAGTTATCGAGCTTCAAATTTAGAACAATCACACATTTTGAGTGTTTGAGCACATAAAGTACTATTTTTCTTGGAAATTCAACAAGATGCAATCATGATGTGTTTTGTCATCTTAAAGATCTCGTCGAGCTGATTAATCTGACACTCTGTTTAAGACATTTGGTCGTCATTTGTCGAAGTTATCGAGCTTCAAATTTAGAACAATCACACATTTTGAGTGTTTGAGCACATAAAGTCCTATTTTTCTCTGAAATTCAACAAGATGCAATCATGATGTGTTTTGCCATCTTAAAGATCTCGTCGAGTTGATTAATTTGACATTCTGTTTAAGACATTTGGTCGTCATTTGTCGAAGTTATCGAACTTCAAATTTAGAACAATCACACATTTTGAGTGTTTGAGCACATAAAGTCCTATTTTTCTCTGAAATTCAACAAGATGCAATCATGATGTATTTTGTCATCTTAAAGATCACGTCGAGTTGATTAATTTGACTCTCTGTTTAAGACATTTGGTCGTCATTTGTCGAAGTTATCGAGATTCATAATTTGAAAAGTCTCAAAAGTTGTGTGTTTGAGCAGATAAAGTGCTATTTTTCTTGGAAATTCAACAAGATGCAATTATGATGTGTTTTGCCATCTTAAAGATCACGTCGAGTTGATTAATTTGACTCTCTGTTTAAGACATTTGGTCGTCATTTGTCGAAGTTATCGAGCTTCAAATTTAGAACAATCACACATTTTGAGTGTTTGAGCACATAAAGTCCTATTTTTCTCTGAAATTCAACAAGATGCAATCATGATGTATTTTGTCATCTTAAAGATCACGTCGAGTTGATTAATTTGACTCTCTGTTTAAGACATTTGGTCGTCATTTGTCGAAGTTATCGAGATTCATAATTTGAAAAGTCTCAAAAGTTGTGTGTTTGAGCAGATAAAGTGCTATTTTTCTTGGAAATTCAACAAGATGCAATCATGATGTGTTTTGTCATCTTAAAGATCTCGTCGAGCTGATTAATTTGACATTCTGTTTAAGACATTTGGTCGTCATTTGTCGAAGTTATCGAGATTCAAATTTAGAACAATCACACATTTTGAGTGTTTGAGCACATAAAGTCCTATTTTTCTCTGAAATTCAACAAGATGCAATCATGATGTGTTTTGTCATCTTAAAGATCTCGTCGAGCTGATTAATTTGACTCTCTGTTTAAGACATTTGGTCGTCATTTGTCGAAGTTATCGAACATCAAATTTAGAACAATCACACATTTTGGGTGTTTGAGCACATAAAGTCCTATTTTTCTCTGAAATTCAACAAGATGCAATCAAGATGTGTTTTGTCATCTTGAAGATCTCGTCGAGTTGATTAATTTGACTGTCTGTTTAAGACATTTGGTGGTCATTTGTCGAAGTTATCGAGCTTCAAATTTAGAACAATCACACATTTTGAGTGTTTGAGCACATAAAGTACTATTTTTCTTGGAAATTCAACAAGATGCAATCATGATGTGTTTTGTCATCTTAAAGATCTCGTCGAGCTGATTAATCTGACACTCTGTTTAAGACATTTGGTCGTCATTTGTCGAAGTTATCGAGCTTCAAATTTAGAACAATCACACATTTTGAGTGTTTGAGCACATAAAGTCCTATTTTTCTCTGAAATTCAACAAGATGCAATCATGATGTGTTTTGTCATCTTAAAGATCTCGTCGAGCTGATTAATTTGACTCTCTGTTTAAGACATTTGGTCGTCATTTGTCTAAGTTATCGAGCTTCAAATTTAGAACAATCACACATTTTGAGTGTTTGAGCACATAAAGCATTATTTTTTTTTGAAATTCAACAAGATGCAATTATGATGTGTTTTGTCATCTTAAAGATCTCGTCGAGCTGATTAATTTGACTCTCTGTTTAAGACATTTGGTCGTCATTTGTCGAAGTTATCGAACTTCAAATTTAGAACAATCACACATTTTGAGTGTTTGAGTACATAAAGTCCTATTTTTCTCTGAAATTCAACAAGATGCAATCATGATGTGTTTTGCCATCTTAAAGATCTCGTCGAGTTGATTAATTTGACATTCTGTTTAAGACATTTGGTCGTCATTTGTCTAAGTTATCGAGCTTCAAATTTAGAACAATCACACATTTTGAGTGTTTGAGCACATAAAGCATTATTTTTTTTTGAAATTCAACAAGATGCAATTATGATGTGTTTTGTCATCTTAAAGATCTCGTCGAGCTGATTAATTTGACTCTCTGTTTAAGACATTTGGTCGTCATTTGTCGAAGTTATCGAACTTCAAATTTAGAACAATCACACATTTTGAGTGTTTGAGCACATAAAGTCCTATTTTTCTCTGAAATTCAACAAGATGCAATCATGATGTGTTTTGCCATCTTAAAGATCTCGTCGAGCTGATTAATTTGACTCTCTGTTTAAGACATTTGGTCGTCATTTGTCGAAGTTATCGAGCTTCAAATTTAGAACAATCACACATTTTGAGTGTTTGAGCACATAAAGCATTATTTTTTTTTTTAATTCAACAAGATGCAATTATGATGTGTTTTGCCATCTTAAAGATCTCGTCGAGTTGATTAATTCGACATTCTGTTTAAGACATTTGGTCGTCATTTGTCGAAGTTATCGAGCTTCAAATTTAGAACAATCACACATTTTGAGTGTTTGAGCACATAAAGTCCTATTTTTCTCTGAAATTCAACAAGATGCAATCATGATGTATTGTGTCATCTTAAAGATCACGTCGAGCTGATTAATTTGACTCTCTGTTTAAGACATTTGGTCGTCATTTGTCGAAGTTATCGAGATTCATAATTTGAAAAGTCTCAAAAGTTGTGTGTTTGAGCAGATAAAGTGCTATTTTTCTTGGAAATTCAACAAGATGCAATCATGATGTGTTTTGTCATCTTAAAGATCTCGTCGAGCTGATTAATTTGACATTCTGTTTAAGACATTTGGTCGTCATTTGTCGAAGTTATCGAGATTCAAATTTAGAACAATCACACATTTTGAGTGTTTGAGCACATAAAGTCCTATTTTTCTCTGAAATTCAACAAGATGCAATCATGACGTGTTTTGCCATCTTAAAGATCTCGTCGAGTTGATTAATTTGACATTCTGTTTAAGATATTTGGTCGTCATTTGTCGAAGTTTTCGAGCTTCAAATTTAGAACAATCACACATTTTGAGTGTTTGAGCACATAAAGTACTATTTTTCTTGGAAATTCAACAAGATGCAATCATGATGTGTTTTGCCATCTTAAAGATCTCGTCGAGTTGATTAATTTGACACTCTGTTTAAGACATTTGGTCGTCATTTGTCGATGTTTTCGAGCTTCAAATTTAGAACAATCACACATTTTGAGTGTTTGAGCACATGAAGTACTATTTTTCTTGGAAATTCAACAAGATGCAATCATGATGTGTTTTGCCATCTTAAAGATCTCGTCGAGTTGATTAATTTGACATTCTGTTTAAGACATTTGGTCGTCATTTGTCGAAGTTATCGAGCTTCAAATTTCGAACAATCACACATTTTGAGTGTTTGAGCACATAAAGTACTAGTTGAATTTCCAAGAAAAATAGTACTTTATGTGCTCAAACACTCAAAATGTGTGATTGTTCGGAATTTGAAGCTCGATAACTTCGACAAATGACGACCAAATGTCTTAAACAGAATGTCAAATTAATCAACTCGACGAGATCTTTAAAATGGCAAAACACATCATGATTGCATCTTGTTGAATTTCAGAGAAAAATAGGACTTTATGTGCTCAATCATGATGTGTTTTGCCATCTTAAAGATCTCGTCGAGTTGATTAATTTGACATTCTGTTTAAGACATTTGGTCGTCATTTGTCGAAGTTTTCGAGCTTCAAATTTAGAACAATCACACATTTTGAGTGTTTGAGCACATAAAGTCCTATTTTTCTCTGAAATTCAACAAGATGCAATCATGATGTGTTTTGCCATCTTAAAGATCTCGTCGAGTTGATTAATTTGACATTCTGTTTAAGACATTTGGTCGTCATTTGTCGAAGTTATCGAGCTTCAAATTTCGAACAATCACACATTTTGAGTGTTTGAGCACATAAAGTCCTATTCGTCTCTGAAATTCAACAAGATGCAATCATGATGTGTTTTGCCATCTTAAAGATCTCGTCGAGTTGATTAATTTGACATTCTGTTTAAGACATTTGGTCGTCATTTGTCGAAGTTATCGAGCTTCAAATTTCGAACAATCACACATTTTGAGTGTTTGAGCACATAAAGTCCTATTTTTCTCTGAAATTCAACAAGATGCAATCATGATGTGTTTTGCCATCTTAAAGATCTCGTCGAGTTGATTAATTTGACATTCTGTTTAAGACATTTGGTCGTCATTTGTCGAAGTTATCGAGCTTCAAATTTAGAACAATCACACATTTTGAGTGTTTGAGCACATAAAGTCCTATTCGTCTCTGAAATTCAACAAGATGCAATCATGATGTGTTTTGCCATCTTAAAGATCTCGTCGAGTTGATTAATTTGACATTCTGTTTAAGACATTTGGTCGTCATTTGTCGAAGTTATCGAGCTTCAAATTTCGAACAATCACACATTTTGAGTGTTTGAGCACATAAAGTCCTATTTTTCTCTGAAATTCAACAAGATGCAATCATGATGTGTTTTGCCATCTTAAAGATCTCGTCGAGTTGATTAATTTGACATTCTGTTTAAGACATTTGGTCGTCATTTGTCTAAGTTATCGAGCTTCAAATTTAGAACAATCACACATTTTGAGTGTTTGAGCACATAAAGCATTATTTTTTTTTGAAATTCAACAAGATGCAATTATGATGTGTTTTGTCATCTTAAAGATCTCGTCGAGCTGATTAATTTGACTCTCTGTTTAAGACATTTGGTCGTCATTTGTCGAAGTTATCGAACTTCAAATTTAGAACAATCACACATTTTGAGTGTTTGAGCACATAAAGTCCTATTTTTCTCTGAAATTCAACAAGATGCAATCATGATGTGTTTTGCCATCTTAAAGATCTCGTCGAGCTGATTAATTTGACTCTCTGTTTAAGACATTTGGTCGTCATTTGTCGAAGTTATCGAGCTTCAAATTTAGAACAATCACACATTTTGAGTGTTTGAGCACATAAAGCATTATTTTTTTTTTTAATTCAACAAGATGCAATTATGATGTGTTTTGCCATCTTAAAGATCTCGTCGAGTTGATTAATTCGACATTCTGTTTAAGACATTTGGTCGTCATTTGTCGAAGTTATCGAGCTTCAAATTTAGAACAATCACACATTTTGAGTGTTTGAGCACATAAAGTCCTATTTTTCTCTGAAATTCAACAAGATGCAATCGTGATGTATTGTGTCATCTTAAAGATCACGTCGAGCTGATTAATTTGACTCTCTGTTTAAGACATTTGGTCGTCATTTGTCGAAGTTATCGAGATTCATAATTTGAAAAGTCTCAAAAGTTGTGTGTTTGAGCAGATAAAGTGCTATTTTTCTTGGAAATTCAACAAGATGCAATCATGATGTGTTTTGTCATCTTAAAGATCTCGTCGAGCTGATTAATTTGACATTCTGTTTAAGACATTTGGTCGTCATTTGTCGAAGTTATCGAGATTCAAATTTAGAACAATCACACATTTTGAGTGTTTGAGCACATAAAGTCCTATTTTTCTCTGAAATTCAACAAGATGCAATCATGACGTGTTTTGCCATCTTAAAGATCTCGTCGAGTTGATTAATTTGACATTCTGTTTAAGATATTTGGTCGTCATTTGTCGAAGTTTTCGAGCTTCAAATTTAGAACAATCACACATTTTGAGTGTTTGAGCACATAAAGTACTATTTTTCTTGGAAATTCAACAAGATGCAATCATGATGTGTTTTGCCATCTTAAAGATCTCGTCGAGTTGATTAATTTGACACTCTGTTTAAGACATTTGGTCGTCATTTGTCGATGTTTTCGAGCTTCAAATTTAGAACAATCACACATTTTGAGTGTTTGAGCACATGAAGTACTATTTTTCTTGGAAATTCAACAAGATGCAATCATGATGTGTTTTGCCATCTTAAAGATCTCGTCGAGTTGATTAATTTGACATTCTGTTTAAGACATTTGGTCGTCATTTGTCGAAGTTATCGAGCTTCAAATTTCGAACAATCACACATTTTGAGTGTTTGAGCACATAAAGTACTAGTTGAATTTCCAAGAAAAATAGTACTTTATGTGCTCAAACACTCAAAATGTGTGATTGTTCGGAATTTGAAGCTCGATAACTTCGACAAATGACGACCAAATGTCTTAAACAGAATGTCAAATTAATCAACTCGACGAGATCTTTAAAATGGCAAAACACATCATGATTGCATCTTGTTGAATTTCAGAGAAAAATAGGACTTTATGTGCTCAATCATGATGTGTTTTGCCATCTTAAAGATCTCGTCGAGTTGATTAATTTGACATTCTGTTTAAGACATTTGGTCGTCATTTGTCGAAGTTTTCGAGCTTCAAATTTAGAACAATCACACATTTTGAGTGTTTGAGCACATAAAGTCCTATTTTTCTCTGAAATTCAACAAGATGCAATCATGATGTGTTTTGCCATCTTAAAGATCTCGTCGAGTTGATTAATTTGACATTCTGTTTAAGACATTTGGTCGTCATTTGTCGAAGTTATCGAGCTTCAAATTTAGAACAATCACACATTTTGAGTGTTTGAGCACATAAAGTCCTATTCGTCTCTGAAATTCAACAAGATGCAATCATGATGTGTTTTGCCATCTTAAAGATCTCGTCGAGTTGATTAATTTGACATTCTGTTTAAGACATTTGGTCGTCATTTGTCGAAGTTATCGAGCTTCAAATTTCGAACAATCACACATTTTGAGTGTTTGAGCACATAAAGTCCTATTTTTCTCTGAAATTCAACAAGATGCAATCATGACGTGTTTTGCCATCTTAAAGATCTCGTCGAGTTGATTAATTTGACATTCTGTTTAAGACATTTGGTCGTCATTTGTCGAAGTTTTCGAGCTTCAAATTTAGAACAATCACACATTTTGAGTGTTTGAGCACATAAAGTACTATTTTTCTTGGAAATTCAACAAGATGCAATCATGATGTGTTTTGCCATCTTAAAGATCTCGTCGAGTTGATTAATTTGACATTCTGTTTAAGACATTTGGTCGTCATTTGTCGAAGTTATCGAGCTTCAAATTTCGAACAATCACACATTTTGAGTGTTTGAGCACATAAAGTACTATTTTTCTTGGAAATTCAACAAGATGCAATCATGATGTGTTTTGTCATCTTAAAGATCTCGTCGAGCTGATTAATTTGACTCTCTGTTTAAGACATTTGGTCGTCATTTGTCGAAGTTATCGAACTTCAAATTTAGAACAATCACACATTTTGAGTGTTTGAGCACATAAAGTCCTATTTTTCTCTGAAATTCAACAAGATGCAATCATGATGTGTTTTGCCATCTTAAAGATCTCGTCGAGTTGATTAATTTGACATTCTGTTTAAGACATTTGGTCGTCATTTGTCGAAGTTTTCGAGCTTCAAATTTAGAACAATCACACATTTTGAGTGTTTGAGCACATAAAGTCCTATTTTTCTCTGAAATTCAACAAGATGCAATCATGATGTGTTTTGCCATCTTAAAGATCTCGTCGAGTTGATTAATTTGACATTCTGTTTAAGACATTTGGTCGTCATTTGTCGAAGTTATCGAGCTTCAAATTTCGAACAATCACACATTTTGAGTGTTTGAGCACATAAAGTCCTATTTTTCTCTGAAATTCAACAAGATGCAATCATGATGTGTTTTGCCATCTTAAAGATCTCGTCGAGTTGATTAATTTGACATTCTGTTTAAGACATTTGGTCGTCATTTGTCTAAGTTATCGAGCTTCAAATTTAGAACAATCACACATTTTGAGTGTTTGAGCACATAAAGTCCTATTTTTCTCTGAAATTCAACAAGATGCAATCATGATGTGTTTTGCCATCTTAAAGATCTCGTCGAGTTGATTAATTTGACATTCTGTTTAAGACATTTGGTCGTCATTTGTCGAAGTTATCGAGCTTCAAATTTAGAACAATCACACATTTTGAGTGTTTGAGCACATAAAGTCCTATTCGTCTCTGAAATTCAACAAGATGCAATCATGATGTGTTTTGCCATCTTAAAGATCTCGTCGAGTTGATTAATTTGACATTCTGTTTAAGACATTTGGTCGTCATTTGTCGAAGTTATCGAGCTTCAAATTTCGAACAATCACACATTTTGAGTGTTTGAGCACATAAAGTCCTATTTTTCTCTGAAATTCAACAAGATGCAATCATGATGTGTTTTGCCATCTTAAAGATCTCGTCGAGTTGATTAATTTGACATTCTGTTTAAGACATTTGGTCGTCATTTGTCGAAGTTATCGAGCTTCAAATTTCGAACAATCACACATTTTGAGTGTTTGAGCACATAAAGTCCTATTTTTCTCTGAAATTCAACAAGATGCAATCATGATGTGTTTTGCCATCTTAAAGATCTCGTCGAGTTGATTAATTTGACATTCTGTTTAAGACATTTGGTCGTCATTTGTCGAAGTTTTCGAGCTTCAAATTTAGAACAATCACACATTTTGAGTGTTTGAGCACATAGAGTACTGTTTTTCTTGGAAATTCAACAAGATGCAATCATGATGTGTTTTGTCATCTTAAAGATCTCGTCGAGCTGATTAATTTGACACTCTGTTTAAGACATTTGGTCGTCATTTGTCGAAGTTATCGACCTCGAAATTTAGAACAATCACACATTTTGAGTGTTTGAGCACATAAAGTACTGTTTTTCTTGGAAATTCAACAAGATGCAATCATGATGTGTTTCGTCATCTTAAAGATCTCGTCGAGTTGATTAATTTGACATTCTGTTTAAGACATTTGGTCGTCATTTGTCGAAGTTATCGAGCTTCAAATTTAGAACAATCCCACATTTTGAGTGTTTGAGCACATAAAGTCCTATTTTTCTCTGAAATTCAACAAGATGCAATCATGATGTGTTTTGCCATCTTAAAGATCTCGTCGAGGTGATTAATTTGACATTCTGTTTAAGACATTTGGTCGTCATTTGTCGAAGTTTTCGAGCTTCAAATTTAGAACAATCCCACATTTTGAGTGTTTGAGCACATAAAGTCCTATTTTTCTCTGAAATTCAACAAGATGCAATCATGATGTGTTTTGCCATCTTAAAGATCTCGTCGAGTTGATTAATTTGACATTCTGTTTAAGACATTTGGTCGTCATTTGTCGAAGTTATCGACCTCGAAATTTAGAACAATCACACATTTTGAGTGTTTGAGCACATAAAGTACTGTTTTTCTTTGAAATTCAACAAGATGCAATCATGATGTGTTTTGTCATCTTAAAGATCTCGTCGAGCTGATTAATTTGACTCTCTGTTTAAGACATTTGGTCGTCATTTGTCGAAGTTTTCGAGCTTCAAATTTAGAACAATCACACATTTTGAGTGTTTGAGCACATAAAGTACTATTTTTCTTGGAAATTCAACAAGATGCAATCATGATGTGTTTTGTCATCTTAAAGATCTCGTCGAGTTGATTAATTTGACACTCTGTTTAAGACATTTGGTCGTCATTTGTCGAAGTTATCGACCTCCAAATTTAAAACAATCACACATTTTGAGTGTTTGAGCACATAAAGTACTATTTTTCTTGGAAATTCAACAAGATGCAATCATGATGTGTTTTGTCATCTTAAAGATCTCGTCGAGCTGATTAATTTGACTCTCTGTTTAAGACATTTGGTCGTCATTTGTCGAAGTTATCGAGCTTCAAATTTAGAACAATCACACATTTTGAGTGTTTGAGCACATAAAGTACTATTTTTCTTGGAAATTCAACAAGATGCAATCATGATGTGTTTTGTCATCTTAAAGATCTCGTCGAGTTGATTAATTTGACACTCTGTTTAAGACATTTGGTCGTCAATTGTCGAAGTTATCGAGCTTCAAATTTAGAACAATCACACATTTTGAGTGTTTGAGCACATAAAGTCCTATTTTTCTCTGAAATTCAACATGATGCAATCATGATGTGTTTTGCCATCTTGAAGATCTCGTCGAGTTGATTAATTTGACATTCTGTTTAAGACATTTGGTCGTCATTTGTCGAAGTTATCGAGCTTCAAATTTAGAACAATCACACATTTTGAGTGTTTGAGCACATAAAGTCCTATTTTTCTCTGAAATTCAACAAGATGCAATCATGATGTGTTTTGCCATCTTAAAGATCTCGTCGAGTTGATTAATTTGACATTCTGTTTAAGACATTTGGTCGTCATTTGTCGAAGTTACCGAGCTTCAAATTTAGAACAATCACACGTTTTGAGTGTTTGAGCACATAAAGTCCTATTTTTCTTGGAAATTCAACAAGATGCAATCATGATGTGTTTTGTCATCTTAAAGATCTCGTCGAGCTGATTAATTTGACTCTCTGTTTAAGACATTTGGTCGTCATTTGTCGAAGTTATCGAACATCAAATTTAGAACAATCACACATTTTGAGTGTTTGAGCACATAAATCATTTTTTTTTTTGAGATTCAACAAGATGCAATTATGATGTGTTTTGTCATCTTAAAGATCTCGTCGAGCTGATTAATTTGACTCTCTGTTTAAGACATTTGGTCGTCATTTGTCGAAGTTATCGAGCTTCAAATTTAGAACAATCACACATTTTGAGTGTTTGAGCACATAAAGCATTATTTTTTTTTTAAATTCAACAAGATGCAATAATGATGTGTTTTGTCATCTTAAAGATCTCGTCGAGCTGATTAATTTGACTCTCTGTTTAAGACATTTGGTCGTCATTTGTCGAAGTTATCGAGCTTCAAATTTAGAACAATCACACATTTTGAGTGTTTGAGCACATAAAGTACTATTTTTCTTGGAAATTCAACAAGATGCAATCATGATGTGTTTTGTCATCTTAAAGATCTCGTCGAGTTGATTAATTTGACACTCTGTTTAAGACATTTGGTCGTCATTTGTCGAAGTTATCGACCTCGAAATTTAGAACAATCACACATTTTGAGTGTTTGAGCACATAAAGTACTGTTTTTCTTGAAAATTCAACAAGATGCAATCATGATGTGTTTTGTCATCTTAAAGATCTCGTCGAGCTGATTAATTTGACTCTCTGTTTAAGACATTTGGTTGTCATTTGTCGAAGTTATCGAGCTTCAAATTTAGAACAATCACACATTTTGAGTGTTTGAGCACATAAAGTTCTATTTTTCTCTGAAATTCAACAAAATGCAATCATGATGTGTTTTGCCATCTTAAAGATCTCGTCGAGTTGATTAATTTGACACTCTGTTTAAGACATTTGGTCGTCATTTGTCGAAGTTATCGACCTCGAAATTTAGAACAATCACACATTTTGAGTGTTTGAGCACATAAAGTACTGTTTTTCTTGAAAATTCAACAAGATGCAATCATGATGTGTTTTGTCATCTTAAAGATCTCGTCGAGCTGATTAATTTGACTCTCTGTTTAAGACATTTGGTCGTCATTTGTCGAAGTTATCGAGCTTCAAATTTAGAACAATCACACATTTTGAGTGTTTGAGCACATAAAGTACTGTTTTTCTTGGAAATTCAACAAGATGCAATCATGATGTGTTTTGTCATCTTAAAGATCTCGTCGAGTTGATTAATTTGACATTCTGTTTAAGACATTTGGTCGTCATTTGTCGAAGTTATCGAGCTTCAAATTTAGAACAATCCCACATTTTGAGTGTTTGAGCACATAAAGTCCTATTTTTCTCTGAAATTCAACAAGATGCAATCAAGATGTGTTTTGTCATCTTAAAGATCTCGTCGAATTGATTAATTTGACATTCTGTTTAAGACATTTGGTCGTCATTTGTCGAAGTTATCGAGCTTCAAATTTAGAACAATCCCACATTTTGAGTGTTTGAGCACATAAAGTCCTATTTTTCTCTGAAATTCAACAAGATGCAATCAAGATGTGTTTTGTCATCTTAAAGATCTCGTCGAGTTGATTAATTTGACATTCTGTTTAAGACATTTGGTCGTCATTTGTCGAAGTTATCGACCTCGAAATTTAGATCAATCACACATTTTGAGTGTTTGAGCACATAAAGTACTGTTTTTCTTGGAAATTCAACAAGATGCAATCAAGATGTGTTTTGTCATCTTAAAGATCTCGTCGAGTTGATTAATTTGACATTCTGTTTAAGACATTTGGTCGTCATTTGTCGAAGTTATCGAGCTTCAAATTTAGAACAATCACACATTTTGAGTGTTTGAGCACATAAAGTCCTATTTTTCTCTGAATTTCAACAAGATGCAATCATGATGTGTTTTGTCATCTTAAAGATCTCGTCGAGCTGATTAGTTTGACTCTCTGTTTAAGACATTTGGTCGTCATTTGTCGAAGTTATCGACCTCGAAATTTAGATCAATCACACATTTTGAGTGTTTGAGCACATAAAGTACTATTTTTCTTGGAAATTCAACAAGATGCAATCATGATGTGTTTTGTCATCTTAAAGATCTCGTCGAGTTGATTAATTTGACACTCTGTTTAAGACATTTGGTCGTCATTTGTCGAAGTTTTCGAGCTTCAAATTTAGAACAATCACACATTTTGAGTGTTTGAGCACATAAAGTACTATTTTTCTTGGAAATTCAACAAGATGCAATCATGATGTGTTTTGTCATCTTAAAGATCTCGTCGAGTTGATTAATTTGACACTCTGTTTAAGACATTTGGTCGTCATTTGTCGAAGTTATCGACCTCCAAATTTAAAACAATCACACATTTTGAGTGTTTGAGCACATAAAGTACTATTTTTCTTGGAAATTCAACAAGATGCAATCATGATGTGTTTTGTCATCTTAAAGATCTCGTCGAGCTGATAAATTTGACTCTCTGTTTAAGACATTTGGTCGTCATTTGTCGAAGTTATCGAGCTTCAAATTTAGAACAATCACACATTTTGAGTGTTTGAGCACATAAAGCATTATTTTTTTTTTAAATTCAACAAGATGCAATAATGATGTGTTTTGTCATCTTAAAGATCTCGTCGAGCTGATTAATTTGACTCTCTGTTTAAGACATTTGGTCGTCATTTGTCGAAGTTATCGAGCTTCAAATTTAGAACAATCACACATTTTGAGTGTTTGAGCACATAAAGTACTATTTTTCTTGGAAATTCAACAAGATGCAATCATGATGTGTTTTGTCATCTTAAAGATCTCGTCGAGTTGATTAATTTGACACTCTGTTTAAGACATTTGGTCGTCATTTGTCGAAGTTATCGACCTCGAAATTTAGAACAATCACACATTTTGAGTGTTTGAGCACATAAAGTACTGTTTTTCTTGAAAATTCAACAAGATGCAATCATGATGTGTTTTGTCATCTTAAAGATCTCGTCGAGCTGATTAATTTGACTCTCTGTTTAAGACATTTGGTTGTCATTTGTCGAAGTTATCGAGCTTCAAATTTAGAACAATCACACATTTTGAGTGTTTGAGCACATAAAGTTCTATTTTTCTCTGAAATTCAACAAAATGCAATCATGATGTGTTTTGCCATCTTAAAGATCTCGTCGAGTTGATTAATTTGACACTCTGTTTAAGACATTTGGTCGTCATTTGTCGAAGTTATCGACCTCGAAATTTAGAACAATCACACATTTTGAGTGTTTGAGCACATAAAGTACTGTTTTTCTTGAAAATTCAACAAGATGCAATCATGATGTGTTTTGTCATCTTAAAGATCTCGTCGAGCTGATTAATTTGACTCTCTGTTTAAGACATTTGGTCGTCATTTGTCGAAGTTATCGAGCTTCAAATTTAGAACAATCCCACATTTTGAGTGTTTGAGCACATAAAGTCCTATTTTTCTCTGAAATTCAACAAGATGCAATCAAGATGTGTTTTGTCATCTTAAAGATCTCGTCGAGTTGATTAATTTGACATTCTGTTTAAGACATTTGGTCGTCATTTGTCGAAGTTATCGAGCTTCAAATTTAGAACAATCCCACATTTTGAGTGTTTGAGCACATAAAGTCCTATTTTTCTCTGAAATTCAACAAGATGCAATCAAGATGTGTTTTGTCATCTTAAAGATCTCGTCGAGCTGATTAATTTGACTCTCTGTTTAAGACATTGGGTTGTCATTTGTCGAAGTTATCGACCTCGAAATTTAGAACAATCACACATTTTGAGTGTTTGAGCACATAAAGTACTGTTTTTCTTGAAAATTCAACAAGATGCAATCATGATGTGTTTTGTCATCTTAAAGATCTCGTCGAGCTGATTAATTTGACTCTCTGTTTAAGACATTTGGTTGTCATTTGTCGAAGTTATCGAGCTTCAAATTTAGAACAATCACACATTTTGAGTGTTTGAGCACATAAAGTTCTATTTTTCTCTGAAATTCAACAAAATGCAATCATGATGTGTTTTGCCATCTTAAAGATCTCGTCGAGTTGATTAATTTGACACTCTGTTTAAGACATTTGGTCGTCATTTGTCGAAGTTATCGACCTCGAAATTTAGAACAATCACACATTTTGAGTGTTTGAGCACATAAAGTACTGTTTTTCTTGAAAATTCAACAAGATGCAATCATGATGTGTTTTGTCATCTTAAAGATCTCGTCGAGCTGATTAATTTGACTCTCTGTTTAAGACATTTGGTCGTCATTTGTCGAAGTTATCGAGCTTCAAATTTAGAACAATCACACATTTTGAGTGTTTGAGCACATAAAGTACTGTTTTTCTTGGAAATTCAACAAGATGCAATCATGATGTGTTTTGTCATCTTAAAGATCTCGTCGAGTTGATTAATTTGACATTCTGTTTAAGACATTTGGTCGTCATTTGTCGAAGTTATCGAGCTTCAAATTTAGAACAATCCCACATTTTGAGTGTTTGAGCACATAAAGTCCTATTTTTCTCTGAAATTCAACAAGATGCAATCAAGATGTGTTTTGTCATCTTAAAGATCTCGTCGAGTTGATTAATTTGACATTCTGTTTAAGACATTTGGTCGTCATTTGTCGAAGTTATCGAGCTTCAAATTTAGAACAATCCCACATTTTGAGTGTTTGAGCACATAAAGTCCTATTTTTCTCTGAAATTCAACAAGATGCAATCAAGATGTGTTTTGTCATCTTAAAGATCTCGTCGAGCTGATTAATTTGACTCTCTGTTTAAGACATTGGGTTGTCATTTGTCGAAGTTATCGACCTCGAAATTTAGATCAATCACACATTTTGAGTGTTTGAGCACATAAAGTACTGTTTTTCTTGGAAATTCAACAAGATGCAATCAAGATGTGTTTTGTCATCTTAAAGATCTCGTCGAGTTGATTAATTTGACATTCTGTTTAAGACATTTGGTCGTCATTTGTCGAAGTTATCGAGCTTCAAATTTAGAACAATCACACATTTTGAGTGTTTGAGCACATAAAGTCCTGTTTTTCTCTGAATTTCAACAAGATGCAATCATGATGTGTTTTGTCATCTTAAAGATCTCGTCGAGCTGATTAGTTTGACTCTCTGTTTAAGACATTTGGTCGTCATTTGTCGAAGTTATCGACCTCGAAATTTAGATCAATCACACATTTTGAGTGTTTGAGCACATAAAGTACTATTTTTCTTGGAAATTCAACAAAATGCAATCATGATGTGTTTTGTCATCTTAAAGATCTCGTCGAGTTGATTAATTTGACACTCTGTTTAAGACATTTGGTCGTCATTTGTCGAAGTTTTCGAGCTTCAAATTTAGAACAATCACACATTTTGAGTGTTTGAGCACATAAAGTACTATTTTTCTTGGAAATTCAACAAGATGCAATCATGATGTGTTTTGTCATCTTAAAGATCTCGTCGAGTTGATTAATTTGACACTCTGTTTAAGACATTTGGTCGTCATTTGTCGAAGTTATCGACCTCCAAATTTAAAACAATCACACATTTTGAGTGTTTGAGCACATAAAGTACTATTTTTCTTGGAAATTCAACAAGATGCAATCATGATGTGTTTTGTCATCTTAAAGATCTCGTCGAGCTGATAAATTTGACTCTCTGTTTAAGACATTTGGTCGTCATTTGTGAAGTTATCGAGCTTCAAATTTAGAACAATCACACATTTTGAGTGTTTGAGCACATAAAGCATTATTTTTTTTTTAAATTCAACAAGATGCAATAATGATGTGTTTTGTCATCTTAAAGATCTCGTCGAGCTGATTAATTTGACTCTCTGTTTAAGACATTTGGTCGTCATTTGTCGAAGTTATCGAGCTTCAAATTTAGAACAATCACACATTTTGAGTGTTTGAGCACATAAAGCATTATTTTTTTTTTAAATTCAACAAGATGCAATAATGATGTGTTTTGTCATCTTAAAGATCTCGTCGAGCTGATTAATTTGACTCTCTGTTTAAGACATTTGGTCGTCATTTGTCGAAGTTATCGAGCTTCAAATTTAGAACAATCACACATTTTGAGTGTTTGAGCACATAAAGTCCTATTTTTCTCTGAAATTCAACAAGATGCAATCATGATGTGTTTTGCCATCTTAAAGATCTCGTCGAGTTGATTAATTTGACATTCTGTTTAAGTAATTTGGTCGTCATTTGTCGAAGTTATCAAGCTTCAAATTTAGAACAATCACACATTTTGAGTGTTTGAGCACATAAAGTCCTATTTTTCTCTGAAGTTCAACAAGATGCAATTCTGATGTGTTTTGTCATCTTAAAGATCTCGTCGAGCTGATTACTTTGACTCTCTGTTTAAGACATTTGGTCGTCATTTGTCGAAGTTATCTAGCTTCAAATTTAGAACAATCACACATTTTGAGTGTTTGAGCACATAAAGTCCTATTTTTCTCTGAAATTCAACAAGATGCAATCATGATGTGTTTTGCCATCTTAAAGATCTCGTCGAGTTGATTAATTTGACATTCTGTTTAAGTAATTTGGTCGTCATTTGTCGAAGTTATCAAGCTTCAAATTTAGAACAATCACACATTTTGAGTGTTTGAGCACATAAAGTCCTATTTTTCTCTGAAGTTCAACAAGATGCAATTCTGATGTGTTTTATCATCTTAAAGATCTCGTCGAGCTGATTACTTTGACTCTCTGTTTAAGACATTTGGTCGTCATTTGTCGAAGTTATCGAGCTTCAAATTTAGAACAATCACACATTTTGAGTGTTTGAGCACATAAAGTCCTATTTTTCTCTGAAATTCAACAAGATGCAATCATGATGTGTTTTGCCATCTTAAAGATCTCGTCGAGTTGATTAATTTGACATTCTGTTTAAGTAATTTGGTCGTCATTTGTCGAAGTTATCAAGCTTCAAATTTAGAACAATCACACATTTTGAGTGTTTGAGCACATAAAGTCCTATTTTTCTCTGAAGTTCAACAAGATGCAATTCTGATGTGTTTTGTCATCTTAAAGATCTCGTCGAGCTGATTACTTTGACTCTCTGTTTAAGACATTTGGTCGTCATTTGTCGAAGTTATCTAGCTTCAAATTTAGAACAATCATAAATTTTGAGTGTTTGAGCACATAAAGTCCTATTTTTCTCTGAAATTCAACAAGATGCAATCATGATGTGTTTTGCCATCTTAAAGATCTCGTCGAGTTGATTAATTTGACACTCTGTTTAAGACATTTGGTCGTCATTTGTCGAAGTTTTCGAGCTTCAAATTTAGAACAATCACACATTTTTTGTGTTTGAGCACATAAAGTACTATTTTTCTTGGAAATTCAACAAGATGCAATCATGATGTGTTTTGCCATCTTAAAGATCTCGTCGAGTTGATTAATTTGACACTCTGTTTAAGACATTTGGTCGTCATTTGTCGAAGTTTTCGAGCTTCAAATTTAGAACAATCACACATTTTGAGTGTTTGAGCACATAAAGTCCTATTTTTCTCTGAAATTCAACAAGATGCAATCATGATGTGTTTTGTCATCTTAAAGATCTCGTCGAGCTGATTAATTTGACTCTCTGTTTAAGACATTTGGTCGTCATTTGTCGAAGTTATCGAACATCAAATTTAGAACAATCACACATTTTGGGTGTTTGAGCACATAAAGTCCTATTTTTCTCTGAAATTCAACAAGATGCAATCAAGATGTGTTTTGTCATCTTAAAGATCTCGTCGAGTTGATTAATTTGACATTCTGTTTAAGACATTTGGTCGTCATTTGTCGAAGTTATCGAGCTTCAAATTTAGAACAATCCCACATTTTGAGTGTTTGAGCACATAAAGTCCTATTTTTCTCTGAAATTCAACAAGATGCAATCATGATGTGTTTTGTCACCTTAAAGATCTCGTCGAGTTGATTAATTTGACATTCTGTTTAAGACATTTGGTCGTCATTTGTCGAAGTTATCGACCTCGAAATTTAGATCAATCACACATTTTGAGTGTTTGAGCACATAAAGTACTGTTTTTCTTGGAAATTCAACAAGATGCAATCAAGATGTGTTTTGTCATCTTAAAGATCTCGTCGAGTTGATTAATTTGACATTCTGTTTAAGACATTTGGTCGTCATTTGTCGAAGTTATCGAGCTTCAAATTTAGAACAATCACACATTTTGAGTGTTTGAGCACATAAAGCATTTTTTTTTTTTGAAATTCAACAAGATGCAATTATGATGTGTTTTGTCATCTTAAAGATCTCGTCGCGCTGATTAATTTGACTCTCTGTTTAATACATTTGTTCGTCATTTGTCGAAGTTATCGAGCTCCAAATTTAGAACAATCACACATTTTGAGTGTTTGAGCACATAAAGTCCTATTTTTCTCTGAATTTCAACAAAATGCAATCATGATGTGTTTTGTCATCTTAAAGATCTCGTCGAGCTGATTAGTTTGACTCTCTGTTTAAGACATTTGGTCGTCATTTGTCGAAGTTATCGACCTCGAAATTTAGATCAATCACACATTTTGAGTGTTTGAGCACATAAAGTACTATTTTTCTTGGAAATTCAACAAGATGCAATCATGATGTGTTTTGTCATCTTAAAGATCTCGTCGAGCTGATTAATTTGACACTCTGTTTAAGACATTTGGTCGTCATTTGTCGAAGTTATCGAGCTTCAAATTTAGAACAATCACACATTTTGAGTGTTTGAGCACATAAAGCATTTTTTTTTTTGAAATTCAACAAGATGCAATTATGATGTGTTTTGTCATCTTAAAGATCTCGTCGAGCTGATTAATTTGACTCTATGTTTAATACATTTGTTCGTCATTTGTCGAAGTTATCGAGCTCCAAATTTAGAACAATCACACATTTTGAGTGTTTGAGCACATAAAGTCCTATTTTTCTCTGAAATTCAACAAGATGCAATCATTATGTGTTTTGCCATCTTAAAGATCTCGTCGAGCTGATTAATTTGACACTCTGTTTAAGACATTTGGTTGCATTTGTGGAAGTTATCGAACATCAAATTTAGAACAATCACACATTTTGAGTGATTGAGCACATAAAGTACTATTTTTCTTGGAAATTCAACAAGATGCAATCATGATGTGTTTTGCCATTTTAAAGATCTCGTCGAGTTGATTAATTTGACACTCTGTTTAAGACATTTGGTCGTCATTTGTCGAAGTTATCGAGCTTCAAATTTAGAACAATCACACATTTTGAGTGTTTGAGCACATAAAGTCCTATTTTTCTCTGAAATTCAACAAGATGCAATCATTATGTGTTTTGCCATCTTACAGATCTCGTCGAGTTGATTAATTTGACATTCTGTTTAAGACATTTGGTCGTCATTTGTCGAAGTTATCGAGCTTTAAATTTAGAACAATCACACATTTTGAGTGTTTGAGCACATAAAGTCCTATTATTCTCTGAAATTCAACAAGATGCAATCATGATGTGTTTTGTCATCTTAAAGATCTCGTCGAGCTAATTAATTTGACTCTCTGTTTAAGACATTTGGTCGTCATTTGTCGAAGTTATCGAACATCAAATTTAGAACAATCACACATTTTGAGTGTTTGAGTACATAAAGCATTATTTTTTTTTGAAATTCAACAAGATGCAATCATGATGTGTTTTGTCATCTTAAAGATCTCGTCGAGCTGATTAATTTGACTCTCTGTTTAAGACATTTGTTCGTCATTTGTCGAAGTTATCGAGCTCCAAATTTAGAACAATCACACATTTTGAGTGTTTGAGCACATAAAGTACTATTTTTCTCTGAAATTCAACAAGATGCAATCATGATGTGTTTTGTCATCTTAAAGATCTCGTCGAGCTGATTAGTTTGACTCTCTGTTTAAGACATTTGGTCGTCATTTGTCGAAGTTATCGACCTCGAAATTTAGATCAATCACACATTTTGAGTGTTTGAGCACATAAAGTACTGTTTTTCTTGGAAATTCAACAAGATGCAATCAAGATGTGTTTTGTCATCTTAAAGATCTCGTCGAGTTGATTAATTTGACATTCTGTTTAAGACATTTGGTCGTCATTTGTCGAAGTTATCGAGCTTCAAATTTAGAACAATCACACATTTTGAGTGTTTGAGCACATAAAGCATTTTTTTTTTTTGAAATTCAACAAGATGCAATTATGATGTGTTTTGTCATCTTAAAGATCTCGTCGAGCTGATTAATTTGACTCTCTGTTTAATACATTTGTTCGTCATTTGTCGAAGTTATCGAGCTCCAAATTTAGAACAATCACACATTTTGAGTGTTTGAGCACGTAAAGTCCTATTTTTGTCTGAATTTCAACAAGATGCAATCATGATGTGTTTTGTCATCTTAAAGATCTCGTCGAGCTGATTAGTTTGACTCTCTGTTTAAGACATTTGGTCGTCATTTGTCGAAGTTATCGACCTCGAAATTTAGATCAATCACACATTTTGAGTGTTTGAGCACATAAAGTACTATTTTTCTTGGAAATTCAACAAGATGCAATCATGATGTGTTTTGTCATCTTAAAGATCTCGTCGAGCTGATTAATTTGACTCTCTGTTTAAGACATTTGGTCGTCATTTGTCGAAGTTATCGAGCTTCAAATTTAGAACAATCCCACATTTTGAGTGTTTGAGCACATAAAGTCCTATTTTTCTCTGAAATTCAACAAGATGCAATCATGATGTGTTTTGTCACCTTAAAGATCTCGTCGAGTTGATTAATTTGACATTCTGTTTAAGACATTTGGTCGTCATTTGTCGAAGTTATCGACCTCGAAATTTAGATCAATCACACATTTTGAGTGTTTGAGCACATAAAGTACTGTTTTTCTTGGAAATTCAACAAGATGCAATCAAGATGTGTTTTGTCATCTTAAAGATCTCGTCGAGTTGATTAATTTGACATTCTGTTTAAGACATTTGGTCGTCATTTGTCGAAGTTATCGAGCTTCAAATTTAGAACAATCACACATTTTGAGTGTTTGAGCACATAAAGCATTTTTTTTTTTTGAAATTCAACAAGATGCAATTATGATGTGTTTTGTCATCTTAAAGATCTCGTCGAGCTGATTAATTTGACTCTCTGTTTAATACATTTGTTCGTCATTTGTCGAAGTTATCGAGCTCCAAATTTAGAACAATCACACATTTTGAGTGTTTGAGCACATAAAGTCCTATTTTTCTCTGAAGTTCAACAAGATGCAATTCTGATGTGTTTTGTCATCTTAAAGATCTCGTCGAGCTGATTACTTTGACTCTCTGTTTAAGACATTTGGTCGTCATTTGTCGAAGTTATCGAGCTTCAAATTTAGAACAATCACACATTTTGAGTGTTTGAGCACATAAAGTCCTATTTTTCTCTGAAATTCAACAAGATGCAATCATGATGTGTTTTGCCATCTTAAAGATCTCGTCGAGTTGATTAATTTGACATTCTGTTTAAGTAATTTGGTCGTCATTTGTCGAAGTTATCAAGCTTCAAATTTAGAACAATCACACATTTTGAGTGTTTGAGCACATAAAGTCCTATTTTTCTCTGAAGTTCAACAAGATGCAATTCTGATGTGTTTTGTCATCTTAAAGATCTCGTCGAGCTGATTACTTTGACTCTCTGTTTAAGACATTTGGTCGTCATTTGTCGAAGTTATCTAGCTTCAAATTTAGAACAATCATAAATTTTGAGTGTTTGAGCACATAAAGTCCTATTTTTCTCTGAAATTCAACAAGATGCAATCATGATGTGTTTTGCCATCTTAAAGATCTCGTCGAGTTGATTAATTTGACACTCTGTTTAAGACATTTGGTCGTCATTTGTCGAAGTTTTCGAGCTTCAAATTTAGAACAATCACACATTTTGAGTGTTTGAGCACATAAAGTCCTATTTTTCTCTGAAATTCAACAAGATGCAATCATGATGTGTTTTGTCATCTTAAAGATCTCGTCGAGCTGATTAATTTGACTCTTTGTTTAAGACATTTGGTCGTCATTTGTCGAAGTTATCGAGCTTCAAATTTAGAACAATCCCACATTTTGTGTGTTTGAGCACATAAAGTCCTATTTTTCTCTGAAATTCAACAAGATGCAATCATGATGTGTTTTGTCATCTTAAAGATCTCGTCGAGCTGATTAATTTGACTCTCTGTTTAAGACATTTGGTCGTCATTTGTCGAAGTTATCGAACATCAAATTTAGAACAATCACACATTTTGGGTGTTTGAGCACATAAAGTCCTATTTTTCTCTGAAATTCAACAAGATGCAATCAAGATGTGTTTTGTCATCTTAAAGATCTCGTCGAGTTGATTAATTTGACATTCTGTTTAAGACATTTGGTCGTCATTTGTCGAAGTTATCGAGCTTCAAATTTAGAACAATCCCACATTTTGAGTGTTTGAGCACATAAAGTCCTATTTTTCTCTGAAATTCAACAAGATGCAATCATGATGTGTTTTGTCACCTTAAAGATCTCGTCGAGTTGATTAATTTGACTCTCTGTTTAATACATTTGTTCGTCATTTGTCGAAGTTATCGACCTCGAAATTTAGATCAATCACACATTTTGAGTGTTTGAGCACATAAAGTACTGTTTTTCTTGGAAATTCAACAAGATGCAATCAAGATGTGTTTTGTCATCTTAAAGATCTCGTCGAGTTGATTAATTTGACATTCTGTTTAAGACATTTGGTCGTCATTTGTCGAAGTTATCGAGCTTCAAATTTAGAACAATCACACATTTTGAGTGTTTGAGCACATAAAGCATTTTTTTTTTTTGAAATTCAACAAGATGCAATTATGATGTGTTTTGTCATCTTAAAGATCTCGTCGAGCTGATTAATTTGACTCTCTGTTTAATACATTTGTTCGTCATTTGTCGAAGTTATCGAGCTCCAAATTTAGAACAATCACACATTTTGAGTGTTTGAGCACATAAAGTCCTATTTTTCTCTGAAGTTCAACAAGATGCAATTCTGATGTGTTTTGTCATCTTAAAGATCTCGTCGAGCTGATTACTTTGACTCTCTGTTTAAGACATTTGGTCGTCATTTGTCGAAGTTATCTAGCTTCAAATTTAGAACAATCACACATTTTGAGTGTTTGAGCACATAAAGTCCTATTTTTCTCTGAAATTCAACAAGATGCAATCATGATGTGTTTTGCCATCTTAAAGATCTCGTCGAGTTGATTAATTTGACATTCTGTTTAAGTAATTTGGTCGTCATTTGTCGAAGTTATCAAGCTTCAAATTTAGAACAATCACACATTTTGAGTGTTTGAGCACATAAAGTCCTATTTTTCTCTGAAGTTCAACAAGATGCAATTCTGATGTGTTTTGTCATCTTAAAGATCTCGTCGAGCTGATTACTTTGACTCTCTGTTTAAGACATTTGGTCGTCATTTGTCGAAGTTATCGAGCTTCAAATTTAGAACAATCACACATTTTGAGTGTTTGAGCACATAAAGTCCTATTTTTCTCTGAAATTCAACAAGATGCAATCATGATGTGTTTTGCCATCTTAAAGATCTCGTCGAGTTGATTAATTTGACATTCTGTTTAAGTAATTTGGTCGTCATTTGTCGAAGTTATCAAGCTTCAAATTTAGAACAATCACACATTTTGAGTGTTTGAGCACATAAAGTCCTATTTTTCTCTGAAGTTCAACAAGATGCAATTCTGATGTGTTTTGTCATCTTAAAGATCTCGTCGAGCTGATTACTTTGACTCTCTGTTTAAGACATTTGGTCGTCATTTGTCGAAGTTATCTAGCTTCAAATTTAGAACAATCATAAATTTTGAGTGTTTGAGCACATAAAGTCCTATTTTTCTCTGAAATTCAACAAGATGCAATCATGATGTGTTTTGCCATCTTAAAGATCTCGTCGAGTTGATTAATTTGACACTCTGTTTAAGACATTTGGTCGTCATTTGTCGAAGTTTTCGAGCTTCAAATTTAGAACAATCACACATTTTTTGTGTTTGAGCACATAAAGTCCTATTTTTCTCTGAAATTCAACAAGATGCAATCATGATGTGTTTTGTCATCTTAAAGATCTCGTCGAGCTGATTAATTTGACTCTCTGTTTAAGACATTTGGTCGTCATTTGTCGAAGTTATCGAGCTTCAAATTTAGAACAATCCCACATTTTGAGTGTTTGAGCACATAAAGTCCTATTTTTCTCTGAAATTCAACAAGATGCAATCATGATGTGTTTTGTCACCTTAAAGATCTCGTCGAGTTGATTAATTTGACATTCTGTTTAAGACATTTGGTCGTCATTTGTCGAAGTTATCGACCTCGAAATTTAGATCAATCACACATTTTGAGTGTTTGAGCACATAAAGTACTGTTTTTCTTGGAAATTCAACAAGATGCAATCAAGATGTGTTTTGTCATCTTAAAGATCTCGTCGAGTTGATTAATTTGACATTCTGTTTAAGACATTTGGTCGTCATTTGTCGAAGTTATCGAGCTTCAAATTTAGAACAATCACACATTTTGAGTGTTTGAGCACATAAAGCATTTTTTTTTTTTGAAATTCAACAAGATGCAATTATGATGTGTTTTGTCATCTTAAAGATCTCGTCGAGCTGATTAATTTGACTCTCTGTTTAATACATTTGTTCGTCATTTGTCGAAGTTATCGAGCTCCAAATTTAGAACAATCACACATTTTGAGTGTTTGAGCACATAAAGTCCTATTTTTCTCTGAAGTTCAACAAGATGCAATTCTGATGTGTTTTGTCATCTTAAAGATCTCGTCGAGCTGATTACTTTGACTCTCTGTTTAAGACATTTGGTCGTCATTTGTCGAAGTTATCTAGCTTCAAATTTAGAACAATCACACATTTTGAGTGTTTGAGCACATAAAGTCCTATTTTTCTCTGAAATTCAACAAGATGCAATCATGATGTGTTTTGCCATCTTAAAGATCTCGTCGAGTTGATTAATTTGACATTCTGTTTAAGTAATTTGGTCGTCATTTGTCGAAGTTATCAAGCTTCAAATTTAGAACAATCACACATTTTGAGTGTTTGAGCACATAAAGTCCTATTTTTCTCTGAAGTTCAACAAGATGCAATTCTGATGTGTTTTGTCATCTTAAAGATCTCGTCGAGCTGATTACTTTGACTCTCTGTTTAAGACATTTGGTCGTCATTTGTCGAAGTTATCTAGCTTCAAATTTAGAACAATCATAAATTTTGAGTGTTTGAGCACATAAAGTCCTATTTTTCTCTGAAATTCAACAAGATGCAATCATGATGTGTTTTGCCATCTTAAAGATCTCGTCGAGTTGATTAATTTGACACTCTGTTTAAGACATTTGGTCGTCATTTGTCGAAGTTTTCGAGCTTCAAATTTAGAACAATCACACATTTTGAGTGTTTGAGCACATAAAGTCCTATTTTTCTCTGAAATTCAACAAGATGCAATCATGATGTGTTTTGTCATCTTAAAGATCTCGTCGAGCTGATTAATTTGACTCTCTGTTTAAGACATTTGGTCGTCATTTGTCGAAGTTATCGAGCTTCAAATTTAGAACAATCCCACATTTTGTGTGTTTGAGCACATAAAGTCCTATTTTTCTCTGAAATTCAACAAGATGCAATCATGATGTGTTTTGTCATCTTAAAGATCTCGTCGAGCTGATTAATTTGACATTCTGTTTAAGACATTTGGTCGTCATTTGTCGAAGTTATCGAGCTTCAAATTTAGAACAATCACACATTTTGAGTGTTTGAGCACATAAAGCATTTTTTTTTTTGAAATTCAACAAGATGCAATTATGATGTGTTTTGTCATCTTAAAGATCTCGTCGCGCTGATTAATTTGACTCTCTGTTTAATACATTTGTTCGTCATTTGTCGAAGTTATCGAGCTCCAAATTTAGAACAATCACACATTTTGAGTGTTTGAGCACATAAAGTCCTATTTTTCTCTGAATTTCAACAAAATGCAATCATGATGTGTTTTGTCATCTTAAAGATCTCGTCGAGCTGATTAATTTGACTCTCTGTTTAAGACATTTGGTCGTCATTTGTCGAAGTTATCGAGCTTCAAATTTAGAACAATCCCACATTTTGAGTGTTTGAGCACATAAAGTCCTATTTTTCTCTGAAATTCAACAAGATGCAATCATGATGTGTTTTGTCACCTTAAAGATCTCGTCGAGTTGATTAATTTGACATTCTGTTTAAGACATTTGGTCGTCATTTGTCGAAGTTATCGACCTCGAAATTTAGATCAATCACACATTTTGAGTGTTTGAGCACATAAAGTACTGTTTTTCTTGGAAATTCAACAAGATGCAATCAAGATGTGTTTTGTCATCTTAAAGATCTCGTCGAGTTGATTAATTTGACATTCTGTTTAAGACATTTGGTCGTCATTTGTCGAAGTTATCGAGCTTCAAATTTAGAACAATCACACATTTTGAGTGTTTGAGCACATAAAGCATTTTTTTTTTTTGAAATTCAACAAGATGCAATTATGATGTGTTTTGTCATCTTAAAGATCTCGTCGAGCTGATTAATTTGACTCTCTGTTTAATACATTTGTTCGTCATTTGTCGAAGTTATCGAGCTCCAAATTTAGAACAATCACACATTTTGAGTGTTTGAGCACATAAAGTCCTATTTTTCTCTGAAGTTCAACAAGATGCAATTCTGATGTGTTTTGTCATCTTAAAGATCTCGTCGAGCTGATTACTTTGACTCTCTGTTTAAGACATTTGGTCGTCATTTGTCGAAGTTATCTAGCTTCAAATTTAGAACAATCACACATTTTGAGTGTTTGAGCACATAAAGTCCTATTTTTCTCTGAAATTCAACAAGATGCAATCATGATGTGTTTTGCCATCTTAAAGATCTCGTCGAGTTGATTAATTTGACATTCTGTTTAAGTAATTTGGTCGTCATTTGTCGAAGTTATCAAGCTTCAAATTTAGAACAATCACACATTTTGAGTGTTTGAGCACATAAAGTCCTATTTTTCTCTGAAGTTCAACAAGATGCAATTCTGATGTGTTTTGTCATCTTAAAGATCTCGTCGAGCTGATTACTTTGACTCTCTGTTTAAGACATTTGGTCGTCATTTGTCGAAGTTATCGAGCTTCAAATTTAGAACAATCACACATTTTGAGTGTTTGAGCACATAAAGTCCTATTTTTCTCTGAAATTCAACAAGATGCAATCATGATGTGTTTTGCCATCTTAAAGATCTCGTCGAGTTGATTAATTTGACATTCTGTTTAAGTAATTTGGTCGTCATTTGTCGAAGTTATCAAGCTTCAAATTTAGAACAATCACACATTTTGAGTGTTTGAGCACATAAAGTCCTATTTTTCTCTGAAGTTCAACAAGATGCAATTCTGATGTGTTTTGTCATCTTAAAGATCTCGTCGAGCTGATTACTTTGACTCTCTGTTTAAGACATTTGGTCGTCATTTGTCGAAGTTATCTAGCTTCAAATTTAGAACAATCATAAATTTTGAGTGTTTGAGCACATAAAGTCCTATTTTTCTCTGAAATTCAACAAGATGCAATCATGATGTGTTTTGCCATCTTAAAGATCTCGTCGAGTTGATTAATTTGACACTCTGTTTAAGACATTTGGTCGTCATTTGTCGAAGTTTTCGAGCTTCAAATTTAGAACAATCACACATTTTGAGTGTTTGAGCACATAAACTCCTATTTTTCTCTGAAATTCAACAAGATGCAATCATGATGTGTTTTGTCATCTTAAAGATCTCGTCGAGCTGATTAATTTGACTCTCTGTTTAAGACATTTGGTCGTCATTTGTCGAAGTTATCGAGCTTCAAATTTAGAACAATCCCACATTTTGTGTGTTTGAGCACATAAAGTCCTATTTTTCTCTGAAATTCAACAAGATGCAATCATGATGTGTTTTGTCATCTTAAAGATCTCGTCGAGCTGATTAATTTGACATTCTGTTTAAGACATTTGGTCGTCATTTGTCGAAGTTATCGACCTCGAAATTTAGATCAATCACACATTTTGAGTGTTTGAGCACATAAAGTACTGTTTTTCTTGGAAATTCAACAAGATGCAATCAAGATGTGTTTTGTCATCTTAAAGATCTCGTCGAGTTGATTAATTTGACATTCTGTTTAAGACATTTGGTCGTCATTTGTCGAAGTTATCGAGCTTCAAATTTAGAACAATCACACATTTTGAGTGTTTGAGCACATAAAGCATTTTTTTTTTTGAAATTCAACAAGATGCAATTATGATGTGTTTTGTCATCTTAAAGATCTCGTCGCGCTGATTAATTTGACTCTCTGTTTAATACATTTGTTCGTCATTTGTCGAAGTTATCGAGCTCCAAATTTAGAACAATCACACATTTTGAGTGTTTGAGCACATAAAGTCCTATTTTTCTCTGAATTTCAACAAAATGCAATCATGATGTGTTTTGTCATCTTAAAGATCTCGTCGAGCTGATTAGTTTGACTCTCTGTTTAAGACATTTGGTCGTCATTTGTCGAAGTTATCGACCTCGAAATTTAGATCAATCACACATTTTGAGTGTTTGAGCACATAAAGTACTATTTTTCTTGGAAATTCAACAAGATGCAATCATGATGTGTTTTGTCATCTTAAAGATCTCGTCGAGCTGATTAATTTGACACTCTGTTTAAGACATTTGGTCGTCATTTGTCGAAGTTATCGAGCTTCAAATTTAGAACAATCACACATTTTGAGTGTTTGAGCACATAAAGCATTTTTTTTTTTGAAATTCAACAAGATGCAATTATGATGTGTTTTGTCATCTTAAAGATCTCGTCGAGCTGATTAATTTGACTCTCTGTTTAATACATTTGTTCGTCATTTGTCGAAGTTATCGAGCTTCAAATTTAGAACAATCACACATTTTGAGTGTTTGAGCACATAAAGTCCTATTTTTCTCTGAAATTCAACAAGATGCAATCATTATGTGTTTTGCCATCTTAAAGATCTCGTCGAGTTGATTAATTTGACATTCTGTTTAAGACATTTGGTCGTCATTTGTCGAAGTTATCGAGCTTTAAATTTAGAACAATCACACATTTTGAGTGTTTGAGCACATAAAGTCCTATTTTTCTCTGAAATTCAACAAGATGCAATCATGATGTGTTTTGTCATCTTAAAGATCTCGTCGAGCTGATTAATTTGACTCTCTGTTTAAGACATTTGGTCGTCATTTGTCGAAGTTATCGAACATCAAATTTAGAACAATCACACATTTTGAGTGTTTGAGTACATAAAGCATTATTTTTTTTTGAAATTCAACAAGATGCAATCATGATGTGTTTTGTCATCTTAAAGATCTCGTCGAGCTGATTAATTTGACTCTCTGTTTAAGACATTTGTTCGTCATTTGTCGAAGTTATCGAGCTCCAAATTTAGAACAATCACACATTTTGAGTGTTTGAGCACATAAAGTACTATTTTTCTCTGAAATTCAACAAGATGCAATCATGATGTGTTTTGTCATCTTAAAGATCTCGTCGAGCTGTTTAGTTTGACTCTCTGTTTAAGACATTTGGTCGTCATTTGTCGAAGTTATCGAACATCAAATTTAGAACAATCACACATTTTGAGTGTTTGAGCACATAAAGTACTATTTTTCTTGGAAATTCAACAAGATGCAATCATGATGTGTTTTGTCATCTTAAAGATCTCGTCGAGCTGATTAATTTGACACTCTGTTTAAGACATTTGGTCGTCATTTGTCGAAGTTATCGAACATCAAATTTAGAACAATCACACATTTTGAGTGTTTGAGTACATAAAGCATTATTTTTTTTTGAAATTCAACAAGATGCAATCATGATGTGTTTTGTCATCTTAAAGATCTCGTCGAGCTGATTAATTTGACTCTCTGTTTAAGACATTTGTTCGTCATTTGTCGAAGTTATCGAGCTCCAAATTTAGAACAATCACACATTTTGAGTGTTTGAGCACATAAAGTACTATTTTTCTCTGAAATTCAACAAGATGCAATCATGATGTGTTTTGTCATCTTAAAGATCTCGTCGAGCTGATTAGTTTGACTCTCTGTTTAAGACATTTGGTCGTCATTTGTCGAAGTTATCGAACATCAAATTTAGAACAATCACACATTTTGAGTGTTTGAGCACATAAAGTACTGTTTTTCTTGGAAATTCAACAAGATGCAATCAAGATGTGTTTTGTCATCTTAAAGATCTCGTCGAGTTGATTAATTTGACATTCTGTTTAAGACATTTGGTCGTCATTTGTCGAAGTTATCGAGCTCCAAATTTAGAACAATCACACATTTTGAGTGTTTGAGCACATAAAGTCCTATTTTTCTCTGAATTTCAACAAGATGCAATCATGATGTGTTTTGTCATCTTAAAGATCTCGTCGAGCTGATTAATTTGACTCTCTGTTTAATACATTTGTTCGTCATTTGTCGAAGTTATCGAGCTCCAAATTTAGAACAATCACACATTTTGAGTGTTTGAGCACATAAAGTCCTATTTTTCTCTGAATTTCAACAAGATGCAATCATGATGTGTTTTGTCATCTTAAAGATCTCGTCGAGCTGATTAGTTTGACTCTCTGTTTAAGACATTTGGTCGTCATTTGTCGAAGTTATCGACCTCGAAATTTAGATCAATCACACATTTTGAGTGTTTGAGCACATAAAGTACTATTTTTCTTGGAAATTCAACAAGATGCAATCATGATGTGTTTTGTCATCTTAAAGATCTCGTCGAGCTGATTAATTTGACTCTCTGTTTAAGACATTTGGTCGTCATTTGTCGAAGTTATCGACCTCGAAATTTAGATCAATCACACATTTTGAGTGTTTGAGCACATAAAGTCCTATTTTTCTCTGAAATTCAACAAGATGCAATCATTATGTGTTTTGCCATCTTAAAGATCTCGTCGAGTTGATTAATTTGACATTCTGTTTAAGACATTTGGTCGTCATTTGTCGAAGTTATCGAGCTTTAAATTTAGAACAATCACACATTTTGAGTGTTTGAGCACATAAAGTCCTATTTTTCTCTGAAATTCAACAAGATGCAATCATGATGTGTTTTGTCATGTTAAAGATCTCGTCGAGCTGATTAATTTGACTCTCTGTTTAAGACATTTGGTCGTCATTTGTCGAAGTTATCGAACATCAAATTTAGAACAATCACACATTTTGAGTGTTTGAGTACATAAAGCATTATTTTTTTTTGAAATTCAACAAGATGCAATCATGATGTGTTTTGTCATCTTAAAGATCTCGTCGAGCTGATTAGTTTGACTCTCTGTTTAAGACATTTGGTCGTCATTTGTCGAAGTTATCGAGCTTCAAATTTAGAACAATCACACATTTTGAGTGTTTGAGCACATAAAGCATTTTTTTTTTTTTAAATTCAACAAGATGCAATTATGATGTGTTTTGTCATCTTAAAGATCTCGTCGAGCTGATTAATTTGACTCTCTGTTTAAGACATTTGTTCGTCATTTGTCGAAGTTATCGAGCTCCAAATTTAGAACAATCACACATTTTGAGTGTTTGAGCACATAAAGTACTATTTTTCTCTGAAATTCAACAAGATGCAATCATGATGTGTTTTGTCATCTTAAAGATCTCGTCGAGCTGATTAGTTTGACTCTCTGTTTAAGACATTTGGTCGTCATTTGTCGAAGTTATCGAACATCAAATTTAGAACAATCACACATTTTGAGTGTTTGAGCACATAAAGTACTATTTTTCTTGGAAATTCAACAAGATGCAATCATGATGTGTTTTGTCATCTTAAAGATCTCGTCGAGCTGATTAATTTGACACTCTGTTTAAGACATTTGGTCGTCATTTGTCGAAGTTATCGAGCTTCAAATTTAGAACAATCACACATTTTGGGTGTTTGAGCACATAAAGTCCTATTTTTCTCTGAAATTCAACAAGATGCAATCAAGATGTGTTTTGTCATCTTAAAGATCTCGTCGAGTTGATTAATTTGACATTCTGTTTAAGACATTTGGTCGTCATTTGTCGAAGTTATCGAACATCAAATTTAGAACAATCACACATTTTGAGTGTTTGAGCACATAAAGTACTATTTTTCTTGGAAATTCAACAAGATGCAATCATGATGTGTTTTGTCATCTTAAAGATCTCGTCGAGCTGATTAATTTGACACTCTGTTTAAGACATTTGGTCGTCATTTGTCGAAGTTATCGAGCTTCAAATTTAGAACAATCACACATTTTGGGTGTTTGAGCACATAAAGTCCTATTTTTCTCTGAAATTCAACAAGATGCAATCAAGATGTGTTTTGTCATCTTAAAGATCTCGTCGAGTTGATTAATTTGACATTCTGTTTAAGACATTTGGTCGTCATTTGTCGAAGTTATCGACCTCGAAATTTAGATCAATCACACATTTTGAGTGTTTGAGCACATAAAGTACTATTTTTCTCTGAAATTCAACAAGATGCAATCATGATGTGTTTTGTCATCTTAAAGATCTCGTCGAGTTGATTAATTTGACATTCTGTTTAAGACATTTGGTCGTCATTTGTCGAAGTTATCGAGCTTCAAATTTAGAACAATCACACATTTTGAGTGTTTGAGCACATAAAGCATTTTTTTTTTTTGAAATTCAACAAGATGCAATTATGATGTGTTTTGTCATCTTAAAGATCTCGTCGAGCTGATTAATTTGACTCTCTGTTTAATACATTTGTTCGTTATTTGTCGAAGTTATCGAGCTCCAAATTTAGAACAATCACACATTTTGAGTGTTTGAGCACATAAAGCATTTTTTTTTTTTGAAATTCAACAAGATGCAATTATGATGTGTTTTGTCATCTTAAAGATCTCGTCGAGTTGATTAATTTGACACTCTGTTTAAGACATTTGGTCGTCATTTGTCGAAGTTATCGAGCTTCAAATTTAGAACAATCACACATTTTGAGTGTTTGAGCACATAAAGTCCTATTTTTCTCTGAAATTCAACAAGATGCAATCATGATGTGTTTTGTCATCTTAAAGATCTCGTCGAGCTGATTAATTTGACTCTCTGTTTAAGACATTTGGTCGTCATTTGTCGAAGTTATCGAACATCAAATTTAGAACAATCACACATTTTGAGTGTTTGAGCACATAAAGCATTTTTTTTTTTTGAAATTCAACAAGATGCAATTATGATGTGTTTTGTCATCTTAAAGATCTCGTCGAGCTGATTAATTTGACTCTCTGTTTAAGACATTTGGTCGTCATTTGTCGAAGTTATCGAGCTTCAAATTTAGAACAATCACACATTTTGAGTGTTTGAGCACATAAAGCATTTTTTTTTTTTGAAATTCAACAAGATGCAATTATGATGTGTTTTGTCATCTTAAAGATCTCGTCGAGCTGATTAGTTTGACTCTCTGTTTAAGACATTTGGTCGTCATTTGTCGAAGTTATCGACCTCGAAATTTAGATCAATCACACATTTTGAGTGTTTGAGCACATAAAGTCCTATTTTTCTCTGAAATTCAACAAGATGCAATCATGATGTGTTTTGTCATGTTAAAGATCTCGTCGAGCTGATTAATTTGACTCTCTGTTTAAGACATTTGGTCGTCATTTGTCGAAGTTATCGAACATCAAATTTAGAACAATCACACATTTTGAGTGTTTGAGTACATAAAGCATTATTTTTTTTTGAAATTCAACAAGATGCAATCATGATGTGTTTTGTCATCTTAAAGATCTCGTCGAGCTGATTAGTTTGACTCTCTGTTTAAGACATTTGGTCGTCATTTGTCGAAGTTATCGAGCTTCAAATTTAGAACAATCACACATTTTGAGTGTTTGAGCACATAAAGTCCTATTTTTCTCTGAAATTCAACAAGATGCAATCATGATGTGTTTTGTCACCTTAAAGATCTCGTCGAGTTGATTAATTTGACATTCTGTTTAAGACATTTGGTCGTCATTTGTCGAAGTTATCGACCTCGAAATTTAGATCAATCACACATTTTAAGTGTTTAAGCACATAAAGTACTGTTTTTCTTGGAAATTCAACAAGATGCAATCAAGATGTGTTTTGTCATCTTAAAGATCTCGTCGAGTTGATTAATTTGACATTCTGTTTAAGACATTTGGTCGTCATTTGTCGAAGTTATCGAGCTTCAAATTTAGAACAATCACACATTTTGAGTGTTTGAGCACATAAAGCATTTTTTTTTTTTGAAATTCAACAAGATGCAATTATGATGTGTTTTGTCATCTTAAAGATCTCGTCGAGCTGATTAATTTGACTCTCTGTTTAATACATTTGTTCGTCATTTGTCGAAGTTATCGAGCTCCAAATTTAGAACAATCACACATTTTGAGTGTTTGAGCACATAAAGTCCTATTTTTCTCTGAATTTCAACAAGATGCAATCATGATGTGTTTTGTCATCTTAAAGATCTCGTCGAGCTGATTAGTTTGACTCTCTGTTTAAGACATTTGGTCGTCATTTGTCGAAGTTATCGACCTCGAAATTTAGATCAATCACACATTTTGAGTGTTTGAGCACATAAAGTCCTATTTTTCTCTGAAATTCAACAAGATGCAATCATTATGTGTTTTGCCATCTTAAAGATCTCGTCGAGTTGATTAATTTGACATTCTGTTTAAGACATTTGGTCGTCATTTGTCGAAGTTATCGAGCTTTAAATTTAGAACAATCACACATTTTGAGTGTTTGAGCACATAAAGTCCTATTTTTCTCTGAAATTCAACAAGATGCAATCATGATGTGTTTTGTCATCTTAAAGATCTCGTCGAGCTGATTAATTTGACTCTCTGTTTAAGACATTTGGTCGTCATTTGTCGAAGTTATCGAACATCAAATTTAGAACAATCACACATTTTGAGTGTTTGAGTACATAAAGCATTATTTTTTTTTGAAATTCAACAAGATGCAATCATGATGTGTTTTGTCATCTTAAAGATCTCGTCGAGCTGATTAGTTTGACTCTCTGTTTAAGACATTTGGTCGTCATTTGTCGAAGTTATCGAGCTTCAAATTTAGAACAATCACACATTTTGAGTGTTTGAGCACATAAAGCATTTTTTTTTTTGAAATTCAACAAGATGCAATCATGATGTGTTTTGTCATCTTAAAGATCTCGTCGAGCTGATTAATTTGACTCTCTGTTTAATACATTTGTTCGTCATTTGTCGAAGTTATCGAGCTCCAAATTTAGAACAATCACACATTTTGAGTGTTTGAGCACATAAAGTACTATTTTTCTTGGAAATTCAACAAGATGCAATCATGATGTGTTTTGTCATCTTAAAGATCTCGTCGAGCTGATTAATTTGACACTCTGTTTAAGACATTTGGTTGCATTTGTGGAAGTTATCGAACATCAAATTTAGAACAATCACACATTTTGAGTGATTGAGCACATAAAGTACTATTTTTCTTGGAAATTCAACAAGATGCAATCATGATGTGTTTTGCCATTTTAAAGATCTCGTCGAGTTGATTAATTTGACACTCTGTTTAAGACATTTGGTCGTCATTTGTCGAAGTTATCGAGCTTCAAATTTAGAACAATCACACATTTTGAGTGTTTGAGCACATAAAGTCCTATTTTTCTCTGAAATTCAACAAGATGCAATCATGATGTGTTTTGTCATCTTAAAGATCTCGTCGAGCTGATTAATTTGACTCTCTGTTTAAGACATTTGGTCGTCATTTGTCGAAGTTATCGAACATCAAATTTAGAACAATCACACATTTTGAGTGTTTGAGTACATAAAGCATTATTTTTTTTTGAAATTCAACAAGATGCAATCATGATGTGTTTTGTCATCTTAAAGATCTCGTCGAGCTGATTAGTTTGACTCTCTGTTTAAGACATTTGGTCGTCATTTGTCGAAGTTATCGAACATCAAATTTAGAACAATCACACATTTTGAGTGTTTGAGCACATAAAGTACTATTTTTCTCTGAAATTCAACAAGATGCAATCATGATGTGTTTTGTCATCTTAAAGATCTCGTCGAGCTGATTAGTTTGACTCTCTGTTTAAGACATTTGGTCGTCATTTGTCGAAGTTATCGAACATCAAATTTAGAACAATCACACATTTTGAGTGTTTGAGCACATAAAGTACTATTTTTCTTGGAAATTCAACAAGATGCAATCATGATGTGTTTTGTCATCTTAAAGATCTCGTCGAGCTGATTAATTTGACACTCTGTTTAAGACATTTGGTCGTCATTTGTCGAAGTTATCGACCTCGAAATTTAGATCAATCACACATTTTGAGTGTTTGAGCACATAAAGTACTGTTTTTCTTGGAAATTCAACAAGATGCAATCAAGATGTGTTTTGTCATCTTAAAGATCTCGTCGAGTTGATTAATTTGACATTCTGTTTAAGACATTTGGTCGTCATTTGTCGAAGTTATCGAGCTTCAAATTTAGAACAATCACACATTTTGAGTGTTTGAGCATATAAAGTACTGTTTTTCTTGGAAATTCAACAAGATGCAATCAAGATGTGTTTTGTCATCTTAAAGATCTCGTCGAGCTGATTAGTTTGACTCTCTGTTTAAGACATTTGGTCGTCATTTGTCGAAGTTATCGACCTCGAAATTTAGATCAATCACACATTTTGAGTGTTTGAGCACATAAAGTCCTATTTTTCTCTGAAATTCAACAAGATGCAATCATTATGTGTTTTGCCATCTTAAAGATCTCGTCGAGTTGATTAATTTGACATTCTGTTTAAGACATTTGGTCGTCATTTGTCGAAGTTATCGAGCTTTAAATTTAGAACAATCACACATTTTGAGTGTTTGAGCACATAAAGTCCTATTTTTCTCTGAAATTCAACAAGATGCAATCATGATGTGTTTTGTCATCTTAAAGATCTCGTCGAGCTGATTAATTTGACTCTCTGTTTAAGACATTTGGTCGTCATTTGTCGAAGTTATCGAACATCAAATTTAGAACAATCACACATTTTGAGTGTTTGAGTACATAAAGCATTATTTTTTTTTGAAATTCAACAAGATGCAATCATGATGTGTTTTGTCATCTTAAAGATCTCGTCGAGCTGATTAGTTTGACTCTCTGTTTAAGACATTTGGTCGTCATTTGTCGAAGTTATCGAGCTTCAAATTTAGAACAATCACACATTTTGAGTGTTTGAGCACATAAAGCATTTTTTTTTTTGAAATTCAACAAGATGCAATCATGATGTGTTTTGTCATCTTAAAGATCTCGTCGAGCTGATTAATTTGACTCTCTGTTTAATACATTTGTTCGTCATTTGTCGAAGTTATCGAGCTCCAAATTTAGAACAATCACACATTTTGAGTGTTTGAGCACATAAAGTACTATTTTTCTTGGAAATTCAACAAGATGCAATCATGATGTGTTTTGTCATCTTAAAGATCTCGTCGAGCTGATTAATTTGACACTCTGTTTAAGACATTTGGTTGCATTTGTGGAAGTTATCGAACATCAAATTTAGAACAATCACACATTTTGAGTGATTGAGCACATAAAGTACTATTTTTCTTGGAAATTCAACAAGATGCAATCATGATGTGTTTTGCCATTTTAAAGATCTCGTCGAGTTGATTAATTTGACACTCTGTTTAAGACATTTGGTCGTCATTTGTCGAAGTTATCGAGCTTCAAATTTAGAACAATCACACATTTTGAGTGTTTGAGCACATAAAGTCCTATTTTTCTCTGAAATTCAACAAGATGCAATCATGATGTGTTTTGTCATCTTAAAGATCTCGTCGAGCTGATTAATTTGACTCTCTGTTTAAGACATTTGGTCGTCATTTGTCGAAGTTATCGAACATCAAATTTAGAACAATCACACATTTTGAGTGTTTGAGTACATAAAGCATTATTTTTTTTTGAAATTCAACAAGATGCAATCATGATGTGTTTTGTCATCTTAAAGATCTCGTCGAGCTGATTAGTTTGACTCTCTGTTTAAGACATTTGGTCGTCATTTGTCGAAGTTATCGAACATCAAATTTAGAACAATCACACATTTTGAGTGTTTGAGCACATAAAGTACTATTTTTCTCTGAAATTCAACAAGATGCAATCATGATGTGTTTTGTCATCTTAAAGATCTCGTCGAGCTGATTAGTTTGACTCTCTGTTTAAGACATTTGGTCGTCATTTGTCGAAGTTATCGAACATCAAATTTAGAACAATCACACATTTTGAGTGTTTGAGCACATAAAGTACTATTTTTCTTGGAAATTCAACAAGATGCAATCATGATGTGTTTTGTCATCTTAAAGATCTCGTCGAGCTGATTAATTTGACACTCTGTTTAAGACATTTGGTCGTCATTTGTCGAAGTTATCGACCTCGAAATTTAGATCAATCACACATTTTGAGTGTTTGAGCACATAAAGTACTGTTTTTCTTGGAAATTCAACAAGATGCAATCAAGATGTGTTTTGTCATCTTAAAGATCTCGTCGAGTTGATTAATTTGACATTCTGTTTAAGACATTTGGTCGTCATTTGTCGAAGTTATCGAGCTTCAAATTTAGAACAATCACACATTTTGAGTGTTTGAGCACATAAAGCATTTTTTTTTTTTGAAATTCAACAAGATGCAATTATGATGTGTTTTGTCATCTTAAAGATCTCGTCGAGCTGATTAATTTGACTCTCTGTTTAATACATTTGTTCGTCATTTGTCGAAGTTATCGAGCTCCAAATTTAGAACAATCACACATTTTGAGTGTTTGAGCACATAAAGTCCTATTTTTCTCTGAATTTCAACAAGATGCAATCATGATGTGTTTTGTCATCTTAAAGATCTCGTCGAGCTGATTAGTTTGACTCTCTGTTTAAGACATTTGGTCGTCATTTGTCGAAGTTATCGAGCTTTAAATTTAGAACAATCACACATTTTGAGTGTTTGAGCACATAAAGTCCTATTTTTCTCTGAAATTCAACAAGATGCAATCATGATGTGTTTTGTAATCTTAAAGATCTCGTCGAGCTGATTAATTTGACTCTCTGTTTAAGACATTTGGTCGTCATTTGTCGAAGTTATCGAACATCAAATTTAGAACAATCACACATTTTGAGTGTTTGAGTACATAAAGCATTATTTTTTTTTGAAATTCAACAAGATGCAATCATGATGTGTTTTGTCATCTTAAAGATCTCGTCGAGCTGATTAGTTTGACTCTCTGTTTAAGACATTTGGTCGTCATTTGTCGAAGTTATCGAGCTTCAAATTTAGAACAATCACACATTTTGAGTGTTTGAGCACATAAAGCATTTTTTTTTTTGAAATTCAACAAGATGCAATTATGATGTGTTTTGTCATCTTAAAGATCTCGTCGAGCTGATTAATTTGACTCTCTGTTTAATACATTTGTTCGTCATTTGTCGAAGTTATCGAGCTTCAAATTTAGAACAATCCCACATTTTGAGTGTTTGAGCACATAAAGTCCTATTTTTCTCTGAAATTCAACAAGATGCAATCATGATGTGTTTTGCCATTTTAAAGATCTCGTCGAGTTGATTAATTTGACACTCTGTTTAAGACATTTGGTCGTCATTTGTCGAAGTTATCGACCTCGAAATTTAGATCAATCACACATTTTGAGTGTTTGAGCACATAAAGTACTATTTTTCTTGGAAATTCAACAAGATGCAATCATGATGTGTTTTGTCATCTTAAAGATCTCGTCGAGCTGATTAATTTGACACTCTGTTTAAGACATTTGGTTGCATTTGTGGAAGTTATCGAACATCAAATTTAGAACAATCACACATTTTGAGTGATTGAGCACATAAAGTACTATTTTTCTTGGAAATTCAACAAGATGCAATCATGATGTGTTTTGCCATTTTAAAGATCTCGTCGAGTTGATTAATTTGACACTCTGTTTAAGACATTTGGTCGTCATTTGTCGAAGTTATCGAGCTTCAAATTTAGAACAATCACACATTTTGAGTGTTTGAGCACATAAAGTCCTATTTTTCTCTGAAATTCAACAAGATGCAATCATGATGTGTTTTGTCATCTTAAAGATCTCGTCGAGCTGATTAATTTGACTCTCTGTTTAAGACATTTGGTCGTCATTTGTCGAAGTTATCGAACATCAAATTTAGAACAATCACACATTTTGAGTGTTTGAGTACATAAAGCATTATTTTTTTTTGAAATTCAACAAGATGCAATCATGATGTGTTTTGTCATCTTAAAGATCTCGTCGAGCTGATTAGTTTGACTCTCTGTTTAAGACATTTGGTCGTCATTTGTCGAAGTTATCGAACATCAAATTTAGAACAATCACACATTTTGAGTGTTTGAGCACATAAAGTACTATTTTTCTCTGAAATTCAACAAGATGCAATCATGATGTGTTTTGTCATCTTAAAGATCTCGTCGAGCTGATTAGTTTGACTCTCTGTTTAAGACATTTGGTCGTCATTTGTCGAAGTTATCGAACATCAAATTTAGAACAATCACACATTTTGAGTGTTTGAGCACATAAAGTACTATTTTTCTTGGAAATTCAACAAGATGCAATCATGATGTGTTTTGTCATCTTAAAGATCTCGTCGAGCTGATTAATTTGACACTCTGTTTAAGACATTTGGTCGTCATTTGTCGAAGTTATCGACCTCGAAATTTAGATCAATCACACATTTTGAGTGTTTGAGCACATAAAGTACTGTTTTTCTTGGAAATTCAACAAGATGCAATCAAGATGTGTTTTGTCATCTTAAAGATCTCGTCGAGTTGATTAATTTGACATTCTGTTTAAGACATTTGGTCGTCATTTGTCGAAGTTATCGAGCTTCAAATTTAGAACAATCACACATTTTGAGTGTTTGAGCATATAAAGTACTGTTTTTCTTGGAAATTCAACAAGATGCAATCAAGATGTGTTTTGTCATCTTAAAGATCTCGTCGAGCTGATTAGTTTGACTCTCTGTTTAAGACATTTGGTCGTCATTTGTCGAAGTTATCGACCTCGAAATTTAGATCAATCACACATTTTGAGTGTTTGAGCACATAAAGTCCTATTTTTCTCTGAAATTCAACAAGATGCAATCATTATGTGTTTTGCCATCTTAAAGATCTCGTCGAGTTGATTAATTTGACATTCTGTTTAAGACATTTGGTCGTCATTTGTCGAAGTTATCGAGCTTTAAATTTAGAACAATCACACATTTTGAGTGTTTGAGCACATAAAGTCCTATTTTTCTCTGAAATTCAACAAGATGCAATCATGATGTGTTTTGTCATCTTAAAGATCTCGTCGAGCTGATTAATTTGACTCTCTGTTTAAGACATTTGGTCGTCATTTGTCGAAGTTATCGAACATCAAATTTAGAACAATCACACATTTTGAGTGTTTGAGTACATAAAGCATTATTTTTTTTTGAAATTCAACAAGATGCAATCATGATGTGTTTTGTCATCTTAAAGATCTCGTCGAGCTGATTAGTTTGACTCTCTGTTTAAGACATTTGGTCGTCATTTGTCGAAGTTATCGAGCTTCAAATTTAGAACAATCACACATTTTGAGTGTTTGAGCACATAAAGCATTTTTTTTTTTGAAATTCAACAAGATGCAATCATGATGTGTTTTGTCATCTTAAAGATCTCGTCGAGCTGATTAATTTGACTCTCTGTTTAATACATTTGTTCGTCATTTGTCGAAGTTATCGAGCTCCAAATTTAGAACAATCACACATTTTGAGTGTTTGAGCACATAAAGTACTATTTTTCTTGGAAATTCAACAAGATGCAATCATGATGTGTTTTGTCATCTTAAAGATCTCGTCGAGCTGATTAATTTGACACTCTGTTTAAGACATTTGGTTGCATTTGTGGAAGTTATCGAACATCAAATTTAGAACAATCACACATTTTGAGTGATTGAGCACATAAAGTACTATTTTTCTTGGAAATTCAACAAGATGCAATCATGATGTGTTTTGCCATTTTAAAGATCTCGTCGAGTTGATTAATTTGACACTCTGTTTAAGACATTTGGTCGTCATTTGTCGAAGTTATCGAGCTTCAAATTTAGAACAATCACACATTTTGAGTGTTTGAGCACATAAAGTCCTATTTTTCTCTGAAATTCAACAAGATGCAATCATGATGTGTTTTGTCATCTTAAAGATCTCGTCGAGCTGATTAATTTGACTCTCTGTTTAAGACATTTGGTCGTCATTTGTCGAAGTTATCGAACATCAAATTTAGAACAATCACACATTTTGAGTGTTTGAGTACATAAAGCATTATTTTTTTTTGAAATTCAACAAGATGCAATCATGATGTGTTTTGTCATCTTAAAGATCTCGTCGAGCTGATTAGTTTGACTCTCTGTTTAAGACATTTGGTCGTCATTTGTCGAAGTTATCGAACATCAAATTTAGAACAATCACACATTTTGAGTGTTTGAGCACATAAAGTACTATTTTTCTCTGAAATTCAACAAGATGCAATCATGATGTGTTTTGTCATCTTAAAGATCTCGTCGAGCTGATTAGTTTGACTCTCTGTTTAAGACATTTGGTCGTCATTTGTCGAAGTTATCGAACATCAAATTTAGAACAATCACACATTTTGAGTGTTTGAGCACATAAAGTACTATTTTTCTTGGAAATTCAACAAGATGCAATCATGATGTGTTTTGTCATCTTAAAGATCTCGTCGAGCTGATTAATTTGACACTCTGTTTAAGACATTTGGTCGTCATTTGTCGAAGTTATCGACCTCGAAATTTAGATCAATCACACATTTTGAGTGTTTGAGCACATAAAGTACTGTTTTTCTTGGAAATTCAACAAGATGCAATCAAGATGTGTTTTGTCATCTTAAAGATCTCGTCGAGTTGATTAATTTGACATTCTGTTTAAGACATTTGGTCGTCATTTGTCGAAGTTATCGAGCTTCAAATTTAGAACAATCACACATTTTGAGTGTTTGAGCACATAAAGCATTTTTTTTTTTTGAAATTCAACAAGATGCAATTATGATGTGTTTTGTCATCTTAAAGATCTCGTCGAGCTGATTAATTTGACTCTCTGTTTAATACATTTGTTCGTCATTTGTCGAAGTTATCGAGCTCCAAATTTAGAACAATCACACATTTTGAGTGTTTGAGCACATAAAGTCCTATTTTTCTCTGAATTTCAACAAGATGCAATCATGATGTGTTTTGTCATCTTAAAGATCTCGTCGAGCTGATTAGTTTGACTCTCTGTTTAAGACATTTGGTCGTCATTTGTCGAAGTTATCGAGCTTTAAATTTAGAACAATCACACATTTTGAGTGTTTGAGCACATAAAGTCCTATTTTTCTCTGAAATTCAACAAGATGCAATCATGATGTGTTTTGTAATCTTAAAGATCTCGTCGAGCTGATTAATTTGACTCTCTGTTTAAGACATTTGGTCGTCATTTGTCGAAGTTATCGAACATCAAATTTAGAACAATCACACATTTTGAGTGTTTGAGTACATAAAGCATTATTTTTTTTTGAAATTCAACAAGATGCAATCATGATGTGTTTTGTCATCTTAAAGATCTCGTCGAGCTGATTAGTTTGACTCTCTGTTTAAGACATTTGGTCGTCATTTGTCGAAGTTATCGAGCTTCAAATTTAGAACAATCACACATTTTGAGTGTTTGAGCACATAAAGCATTTTTTTTTTTGAAATTCAACAAGATGCAATTATGATGTGTTTTGTCATCTTAAAGATCTCGTCGAGCTGATTAATTTGACTCTCTGTTTAATACATTTGTTCGTCATTTGTCGAAGTTATCGAGCTTCAAATTTAGAACAATCCCACATTTTGAGTGTTTGAGCACATAAAGTCCTATTTTTCTCTGAAATTCAACAAGATGCAATCATGATGTGTTTTGCCATTTTAAAGATCTCGTCGAGTTGATTAATTTGACACTCTGTTTAAGACATTTGGTCGTCATTTGTCGAAGTTATCGACCTCGAAATTTAGATCAATCACACATTTTGAGTGTTTGAGCACATAAAGTACTGTTTTTCTTGGAAATTCAACAAGATGCAATCAAGATGTGTTTTGTCATCTTAAAGATCTCGTCGAGTTGATTAATTTGACATTCTGTTTAAGACATTTGGTCGTCATTTGTCGAAGTTATCGAGCTTCAAATTTAGAACAATCACACATTTTGAGTGTTTGAGCACATAAAGCATTTTTTTTTTTGAAATTCAACAAGATGCAATTATGATGTGTTTTGTCATCTTAAAGATCTCGTCGAGCTGATTAATTTGACTCTCTGTTTAATACATTTGTTCGTCATTTGTCGAAGTTATCGAGCTCCAAATTTAGAACAATCACACATTTTGAGTGTTTGAGCACATAAAGTCCTATTTTTCTCTGAATTTCAACAAGATGCAATCATGATGTGTTTTGTCATCTTAAAGATCTCGTCGAGTTGATTAATTTGACATTCTGTTTAAGACATTTGGTCGTCATTTGTCGAAGTTATCGAGCTTTAAATTTAGAACAATCACACATTTTGAGTGTTTGAGCACATAAAGTCCTATTTTTCTCTGAAATTCAACAAGATGCAATCATGATGTGTTTTGTCATGTTAAAGATCTCGTCGAGCTGATTAATTTGACTCTCTGTTTAAGACATTTGGTCGTCATTTGTCGAAGTTATCGAACATCAAATTTAGAACAATCACACATTTTGAGTGTTTGAGTACATAAAGCATTATTTTTTTTTGAAATTCAACAAGATGCAATCATGATGTGTTTTGTCATCTTAAAGATCTCGTCGAGCTGATTAGTTTGACTCTCTGTTTAAGACATTTGGTCGTCATTTGTCGAAGTTATCGAACATCAAATTTAGAACAATCACACATTTTGAGTGTTTGAGTACATAAAGCATTATTTTTTTTTGAAATTCAACAAGATGCAATCATGATGTGTTTTGTCATCTTAAAGATCTCGTCGAGCTGATTAGTTTGACTCTCTGTTTAAGACATTTGGTCGTCATTTGTCGAAGTTATCGAGCTTCAAATTTAGAACAATCACACATTTTGAGTGTTTGAGCACATAAAGTACTATTTTTCTTGGAAATTCAACAAAATGCAATCATGATGTGTTTTGTCATCTTAAAGATCTCGTCGAGCTGATTAATTTGACACTCTGTTTAAGACATTTGGTTGCATTTGTGGAAGTTATCGAACATCAAATTTAGAACAATCACACATTTTGAGTGATTGAGCACATAAAGTACTATTTTTCTTGGAAATTCAACAAGATGCAATCATGATGTGTTTTGCCATTTTAAAGATCTCGTCGAGTTGATTAATTTGACACTCTGTTTAAGACATTTGGTCGTCATTTGTCGAAGTTATCGAGCTTCAAATTTAGAACAATCACACATTTTGAGTGTTTGAGCACATAAAGTCCTATTTTTCTCTGAAATTCAACAAGATGCAATCATGATGTGTTTTGTCATCTTAAAGATCTCGTCGAGCTGATTAATTTGACTCTCTGTTTAAGACATTTGGTCGTCATTTGTCGAAGTTATCGAACATCAAATTTAGAACAATCACACATTTTGAGTGTTTGAGTACATAAAGCATTATTTTTTTTTGAAATTCAACAAGATGCAATCATGATGTGTTTTGTCATCTTAAAGATCTCGTCGAGCTGATTAATTTGACTCTCTGTTTAAGACATTTGTTCGTCATTTGTCGAAGTTATCGAGCTCCAAATTTAGAACAATCACACATTTTGAGTGTTTGAGCACATAAAGTACTATTTTTCTCTGAAATTCAACAAGATGCAATCATGATGTGTTTTGTCATCTTAAAGATCTCGTCGAGCTGATTAGTTTGACTCTCTGTTTAAGACATTTGGTCGTCATTTGTCGAAGTTATTGAACATCAAATTTAGAACAATCACACATTTTGAGTGTTTGAGCACATAAAGTACTATTTTTCTTGGAAATTCAACAAGATGCAATCATGATGTGTTTTGTCATCTTAAAGATCTCGTCGAGCTGATTAATTTGACACTCTGTTTAAGACATTTGGTCGTCATTTGTCGAAGTTATCGACCTCGAAATTTAGATCAATCACACATTTTGAGTGTTTGAGCACATAAAGTACTGTTTTTCTTGGAAATTCAACAAGATGCAATCAAGATGTGTTTTGTCATCTTAAAGATCTCGTCGAGTTGATTAATTTGACATTCTGTTTAAGACATTTGGTCGTCATTTGTCGAAGTTATCGAGCTTCAAATTTAGAACAATCACACATTTTGAGTGTTTGAGCACATAAAGCATTTTTTTTTTTGAAATTCAACAAGATGCAATTATGATGTGTTTTGTCATCTTAAAGATCTCGTCGAGCTGATTAATTTGACTCTCTGTTTAATACATTTGTTCGTCATTTGTCGAAGTTATCGAGCTCCAAATTTAGAACAATCACACATTTTGAGTGTTTGAGCACATAAAGTCCTATTTTTCTCTGAATTTCAACAAGATGCAATCATGATGTGTTTTGTCATCTTAAAGATCTCGTCGAGCTGATTAGTTTGACTCTCTGTTTAAGACATTTGGTCGTCATTTGTCGAAGTTATCGACCTCGAAATTTAGATCAATCACACATTTTGAGTGTTTGAGCACATAAAGTACTATTTTTCTTGGAAATTCAACAAGATGCAATCATGATGTGTTTTGTCATCTTAAAGATCTCGTCGAGCTGATTAATTTGACTCTCTGTTTAAGACATTTGGTCGTCATTTGTCGAAGTTATCGAGCTTCAAATTTAGAACAATCCCACATTTTGAGTGTTTGAGCATATAAAGTCCTATTTTTCTCTGAAATTCAACAAGATGCAATCATGATGTGTTTTGCCATTTTAAAGATCTCGTCGAGTTGATTAATTTGACACTCTGTTTAAGACATTTGGTCGTCATTTGTCGAAGTTATCGACCTCGAAATTTAGATCAATCACACATTTTGAGTGTTTGAGCACATAAAGTACTGTTTTTCTTGGAAATTCAACAAGATGCAATCAAGATGTGTTTTGTCATCTTACAGATCTCGTCGAGTTGATTAATTTGACATTCTGTTTAAGACATTTGGTCGTCATTTGTCGAAGTTATCGAGCTTCAAATTTAGAACAATCACACATTTTGAGTGTTTGAGCACATAAAGCATTTTTTTTTTTTGAAATTCAACAAGATGCAATTATGATGTGTTTTGTCATCTTAAAGATCTCGTCGAGCTGATTAATTTGACTCTCTGTTTAATACATTTGTTCGTTATTTGTCGAAGTTATCGAGCTCCAAATTTAGAACAATCACACATTTTGAGTGTTTGAGCACATAAAGTCCTATTTTTCTCTGAATTTCAACAAGATGCAATCATGATGTGTTTTGTCATCTTAAAGATCTCGTCGAGTTGATTAATTTGACATTCTGTTTAAGACATTTGGTCGTCATTTGTCGAAGTTATCGAGCTTTAAATTTAGAACAATCACACATTTTGAGTGTTTGAGCACATAAAGTCCTATTTTTCTCTGAAATTCAACAAGATGCAATCATGATGTGTTTTGTCATCTTAAAGATCTCGTCGAGCTGATTAATTTGACTCTCTGTTTAAGACATTTGGTCGTCATTTGTCGAAGTTATCGAACATCAAATTTAGAACAATCACACATTTTGAGTGTTTGAGTACATAAAGCATTATTTTTTTTTGAAATTCAACAAGATGCAATCATGATGTGTTTTGTCATCTTAAAGATCTCGTCGAGCTGATTAATTTGACTCTCTGTTTAAGACATTTGGTCGTCATTTGTCGAAGTTATCGAACATCAAATTTAGAACAATCACACATTTTGAGTGTTTGAGTACATAAAGCATTATTTTTTTTTGAAATTCAACAAGATGCAATCATGATGTGTTTTGTCATCTTAAAGATCTCGTCGAGCTGATTAGTTTGACTCTCTGTTTAAGACATTTGGTCGTCATTTGTCGAAGTTATCGAGCTTCAAATTTAGAACAATCACACATTTTGAGTGTTTGAGCACATAAAGCATTTTTTTTTTTGAAATTCAACAAGATGCAATTATGATGTGTTTTGTCATCTTAAAGATCTCGTCGAGCTGATTAATTTGACTCTCTGTTTAATACATTTGTTCGTCATTTGTCGAAGTTATCGAGCTCCAAATTTAGAACAATCACACATTTTGAGTGTTTGAGCACATAAAGTACTATTTTTCTTGGAAATTCAACAAGATGCAATCATGATGTGTTTTGTCATCTTAAAGATCTCGTCGAGCTGATTAATTTGACACTCTGTTTAAGACATTTGGTTGCATTTGTGGAAGTTATCGAACATCAAATTTAGAACAATCACACATTTTGAGTGATTGAGCACATAAAGTACTATTTTTCTTGGAAATTCAACAAGATGCAATCATGATTTGTTTTGCCATTTTAAAGATCTCGTCGAGTTGATTAATTTGACACTCTGTTTAAGACATTTGGTCGTCATTTGTCGAAGTTATCGAGCTTCAAATTTAGAACAATCACACATTTTGAGTGTTTGAGCACATAAAGTCCTATTTTTCTCTGAAATTCAACAAGATGCAATCATGATGTGTTTTGTCATCTTAAAGATCTCGTCGAGCTGATTAATTTGACTCTCTGTTTAAGACATTTGGTCGTCATTTGTCGAAGTTATCGAACATCAAATTTAGAACAATCACACATTTTGAGTGTTTGAGTACATAAAGCATTATTTTTTTTTGAAATTCAACAAGATGCAATCATGATGTGTTTTGTCATCTTAAAGATCTCGTCGAGCTGATTAATTTGACTCTCTGTTTAAGACATTTGTTCGTCATTTGTCGAAGTTATCGAGCTCCAAATTTAGAACAATCACACATTTTGAGTGTTTGAGCACATAAAGTACTATTTTTCTCTGAAATTCAACAAGATGCAATCATGATGTGTTTTGTCATCTTAAAGATCTCGTCGAGCTGATTAGTTTGACTCTCTGTTTAAGACATTTGGTCGTCATTTGTCGAAGTTATTGAACATCAAATTTAGAACAATCACACATTTTGAGTGTTTGAGCACATAAAGTACTATTTTTCTTGGAAATTCAACAAGATGCAATCATGATGTGTTTTGTCATCTTAAAGATCTCGTCGAGCTGATTAATTTGACACTCTGTTTAAGACATTTGGTCGTCATTTGTCGAAGTTATCGACCTCGAAATTTAGATCAATCACACATTTTGAGTGTTTGAGCACATAAAGTACTGTTTTTCTTGGAAATTCAACAAGATGCAATCAAGATGTGTTTTGTCATCTTAAAGATCTCGTCGAGTTGATTAATTTGACATTCTGTTTAAGACATTTGGTCGTCATTTGTCGAAGTTATCGAGCTTCAAATTTAGAACAATCACACATTTTGAGTGTTTGAGCACATAAAGCATTTTTTTTTTTTGAAATTCAACAAGATGCAATTATGATGTGTTTTGTCATCTTAAAGATCTCGTCGAGCTGATTAATTTGACTCTCTGTTTAATACATTTGTTCGTCATTTGTCGAAGTTATCGAGCTCCAAATTTAGAACAATCACACATTTTGAGTGTTTGAGCACATAAAGTCCTATTTTTCTCTGAATTTCAACAAGATGCAATCATGATGTGTTTTGTCATCTTAAAGATCTCGTCGAGCTGATTAGTTTGACTCTCTGTTTAAGACATTTGGTCGTCATTTGTCGAAGTTATCGACCTCGAAATTTAGATCAATCACACATTTTGAGTGTTTGAGCACATAAAGTACTATTTTTCTTGGAAATTCAACAAGATGCAATCATGATTTGTTTTGTCACCTTAAAGATCTCGTCGAGTTGATTAATTTGACATTCTGTTTAAGACATTTGGTCGTCATTTGTCGAAGTTATCGACCTCGAAATTTAGAACAATCACACATTTTGAGTGATTGAGCACATAAAGTACTATTTTTCTTGGAAATTCAACAAGATGCAATCATGATGTGTTTTGCCATTTTAAAGATCTCGTCGAGTTGATTAATTTGACACTCTGTTTAAGACATTTGGTTGCATTTGTGGAAGTTATCGAACATCAAATTTAGAACAATCACACATTTTGAGTGATTGAGCACATAAAGTACTATTTTTCTTGGAAATTCAACAAGATGCAATCATGATGTGTTTTGCCATTTTAAAGATCTCGTCGAGTTGATTAATTTGACTCTCTGTTTAAGACATTTGGTCGTCATTTGTCGAAGTTATCGAACATCAAATTTAGAACAATCACACATTTTGAGTGTTTGAGTACATAAAGCATTATTTTTTTTTGAAATTCAACAAGATGCAATCATGATGTGTTTTGTCATCTTAAAGATCTCGTCGAGCTGATTAATTTGACTCTCTGTTTAAGACATTTGGTCGTCATTTGTCGAAGTTATTGAACATCAAATTTAGAACAATCACACATTTTGAGTGTTTGAGCACATAAAGTACTATTTTTCTTGGAAATTCAACAAGATGCAATCATGATGTGTTTTGTCATCTTAAAGATCTCGTCGAGCTGATTAATTTGACACTCTGTTTAAGACATTTGGTCGTCATTTGTCGAAGTTATCGACCTCGAAATTTAGATCAATCACACATTTTGAGTGTTTGAGCACATAAAGTACTGTTTTTCTTGGAAATTCAACAAGATGCAATCAAGATGTGTTTTGTCATCTTAAAGATCTCGTCGAGTTGATTAATTTGACATTCTGTTTAAGACATTTGGTCGTCATTTGTCGAAGTTATCGAGCTTCAAATTTAGAACAATCACACATTTTGAGTGTTTGAGCACATAAAGCATTTTTTTTTTTTGAAATTCAACAAGATGCAATTATGATGTGTTTTGTCATCTTAAAGATCTCGTCGAGCTGATTAATTTGACTCTCTGTTTAATACATTTGTTCGTCATTTGTCGAAGTTATCGAGCTCCAAATTTAGAACAATCACACATTTTGAGTGTTTGAGCACATAAAGTCCTATTTTTCTCTGAATTTCAACAAGATGCAATCATGATGTGTTTTGTCATCTTAAAGATCTCGTCGAGCTGATTAGTTTGACTCTCTGTTTAAGACATTTGGTCGTCATTTGTCGAAGTTATCGACCTCGAAATTTAGATTAATCACACATTTTGAGTGTTTGAGCACATAAAGTCCTATTTTTCTCTGAAATTCAACAAGATGCAATCATTATGTGTTTTGCCATCTTAAAGATCTCGTCGAGTTGATTAATTTGACATTCTGTTTAAGACATTTGGTCGTCATTTGTCGAAGTTATCGAGCTTTAAATTTAGAACAATCACACATTTTGAGTGTTTGAGCACATAAAGTCCTATTTTTCTCTGAAATTCAACAAGATGCAATCATGATGTGTTTTGTCATCTTAAAGATCTCGTCGAGCTGATTAATTTGACTCTCTGTTTAAGACATTTGGTCGTCATTTGTCGAAGTTATCGAACATCAAATTTAGAACAATCACACATTTTGAGTGTTTGAGTACATAAAGCATTATTTTTTTTTGAAATTCAACAAGATGCAATCATGATGTGTTTTGTCATCTTAAAGATCTCGTCGAGCTGATTAGTTTGACTCTCTGTTTAAGACATTTGGTCGTCATTTGTCGAAGTTATCGAGCTTCAAATTTAGAACAATCACACATTTTGAGTGATTGAGCACATAAAGTACTATTTTTCTTGGAAATTCAACAAGATGCAATCATGATGTGTTTTGTCATCTTAAAGATCTCGTCGAGCTGATTAATTTGACACTCTGTTTAAGACATTTGGTTGCATTTGTGGAAGTTATCGAACATCAAATTTAGAACAATCACACATTTTGAGTGATTGAGCACATAAAGTACTATTTTTCTTGGAAATTCAACAAGATGCAATCATGATGTGTTTTGTCATCTTAAAGATCTCGTCGAGCTGATTAATTTGACACTCTGTTTAAGACATTTGGTTGCATTTGTGGAAGTTATCGAACATCAAATTTAGAACAATCACACATTTTAAGTGTTTGAGCACATAAAGTCCTATTTTTCTCTGAAAATCAACAAGATGCAATCATGATGTGTTTTGTCATCTTAAAGATCTCGTCGAGCTGATTAATTTGACTCTCTGTTTAAGACATTTGTTCGTCATTTGTCGAAGTTATCGAGCTCCAAATTTAGAACAATCACACATTTTGAGTGTTTGAGCACATAAAGTACTATTTTTCTCTGAAATTCAACAAGATGCAATCATGATGTGTTTTGTCATCTTAAAGATCTCGTCGAGCTGATTAATTTGACTCTCTGTTTAAGACATTTGTTCGTCATTTGTCGAAGTTATCGAGCTCCAAATTTAGAACAATCACACATTTTGAGTGTTTGAGCACATAAAGTACTATTTTTCTCTGAAATTCCACAAGATGCAATCATGATGTGTTTTGTCATCTTAAAGATCTCGTCGAGCTGATTAGTTTGACTCTCTGTTTAAGACATTTGGTCGTCATTTGTCGAAGTTATCGAACATCAAATTTAGAACAATCACACATTTTGAGTGTTTGAGCACATAAAGTACTATTTTTCTTGGAAATTCAACAAGATGCAATCATGATGTGTTTTGTCATCTTAAAGATCTCGTCGAGCTGATTAATTTGACACTCTGTTTAAGACATTTGGTCGTCATTTGTCGAAGTTATCGACCTCGAAATTTAGATCAATCACACATTTTGAGTGTTTGAGCACATAAAGTACTGTTTTTCTTGGAAATTCAACAAGATGCAATCAAGATGTGTTTTGTCATCTTAAAGATCTCGTCGAGTTGATTAATTTGACATTCTGTTTAAGACATTTGGTCGTCATTTGTCGAAGTTATCGAGCTTCAAATTTAGAACAATCACACATTTTGAGTGTTTGAGCACATAAAGCATTTTTTTTTTTTGAAATTCAACAAGATGCAATTATGATGTGTTTTGTCATCTTAAAGATCTCGTCGAGCTGATTAATTTGACTCTCTGTTTAATACATTTGTTCGTCATTTGTCGAAGTTATCGAGCTCCAAATTTAGAACAATCACACATTTTGAGTGTTTGAGCACATAAAGTCCTATTTTTCTCTGAATTTCAACAAGATGCAATCATGATGTGTTTTGTCATCTTAAAGATCTCGTCGAGCTGATTAGTTTGACTCTCTGTTTAAGACATTTGGTCGTCATTTGTCGAAGTTATCGACCTCGAAATTTAGATCAATCACACATTTTGAGTGTTTGAGCACATAAAGTACTATTTTTCTTGGAAATTCAACAAGATGCAATCATGATGTGTTTTGTCATCTTAAAGATCTCGTCGAGCTGATTAATTTGACTCTCTGTTTAAGACATTTGGTCGTCATTTGTCGAAGTTATCGAGCTTCAAATTTAGAACAATCCCACATTTTGAGTGTTTGAGCACATAAAGTCCTATTTTTCTCTGAAATTCAACAAGATGCAATCATGATGTGTTTTGTCACCTTAAAGATCTCGTCGAGTTGATTAATTTGACATTCTGTTTAAGACATTTGGTCGTCATTTGTCGAAGTTATCGACCTCGAAATTTAGATCAATCACACATTTTGAGTGTTTGAGCACATAAAGTACTGTTTTTCTTGGAAATTCAACAAGATGCAATCAAGATGTGTTTTGTCATCTTAAAGATCTCGTCGAGTTGATTAATTTGACATTCTGTTTAAGACATTTGGTCGTCATTTGTCGAAGTTATCGAGCTTCAAATTTAGAACAATCACACATTTTGAGTGTTTGAGCACATAAAGCATTTTTTTTTTTTGAAATTCAACAAGATGCAATTATGATGTGTTTTGTCATCTTAAAGATCTCGTCGAGTTGATTAATTTGACATTCTGTTTAAGACATTTGGTCGTCATTTGTCGAAGTTATCGAGCTCCAAATTTAGAACAATCACACATTTTGAGTGTTTGAGCACATAAAGTCCTATTTTTCTCTGAATTTCAACAAGATGCAATCATGATGTGTTTTGTCATCTTAAAGATCTCGTCGAGCTGATTAGTTTGACTCTCTGTTTAAGACATTTGGTCGTCATTTGTCGAAGTTATCGACCTCGAAATTTAGATCAATCACACATTTTGAGTGTTTGAGCACATAAAGTACTATTTTTCTTGGAAATTCAACAAGATGCAATCATGATGTGTTTTGTCATCTTAAAGATCTCGTCGAGCTGATTAATTTGACACTCTGTTTAAGACATTTGGTCGTCATTTGTCGAAGTTATGGAGCTTCAAATTTAGAACAATCACACATTTTGAGTGTTTGAGTACATAAAGCATTATTTTTTTTTGAAATTCAACAAGATGCAATTATGATGTGTTTTGTCATCTTAAAGATCTCGTCGAGCTGATTAGTTTGACTCTCTGTTTAAGACATTTGGTCGTCATTTGTCGAAGTTATCGAGCTTCAAATTTAGAACAATCACACATTTTGAGTGTTTGAGCACATAAAGCATTTTTTTTTTTTGAAATTCAACAAGATGCAATTATGATGTGTTTTGTCATCTTAAAGATCTCGTCGAGCTGATTAATTTGACTCTCTGTTTAAGACATTTGGTCGTCATTTGTCGAAGTTATCGAACATCAAATTTAGAACAATCACACATTTTGAGTGTTTGAGCACATAAAGTACTATTTTTCTTGGAAATTCAACAAGATGCAATCATGATGTGTTTTGTCATCTTAAAGATCTCGTCGAGCTGATTAATTTGACACTCTGTTTAAGACATTTGGTCGTCATTTGTCGAAGTTATCGAGCTTCAAATTTAGAACAATCACACATTTTGGGTGTTTGAGCACATAAAGTCCTATTTTTCTCTGAAATTCAACAAGATGCAATCAAGATGTGTTTTGCCATCTTAAAGATCTCGTCGAGTTGATTAATTTGACATTCTGTTTAAGACATTTGGTCGTCATTTGTCGAAGTTATCGAGCTTTAAATTTAGAACAATCACACATTTTGAGTGTTTGAGCACATAAAGTCCTATTTTTCTCTGAAATTCAACAAGATGCAATCATGATGTGTTTTGTCATGTTAAAGATCTCGTCGAGCTGATTAATTTGACATTCTGTTTAAGACATTTGGTCGTCATTTGTCGAAGTTATCGAACATCAAATTTAGAACAATCACACATTTTGAGTGTTTGAGCACATAAAGCATTTTTTTTTTTTGAAATTCAACAAGATGCAATTATGATGTGTTTTGTCATCTTAAAGATCTCGTCGAGCTGATTAATTTGACTCTCTGTTTAATACATTTGTTCGTCATTTGTCGAAGTTATCGAGCTCCAAATTTAGAACAATCACACATTTTGAGTGTTTGAGCACATAAAGTCCTATTTTTCTCTGAATTTCAACAAGATGCAATCATGATGTGTTTTGTCATCTTAAAGATCTCGTCGAGCTGATTAGTTTGACTCTCTGTTTAAGACATTTGGTCGTCATTTGTCGAAGTTATCGACCTCGAAATTTAGATCAATCACACATTTTGAGTGTTTGAGCACATAAAGTCCTATTTTTCTCTGAAATTCAACAAGATGCAATCATTATGTGTTTTGCCATCTTAAAGATCTCGTCGAGCTGATTAATTTGACTCTCTGTTTAAGACATTTGGTCGTCATTTGTCGAAGTTATCGAACATCAAATTTAGAACAATCACACATTTTGAGTGTTTGAGTACATAAAGCATTATTTTTTTTTGAAATTCAACAAGATGCAATCATGATGTGTTTTGTCATCTTAAAGATCTCGTCGAGCTGATTAGTTTGACTCTCTGTTTAAGACATTTGTTCGTCATTTGTCGAAGTTATCGAGCTCCAAATTTAGAACAATCACACATTTTGAGTGTTTGAGCACATAAAGTACTATTTTTCTCTGAAATTCAACAAGATGCAATCATGATGTGTTTTGTCATCTTAAAGATCTCGTCGAGCTGATTAGTTTGACTCTCTGTTTAAGACATTTGGTCGTCATTTGTCGAAGTTATCGAGCTTCAAATTTAGAACAATCACACATTTTGAGTGTTTGAGCACATAAAGCATTTTTTTTTTTTGAAATTCAACAAGATGCAATTATGATGTGTTTTGTCATCTTAAAGATCTCGTCGAGCTGATTAATTTGACTCTCTGTTTAAGACATTTGTTCGTCATTTGTCGAAGTTATCGAGCTCCAAATTTAGAACAATCACACATTTTGAGTGTTTGAGCACATAAAGTACTATTTTTCTCTGAAATTCAACAAGATGCAATCATGATGTGTTTTGTCATCTTAAAGATCTCGTCGAGCTGATTAGTTTGACTCTCTGTTTAAGACATTTGGTCGTCATTTGTCGAAGTTATCGAACATCAAATTTAGAACAATCACACATTTTGAGTGTTTGAGCACATAAAGTACTATTTTTCTTGGAAATTCAACAAGATGCAATCATGATGTGTTTTGTCATCTTAAAGATCTCGTCGAGCTGATTAATTTGACACTCTGTTTAAGACATTTGGTCGTCATTTGTCGAAGTTATCGACCTCGAAATTTAGATCAATCACACATTTTGAGTGTTTGAGCACATAAAGTCCTATTTTTCTCTGAATTTCAACAAGATGCAATCATGATGTGTTTTGTCATCTTAAAGATCTCGTCGAGCTGATTAGTTTGACTCTCTGTTTAAGACATTTGGTCGTCATTTGTCGAAGTTATCGACCTCGAAATTTAGATCAATCACACATTTTGAGTGTTTGAGCACATAAAGTACTATTTTTCTTGGAAATTCAACAAGATGCAATCATGATGTGTTTTGTCATCTTAAAGATCTCGTCGAGCTGATTAATTTGACACTCTGTTTAAGACATTTGGTCGTCATTTGTCGAAGTTATGGAGCTTCAAATTTAGAACAATCACACATTTTGAGTGTTTGAGTACATAAAGCATTATTTTTTTTTGAAATTCAACAAGATGCAATCATGATGTGTTTTGTCATCTTAAAGATCTCGTCGAGCTGATTAGTTTGACTCTCTGTTTAAGACATTTGGTCGTCATTTGTCGAAGTTATCGAGCTTCAAATTTAGAACAATCACACATTTTGAGTGTTTGAGCACATAAAGCATTTTTTTTTTTTGAAATTCAACAAGATGCAATTATGATGTGTTTTGTCATCTTAAAGATCTCGTCGAGCTGATTAATTTGACTCTCTGTTTAAGACATTTGGTCGTCATTTGTCGAAGTTATCGAACATCAAATTTAGAACAATCACACATTTTGAGTGTTTGAGCACATAAAGTACTATTTTTCTTGGAAATTCAACAAGATGCAATCATGATGTGTTTTGTCATCTTAAAGATCTCGTCGAGCTGATTAATTTGACACTCTGTTTAAGACATTTGGTCGTCATTTGTCGAAGTTATCGAGCTTCAAATTTAGAACAATCACACATTTTGGGTGTTTGAGCACATAAAGTCCTATTTTTCTCTGAAATTCAACAAGATGCAATCAAGATGTGTTTTGCCATCTTAAAGATCTCGTCGAGTTGATTAATTTGACATTCTGTTTAAGACATTTGGTCGTCATTTGTCGAAGTTATCGAGCTTTAAATTTAGAACAATCACACATTTTGAGTGTTTGAGCACATAAAGTCCTATTTTTCTCTGAAATTCAACAAGATGCAATCATGATGTGTTTTGTCATGTTAAAGATCTCGTCGAGCTGATTAATTTGACATTCTGTTTAAGACATTTGGTCGTCATTTGTCGAAGTTATCGAACATCAAATTTAGAACAATCACACATTTTGAGTGTTTGAGCACATAAAGCATTTTTTTTTTTTGAAATTCAACAAGATGCAATTATGATGTGTTTTGTCATCTTAAAGATCTCGTCGAGCTGATTAATTTGACTCTCTGTTTAATACATTTGTTCGTCATTTGTCGAAGTTATCGAGCTCCAAATTTAGAACAATCACACATTTTGAGTGTTTGAGCACATAAAGTCCTATTTTTCTCTGAATTTCAACAAGATGCAATCATGATGTGTTTTGTCATCTTAAAGATCTCGTCGAGCTGATTAGTTTGACTCTCTGTTTAAGACATTTGGTCGTCATTTGTCGAAGTTATCGACCTCGAAATTTAGATCAATCACACATTTTGAGTGTTTGAGCACATAAAGTCCTATTTTTCTCTGAAATTCAACAAGATGCAATCATTATGTGTTTTGCCATCTTAAAGATCTCGTCGAGCTGATTAATTTGACTCTCTGTTTAAGACATTTGGTCGTCATTTGTCGAAGTTATCGAACATCAAATTTAGAACAATCACACATTTTGAGTGTTTGAGTACATAAAGCATTATTTTTTTTTGAAATTCAACAAGATGCAATCATGATGTGTTTTGTCATCTTAAAGATCTCGTCGAGCTGATTAGTTTGACTCTCTGTTTAAGACATTTGTTCGTCATTTGTCGAAGTTATCGAGCTCCAAATTTAGAACAATCACACATTTTGAGTGTTTGAGCACATAAAGTACTATTTTTCTCTGAAATTCAACAAGATGCAATCATGATGTGTTTTGTCATCTTAAAGATCTTATCGAGTTGATTAATTCGACACTCTGTTGAAGACATTTGGTCGTCATTTGTCGAAGTTATCGAGCTTCAAATTTAGAACAATCACACATTTTGAGTGTTTGAGCACATAAAGCATTTTTTTTTTTTGAAATTCAACAAGATGCAATTATGATGTGTTTTGTCATCTTAAAGATCTCGTCGAGCTGATTAATTTGACTCTCTGTTTAAGACATTTGTTCGTCATTTGTCGAAGTTATCGAGCTCCAAATTTAGAACAATCACACATTTTGAGTGTTTGAGCACATAAAGTACTATTTTTCTCTGAAATTCAACAAGATGCAATCATGATGTGTTTTGTCATCTTAAAGATCTCGTCGAGCTGATTAGTTTGACTCTCTGTTTAAGACATTTGGTCGTCATTTGTCGAAGTTATCGAACATCAAATTTAGAACAATCACACATTTTGAGTGTTTGAGCACATAAAGTACTATTTTTCTTGGAAATTCAACAAGATGCAATCATGATGTGTTTTGTCATCTTAAAGATCTCGTCGAGCTGATTAATTTGACACTCTGTTTAAGACATTTGGTCGTCATTTGTCGAAGTTATCGACCTCGAAATTTAGATCAATCACACATTTTGAGTGTTTGAGCACATAAAGTACTGTTTTTCTTGGAAATTCAACAAGATGCAATCAAGATGTGTTTTGTCATCTTAAAGATCTCGTCGAGTTGATTAATTTGACATTCTGTTTAAGACATTTGGTCGTCATTTGTCGAAGTTATCGAGCTTCAAATTTAGAACAATCACACATTTTGAGTGTTTGAGCACATAAAGCATTTTTTTTTTTTGAAATTCAACAAGATGCAATTATGATGTGTTTTGTCATCTTAAAGATCTCGTCGAGCTGATTAATTTGACTCTCTGTTTAATACATTTGTTCGTCATTTGTCGAAGTTATCGAGCTCCAAATTTAGAACAATCACACATTTTGAGTGTTTGAGCACATAAAGTCCTATTTTTCTCTGAATTTCAACAAGATGCAATCATGATGTGTTTTGTCATCTTAAAGATCTCGTCGAGCTGATTAGTTTGACTCTCTGTTTAAGACATTTGGTCGTCATTTGTCGAAGTTATCGACCTCGAAATTTAGATCAATCACACATTTTGAGTGTTTGAGCACATAAAGTCCTATTTTTCTCTGAAATTCAACAAGATGCAATCATTATGTGTTTTGCCATCTTAAAGATCTCGTCGAGTTGATTAATTTGACATTCTGTTTAAGACATTTGGTCGTCATTTGTCGAAGTTATCGAGCTTTAAATTTAGAACAATCACACATTTTGAGTGTTTGAGCACATAAAGTCCTATTTTTCTCTGAAATTCAACAAGATGCAATCATGATGTGTTTTGTCATCTTAAAGATCTCGTCGAGCTGATTAATTTGACTCTCTGTTTAAGACATTTGGTCGTCATTTGTCGAAGTTATCGAACATCAAATTTAGAACAATCACACATTTTGAGTGTTTGAGTACATAAAGCATTATTTTTTTTTGAAATTCAACAAGATGCAATCATGATGTGTTTTGTCATCTTAAAGATCTCGTCGAGCTGATTAGTTTGACTCTCTGTTTAAGACATTTGGTCGTCATTTGTCGAAGTTATCGAGCTTCAAATTTAGAACAATCACACATTTTGAGTGTTTGAGCACATAAAGCATTTTTTTTTTTTGAAATTCAACAAGATGCAATTATGATGTGTTTTGTCATCTTAAAGATCTCGTCGAGCTGATTAATTTGACTCTCTGTTTAAGACATTTGGTCGTCATTTGTCGAAGTTATCGAACATCAAATTTAGAACAATCACACATTTTGAGTGTTTGAGCACATAAAGTACTATTTTTCTTGGAAATTCAACAAGATGCAATCATGATGTGTTTTGTCATCTTAAAGATCTCGTCGAGCTGATTAATTTGACACTCTGTTTAAGACATTTGGTCGTCATTTGTCGAAGTTATCGAGCTTCAAATTTAGAACAATCCCACATTTTGAGTGTTTGAGCACATAAAGTCCTATTTTTCTCTGAAATTCAACAAGATGCAATCATGATGTGTTTTGTCACCTTAAAGATCTCGTCGAGTTGATTAATTTGACATTCTGTTTAAGACATTTGGTCGTCATTTGTCGAAGTTATCGACCTCGAAATTTAGATCAATCACACATTTTAAGTGTTTGAGCACATAAAGTACTGTTTTTCTTGGAAATTCAACAAGATGCAATCAAGATGTGTTTTGTCATCTTAAAGATCTCGTCGAGTTGATTAATTTGACATTCTGTTTAAGACATTTGGTCGTCATTTGTGGAAGTTATCGAGCTTCAAATTTAGAACAATCACACATTTTGAGTGTTTGAGCACATAAAGCATTTTTTTTTTTTGAAATTCAACAAGATGCAATTATGATGTGTTTTGTCATCTTAAAGATCTCGTCGAGCTGATTAATTTGACTCTCTGTTTAATACATTTGTTCGTCATTTGTCGAAGTTATCGAGCTCCAAATTTAGAACAATCACACATTTTGAGTGTTTGAGCACATAAAGTCCTATTTTTCTCTGAATTTCAACAAGATGCAATCATGATGTGTTTTGTCATCTTAAAGATCTCGTCGAGCTGATTAGTTTGACTCTCTGTTTAAGACATTTGGTCGTCATTTGTCGAAGTTATCGACCTCGAAATTTAGATCAATCACACATTTTGAGTGTTTGAGCACATAAAGTCCTATTTTTCTCTGAAATTCAACAAGATGCAATCATTATATGTTTTGCCATCTTAAAGATCTCGTCGAGTTGATTAATTTGACATTCTGTTTAAGACATTTGGTCGTCATTTGTCGAAGTTATCGAGCTTTAAATTTAGAACAATCACACATTTTGAGTGTTTGAGCACATAAAGTCCTATTTTTCTCTGAAATTCAACAAGATGCAATCATGATGTGTTTTGTCATCTTAAAGATCTCGTCGAGCTGATTAATTTGACTCTCTGTTTAAGACATTTGGTCGTCATTTGTCGAAGTTATCGAACATCAAATTTAGAACAATCACACATTTTGAGTGTTTGAGTACATAAAGCATTATTTTTTTTTGAAATTCAACAAGATGCAATCATGATGTGTTTTGTCATCTTAAAGATCTCGTCGAGCTGATTAGTTTGACTCTCTGTTTAAGACATTTGGTCGTCATTTGTCGAAGTTATCGAGCTTCAAATTTAGAACAATCACACATTTTGAGTGTTTGAGCACATAAAGTCCTATTTTTCTCTGAAATTCAACAAGATGCAATCATGATGTGTTTTGCCATCTTAAAGATCTCGTCTAGTTGATTAATTTGACATTCTGTTTAAGACATTTGGTCGTCATTTGTCGAAGTTTTCGAGCTTCAAATTTAGAACAATCACACATTTTTTGTGTTTGAGCACATAAAGTACTATTTTTCTTGGAAATTCAACAAGATGCAATCATGATGTGTTTTGCCATTTTAAAGATCTCGTCGAGTTGATTAATTTGACACTCTGTTTAAGACATTTGGTCGTTATTTGTCGAAGTTATCGAGCTTCAAATTTAGAACAATCACACATTTTGAGTGTTTGAGCACATAAAGTCCTATTTTTCTCTGAAATTCAACAAGATGCAATCATGATGTGTTTTGCCATCTTAAAGATCTCGTCTAGTTGATTAATTTGACATTCTGTTTAAGACATTTGGTCGTCATTTGTCGAAGTTTTCGAGCTTCAAATTTAGAACAATCACACATTTTTTGTGTTTGAGCACATAAAGTACTATTTTTCTTGGAAATTCAACAAGATGCAATCATGATGTGTTTTGCCATTTTAAAGATCTCGTCGAGTTGATTAATTTGACACTCTGTTTAAGACATTTGGTCGTCATTTGTCGAAGTTATCGAGCTTCAAATTTAGAACAATCACACATTTTGAGTGTTTGAGCACATAAAGTCCTATTTTTCTCTGAATTTCAACAAGATGCAATCATGATGTGTTTTGCCATCTTAAAGATCTCGTCTAGTTGATTAATTTGACATTCTGTTTAAGACATTTGGTCGTCATTTGTCGAAGTTTTCGAGCTTCAAATTTAGAACAATCACACATTTTGAGTGTTTGAGCACATAAAGCATTTTTTTTTTTTGAAATTCAACAAGATGCAATTATGATGTGTTTTGCCATCTTAAAGATCTCGTCGAGTTGATTAATTTGACATTCTGTTTAAGACATTTGGTCGTCATTTGTCGAAGTTATCGAGCTTTAAATTTAGAACAATCACACATTTTGAGTGTTTGAGCACATAAAGTCCTATTTTTCTCTGAATTTCAACAAGATGCAATCATGATGTGTTTTGTCATCTTAAAGATCTCGTCGAGCTGATTAGTTTGACTCTCTGTTTAAGACATTTGGTCGTCATTTGTCGAAGTTATCGACCTCGAAATTTAGATCAATCACACATTTTAAGTGTTTGAGCACATAAAGTACTGTTTTTCTTGGAAATTCAACAAGATGCAATCAAGATGTGTTTTGTCATCTTAAAGATCTCGTCGAGCTGATTAATTTGACTCTCTGTTTAATACATTTGTTCGTCATTTGTCGAAGTTATCGAGCTCCAAATTTAGAACAATCACACATTTTGAGTGTTTGAGCACATAAAGTCCTATTTTTCTCTGAATTTCAACAAGATGCAATCATGATGTGTTTTGTCATCTTAAAGATCTCGTCGAGCTGATTAGTTTGACTCTCTGTTTAAGACATTTGGTCGTCATTTGTCGAAGTTATCGACCTCGAAATTTAGATCAATCACACATTTTGAGTGTTTGAGCACATAAAGTCCTATTTTTCTCTGAAATTCAACAAGATGCAATCATTATGTGTTTTGCCATCTTAAAGATCTCGTCGAGTTGATTAATTTGACATTCTGTTTAAGACATTTGGTCGTCATTTGTCGAAGTTATCGAGCTTTAAATTTAGAACAATCACACATTTTGAGTGTTTGAGCACATAAAGTCCTATTTTTCTCTGAAATTCAACAAGATGCAATCATGATGTGTTTTGTCATCTTAAAGATCTCGTCGAGCTGATTAGTTTGACTCTCTGTTTAAGACATTTGGTCGTCATTTGTCGAAGTTATCGAGCTTCAAATTTAGAACAATCACACATTTTGAGTGTTTGAGCACATAAAGCATTTTTTTTTTTTGAAATTCAACAAGATGCAATTATGATGTGTTTTGTCATCTTAAAGATCTCGTCGAGCTGATTAATTTGACTCTCTGTTTAAGACATTTGTTCGTCATTTGTCGAAGTTATCGAGCTCCAAATTTAGAACAATCACACATTTTGAGTGTTTGAGCACATAAAGTACTATTTTTCTCTGAAATTCAACAAGATGCAATCATGATGTGTTTTGTCATCTTAAAGATCTCGTCGAGCTGATTAGTTTGACTCTCTGTTTAAGACATTTGGTCGTCATTTGTCGAAGTTATCGAACATCAAATTTAGAACAATCACACATTTTAAGTGTTTGAGCACATAAAGTACTGTTTTTCTTGGAAATTCAACAAGATGCAATCAAGATGTGTTTTGTCATCTTAAAGATCTCGTCGAGTTGATTAATTTGACATTCTGTTTAAGACATTTGGTCGTCATTTGTCGAAGTTATCGAGCTTCAAATTTAGAACAATCACACATTTTGAGTGTTTGAGCACATAAAGCATTTTTTTTTTTTGAAATTCAACAAGATGCAATTATGATGTGTTTTGCCATCTTAAAGATCTCGTCGAGTTGATTAATTTGACATTCTGTTTAAGACATTTGGTCGTCATTTGTCGAAGTTATCGAGCTTTAAATTTAGAACAATCACACATTTTGAGTGTTTGAGCACATAAAGTCCTATTTTTCTCTGAATTTCAACAAGATGCAATCATGATGTGTTTTGTCATCTTAAAGATCTCGTCGAGCTGATTAGTTTGACTCTCTGTTTAAGACATTTGGTCGTCATTTGTCGAAGTTATCGACCTCGAAATTTAGATCAATCACACATTTTAAGTGTTTGAGCACATAAAGTACTGTTTTTCTTGGAAATTCAACAAGATGCAATCAAGATGTGTTTTGTCATCTTAAAGATCTCGTCGAGCTGATTAATTTGACTCTCTGTTTAATACATTTGTTCGTCATTTGTCGAAGTTATCGAGCTCCAAATTTAGAACAATCACACATTTTGAGTGTTTGAGCACATAAAGTCCTATTTTTCTCTGAATTTCAACAAGATGCAATCATGATGTGTTTTGTCATCTTAAAGATCTCGTCGAGCTGATTAGTTTGACTCTCTGTTTAAGACATTTGCTCGTCATTTGTCGAAGTTATCGACCTCGAAATTTAGATCAATCACACATTTTGAGTGTTTGAGCACATAAAGTCCTATTTTTCTCTGAAATTCAACAAGATGCAATCATTATGTGTTTTGCCATCTTAAAGATCTCGTCGAGTTGATTAATTTGACATTCTGTTTAAGACATTTGGTCGTCATTTGTCGAAGTTTTCGAGCTTCAAATTTAGAACAATCACACATTTTGAGTGTTTGAGCACATAAAGTCCTATTTTTCTCTGAAATTCAACAAGATGCAATCATGATGTGTTTTGCCATCTTAAAGATCTCGTCTAGTTGATTAATTTGACATTCTGTTTAAGACATTTGGTCGTCATTTGTCGAAGTTTTCGAGCTTCAAATTTAGAACAATCACACATTTTTTGTGTTTGAGCACATAAAGTACTATTTTTCTTGGAAATTCAACAAGATGCAATCATGATGTGTTTTGCCATTTTAAAGATCTCGTCGAGTTGATTAATTTGACACTCTGTTTAAGACATTTGGTCGTCATTTGTCGAAGTTATCGAGCTTCAAATTTAGAACAATCACACATTTTGAGTGTTTGAGCACATAAAGCATTTTTTTTTTTTGAAATTCAACAAGATGCAATTATGATGTGTTTTGCCATCTTAAAGATCTCGTCGAGTTGATTAATTTGACATTCTGTTTAAGACATTTGGTCGTCATTTGTCGAAGTTATCGAGCTTTAAATTTAGAACAATCACACATTTTGAGTGTTTGAGCACATAAAGTCCTATTTTTCTCTGAATTTCAACAAGATGCAATCATGATGTGTTTTGTCATCTTAAAGATCTCGTCGAGCTGATTAGTTTGACTCTCTGTTTAAGACATTTGGTCGTCATTTGTCGAAGTTATCGACCTCGAAATTTAGATCAATCACACATTTTAAGTGTTTGAGCACATAAAGTACTGTTTTTCTTGGAAATTCAACAAGATGCAATCAAGATGTGTTTTGTCATCTTAAAGATCTCGTCGAGCTGATTAATTTGACTCTCTGTTTAATACATTTGTTCGTCATTTGTCGAAGTTATCGAGCTCCAAATTTAGAACAATCACACATTTTGAGTGTTTGAGCACATAAAGTCCTATTTTTCTCTGAATTTCAACAAGATGCAATCATGATGTGTTTTGTCATCTTAAAGATCTCGTCGAGCTGATTAGTTTGACTCTCTGTTTAAGACATTTGGTCGTCATTTGTCGAAGTTATCGACCTCGAAATTTAGATCAATCACACATTTTGAGTGTTTGAGCACATAAAGTACTGTTTTTCTTGGAAATTCAACAAGATGCAATCAAGATGTGTTTTGTCATCTTAAAGATCTCGTCGAGTTGATTAATTTGACATTCTGTTTAAGACATTTGGTCGTCATTTGTCGAAGTTATCGAGCTTCAAATTTAGAACAATCACACATTTTGAGTGTTTGAGCACATAAAGCATTTTTTTTTTTTGAAATTCAACAAGATGCAATTATGATGTGTTTTGTCATCTTAAAGATCTCGTCGAGCTGATTAGTTTGACTCTCTGTTTAAGACATTTGGTCGTCATTTGTCGAAGTTATCGAGCTTCAAATTTAGAACAATCACACATTTTGAGTGTTTGAGCACATAAAGCATTTTTTTTTTTTGAAATTCAACAAGATGCAATTATGATGTGTTTTGTCATCTTAAAGATCTCGTCGAGCTGATTAATTTGACTCTCTGTTTAAGACATTTGTTCGTCATTTGTCGAAGTTATCGAGCTCCAAATTTAGAACAATCACACATTTTGAGTGTTTGAGCACATAAAGTACTATTTTTCTCTGAAATTCAACAAGATGCAATCATGATGTGTTTTGTCATCTTAAAGATCTCGTCGAGCTGATTAGTTTGACTCTCTGTTTAAGACATTTGGTCGTCATTTGTCGAAGTTATCGAACATCAAATTTAGAACAATCACACATTTTGAGTGTTTGAGCACATAAAGTACTATTTTTCTTGGAAATTCAACAAGATGCAATCATGATGTGTTTTGTCATCTTAAAGATCTCGTCTAGTTGATTAATTTGACATTCTGTTTAAGACATTTGGTCGTCATTTGTCGAAGTTATCGAGCTTCAAATTTAGAACAATCACACATTTTGAGTGTTTGAGCACATAAAGTCCTATTTTTCTCTGAATTTCAACAAGATGCAATCATGATGTGTTTTGTCATCTTAAAGATCTCGTCGAGTTGATTAATTTGACATTCTGTTTAAGACATTTGGTCGTCATTTGTCGAAGTTATCGAGCTTTAAATTTAGAACAATCACACATTTTGAGTGTTTGAGCACATAAAGTCCTATTTTTCTCTGAATTTCAACAAGATGCAATCATGATGTGTTTTGTCATCTTAAAGATCTCGTCGAGCTGATTAGTTTGACTCTCTGTTTAAGACATTTGGTCGTCATTTGTCGAAGTTATCGACCTCGAAATTTAGATCAATCACACATTTTAAGTGTTTGAGCACATAAAGTACTGTTTTTCTTGGAAATTCAACAAGATGCAATCAAGATGTGTTTTGTCATCTTAAAGATCTCGTCGAGCTGATTAATTTGACTCTCTGTTTAATACATTTGTTCGTCATTTGTCGAAGTTATCGAGCTCCAAATTTAGAACAATCACACATTTTGAGTGTTTGAGCACATAAAGTCCTATTTTTCTCTGAATTTCAACAAGATGCAATCATGATGTGTTTTGTCATCTTAAAGATCTCGTCGAGCTGATTAGTTTGACTCTCTGTTTAAGACATTTGGTCGTCATTTGTCGAAGTTATCGACCTCGAAATTTAGATCAATCACACATTTTGAGTGTTTGAGCACATAAAGTCCTATTTTTCTCTGAAATTCAACAAGATGCAATCATTATGTGTTTTGCCATCTTAAAGATCTCGTCGAGTTGATTAATTTGACATTCTGTTTAAGACATTTGGTCGTCATTTGTCGAAGTTATCGAGCTTTAAATTTAGAACAATCACACATTTTGAGTGTTTGAGCACATAAAGTCCTATTTTTCTCTGAAATTCAACAAGATGCAATCATGATGTGTTTTGTCATCTTAAAGATCTCGTCGAGCTGATTAGTTTGACTCTCTGTTTAAGACATTTGGTCGTCATTTGTCGAAGTTATCGAGCTTCAAATTTAGAACAATCACACATTTTGAGTGTTTGAGCACATAAAGCATTTTTTTTTTTTGAAATTCAACAAGATGCAATTATGATGTGTTTTGTCATCTTAAAGATCTCGTCGAGCTGATTAATTTGACTCTCTGTTTAAGACATTTGTTCGTCATTTGTCGAAGTTATCGAGCTCCAAATTTAGAACAATCACACATTTTGAGTGTTTGAGCACATAAAGTACTATTTTTCTCTGAAATTCAACAAGATGCAATCATGATGTGTTTTGTCATCTTAAAGATCTCGTCGAGCTGATTAGTTTGACTCTCTGTTTAAGACATTTGTTCGTCATTTGTCGAAGTTATCGACCTCGAAATTTAGATCAATCACACATTTTAAGTGTTTGAGCACATAAAGTACTGTTTTTCTTGGAAATTCAACAAGATGCAATCAAGATGTGTTTTGTCATCTTAAAGATCTCGTCGAGTTGATTAATTTGACATTCTGTTTAAGACATTTGGTCGTCATTTGTCGAAGTTATCGAGCTTCAAATTTAGAACAATCACACATTTTGAGTGTTTGAGCACATAAAGCATTTTTTTTTTTTGAAATTCAACAAGATGCAATTATGATGTGTTTTGCCATCTTAAAGATCTCGTCGAGTTGATTAATTTGACATTCTGTTTAAGACATTTGGTCGTCATTTGTCGAAGTTATCGAGCTTTAAATTTAGAACAATCACACATTTTGAGTGTTTGAGCACATAAAGTCCTATTTTTCTCTGAATTTCAACAAGATGCAATCATGATGTGTTTTGTCATCTTAAAGATCTCGTCGAGCTGATTAGTTTGACTCTCTGTTTAAGACATTTGGTCGTCATTTGTCGAAGTTATCGACCTCGAAATTTAGATCAATCACACATTTTAAGTGTTTGAGCACATAAAGTACTGTTTTTCTTGGAAATTCAACAAGATGCAATCAAGATGTGTTTTGTCATCTTAAAGATCTCGTCGAGCTGATTAATTTGACTCTCTGTTTAATACATTTGTTCGTCATTTGTCGAAGTTATCGAGCTCCAAATTTAGAACAATCACACATTTTGAGTGTTTGAGCACATAAAGTCCTATTTTTCTCTGAATTTCAACAAGATGCAATCATGATGTGTTTTGTCATCTTAAAGATCTCGTCGAGCTGATTAGTTTGACTCTCTGTTTAAGACATTTGGTCGTCATTTGTCGAAGTTATCGACCTCGAAATTTAGATCAATCACACATTTTGAGTGTTTGAGCACATAAAGTCCTATTTTTCTCTGAAATTCAACAAGATGCAATCATTATGTGTTTTGCCATCTTAAAGATCTCGTCGAGTTGATTAATTTGACATTCTGTTTAAGACATTTGGTCGTCATTTGTCGAAGTTATCGAGCTTTAAATTTAGAACAATCACACATTTTGAGTGTTTGAGCACATAAAGTCCTATTTTTCTCTGAAATTCAACAAGATGCAATCATGATGTGTTTTGTCATCTTAAAGATCTCGTCGAGCTGATTAATTTGACTCTCTGTTTAAGACATTTGGTCGTCATTTGTCGAAGTTATCGAGCTTCAAATTTAGAACAATCACACATTTTGAGTGTTTGAGCACATAAAGCATTTTTTTTTTTTGAAATTCAACAAGATGCAATTATGATGTGTTTTGTCATCTTAAAGATCTCGTCGAGCTGATTAGTTTGACTCTCTGTTTAAGACATTTGGTCGTCATTTGTCGAAGTTATCGAGCTTCAAATTTAGAACAATCACACATTTTGAGTGTTTGAGCACATAAAGCATTTTTTTTTTTTGAAATTCAACAAGATGCAATTATGATGTGTTTTGTCATCTTAAAGATCTCGTCGAGCTGATTAATTTGACTCTATGTTTAAGACATTTGTTCGTCATTTGTCGAAGTTATCGAGCTCCAAATTTAGAACAATCACACATTTTGAGTGTTTGAGCACATAAAGTACTATTTTTCTCTGAAATTCAACAAGATGCAATCATGATGTGTTTTGTCATCTTAAAGATCTCGTCGAGCTGATTAGTTTGACTCTCTGTTTAAGACATTTGGTCGTCATTTGTCGAAGTTATCGAACATCAAATTTAGAACAATCACACATTTTGAGTGTTTGAGCACATAAAGTACTATTTTTCTTGGAAATTCAACAAGATGCAATCATGATGTGTTTTGTCATCTTAAAGATCTCGTCTAGTTGATTAATTTGACATTCTGTTTAAGACATTTGGTCGTCATTTGTCGAAGTTATCGAGCTTCAAATTTAGAACAATCACACATTTTGAGTGTTTGAGCACATAAAGTCCTATTTTTCTCTGAAATTCAACAAGATGCAATCATGATGTGTTTTGTCATCTTAAAGATCTCGTCGAGCTGATTAATTTGACTCTCTGTTTAAGACATTTGGTCGTCATTTGTCGAAGTTATCGAACATCAAATTTAGAACAATCACACATTTTGAGTGTTTGAGTACATAAAGCATTATTTTTTTTTGAAATTCAACAAGATGCAATCATGATGTGTTTTGTCATCTTAAAGATCTCGTCGAGCTGATTAGTTTGACTCTCTGTTTAAGACATTTGGTCGCCATTTGTCGAAGTTATCGAGCTTCAAATTTAGAACAATCACACATTTTGAGTGTTTGAGCACATAAAGCATTTTTTTTTTTGAAATTCAACAAGATGCAATTATGATGTGTTTTGTCATCTTAAAGATCTCGTCGAGCTGATTAATTTGACTCTCTGTTTAAGACATTTGTTCGTCATTTGTCGAAGTTATCGAGCTCCAAATTTAGAACAATCACACATTTTGAGTGTTTGAGCACATAAAGTACTATTTTTCTCTGAAATTCAACAAGATGCAATCATGATGTGTTTTGTCATCTTAAAGATCTCGTCGAGCTGATTAGTTTGACTCTCTGTTTAAGACATTTGGTCGTCATTTGTCGAAGTTATCGAACATCAAATTTAGAACAATCACACATTTTGAGTGTTTGAGCACATAAAGTACTATTTTTCTTGGAAATTCAACAAGATGCAATCATGATGTGTTTTGTCATCTTAAAGATCTCGTCGAGCTGATTAATTTGACACTCTGTTTAAGACATTTGGTCGTCATTTGTCGAAGTTATCGAGCTTCAAATTTAGAACAATCACACATTTTGAGTGTTTGAGCACAAAAAGTCCTATTTTTCTCTGAAATTCAACAAGATGCAATCATGATGTGTTTTGCCATCTTAAAGATCTCGTCTAGTTGATTAATTTGACATTCTGTTTAAGACATTTGGTCGTCATTTGTCGAAGTTTTCGAGCTTCAAATTTAGAACAATCACACATTTTTTGTGTTTGAGCACATAAAGTACTATTTTTCTTGGAAATTCAACAAGATGCAATCATGATGTGTTTTGCCATTTTAAAGATCTCGTCGAGTTGATTAATTTGACACTCTGTTTAAGACATTTGGTCGTTATTTGTCGAAGTTTTCGAGCTTCAAATTTAGAACAATCACACATTTTGAGTGTTTGAGCACATAAAGTCCTATTTTTCTCTGAATTTCAACAAGATGCAATCATGATGTGTTTTGTCATCTTAAAGATCTCGTCGAGCTGATTAGTTTGACTCTCTGTTTAAGACATTTGGTCGTCATTTGTCGAAGTTATCGACCTCGAAATTTAGATCAATCACACATTTTAAGTGTTTGAGCACATAAAGTACTGTTTTTCTTGGAAATTCAACAAGATGCAATCAAGATGTGTTTTGTCATCTTAAAGATCTCGTCGAGCTGATTAATTTGACTCTCTGTTTAATACATTTGTTCGTCATTTGTCGAAGTTATCGAGCTCCAAATTTAGAACAATCACACATTTTGAGTGTTTGAGCACATAAAGTCCTATTTTTCTCTGAATTTCAACAAGATGCAATCATGATGTGTTTTGTCATCTTAAAGATCTCGTCGAGCTGATTAGTTTGACTCTCTGTTTAAGACATTTGGTCGTCATTTGTCGAAGTTATCGACCTCGAAATTTAGATCAATCACACATTTTGAGTGTTTGAGCACATAAAGTCCTATTTTTCTCTGAAATTCAACAAGATGCAATCATTATGTGTTTTGCCATCTTAAAGATCTCGTCGAGTTGATTAATTTGACATTCTGTTTAAGACATTTGGTCGTCATTTGTCGAAGTTATCGAGCTTTAAATTTAGAACAATCACACATTTTGAGTGTTTGAGCACATAAAGTCCTATTTTTCTCTGAAATTCAACAAGATGCAATCATGATGTGTTTTGTCATCTTAAAGATCTCGTCGAGCTGATTAATTTGACTCTCTGTTTAAGACATTTGGTCGTCATTTGTCGAAGTTATCGAGCTTCAAATTTAGAACAATCACACATTTTGAGTGTTTGAGCACATAAAGCATTTTTTTTTTTTGAAATTCAACAAGATGCAATTATGATGTGTTTTGTCATCTTAAAGATCTCGTCGAGCTGATTAGTTTGACTCTCTGTTTAAGACATTTGGTCGTCATTTGTCGAAGTTATCGAGCTTCAAATTTAGAACAATCACACATTTTGAGTGTTTGAGCACATAAAGCATTTTTTTTTTTTGAAATTCAACAAGATGCAATTATGATGTGTTTTGTCATCTTAAAGATCTCGTCGAGCTGATTAATTTGACTCTATGTTTAAGACATTTGTTCGTCATTTGTCGAAGTTATCGAGCTCCAAATTTAGAACAATCACACATTTTGAGTGTTTGAGCACATAAAGTACTATTTTTCTCTGAAATTCAACAAGATGCAATCATGATGTGTTTTGTCATCTTAAAGATCTCGTCGAGCTGATTAGTTTGACTCTCTGTTTAAGACATTTGGTCGTCATTTGTCGAAGTTATCGAACATCAAATTTAGAACAATCACACATTTTGAGTGTTTGAGCACATAAAGTACTATTTTTCTTGGAAATTCAACAAGATGCAATCATGATGTGTTTTGTCATCTTAAAGATCTCGTCTAGTTGATTAATTTGACATTCTGTTTAAGACATTTGGTCGTCATTTGTCGAAGTTATCGAGCTTCAAATTTAGAACAATCACACATTTTGAGTGTTTGAGCACATAAAGTCCTATTTTTCTCTGAAATTCAACAAGATGCAATCATGATGTGTTTTGTCATCTTAAAGATCTCGTCGAGCTGATTAATTTGACTCTCTGTTTAAGACATTTGGTCGTCATTTGTCGAAGTTATCGAACATCAAATTTAGAACAATCACACATTTTGAGTGTTTGAGTACATAAAGCATTATTTTTTTTTGAAATTCAACAAGATGCAATCATGATGTGTTTTGTCATCTTAAAGATCTCGTCGAGCTGATTAGTTTGACTCTCTGTTTAAGACATTTGGTCGCCATTTGTCGAAGTTATCGAGCTTCAAATTTAGAACAATCACACATTTTGAGTGTTTGAGCACATAAAGCATTTTTTTTTTTGAAATTCAACAAGATGCAATTATGATGTGTTTTGTCATCTTAAAGATCTCGTCGAGCTGATTAATTTGACTCTCTGTTTAAGACATTTGTTCGTCATTTGTCGAAGTTATCGAGCTCCAAATTTAGAACAATCACACATTTTGAGTGTTTGAGCACATAAAGTACTATTTTTCTCTGAAATTCAACAAGATGCAATCATGATGTGTTTTGTCATCTTAAAGATCTCGTCGAGCTGATTAGTTTGACTCTCTGTTTAAGACATTTGGTCGTCATTTGTCGAAGTTATCGAACATCAAATTTAGAACAATCACACATTTTGAGTGTTTGAGCACATAAAGTACTATTTTTCTTGGAAATTCAACAAGATGCAATCATGATGTGTTTTGTCATCTTAAAGATCTCGTCGAGCTGATTAATTTGACACTCTGTTTAAGACATTTGGTCGTCATTTGTCGAAGTTATCGAGCTTCAAATTTAGAACAATCACACATTTTGAGTGTTTGAGCACATAAAGTCCTATTTTTCTCTGAAATTCAACAAGATGCAATCATGATGTGTTTTGCCATCTTAAAGATCTCGTCTAGTTGATTAATTTGACATTCTGTTTAAGACATTTGGTCGTCATTTGTCGAAGTTTTCGAGCTTCAAATTTAGAACAATCACACATTTTTTGTGTTTGAGCACATAAAGTACTATTTTTCTTGGAAATTCAACAAGATGCAATCATGATGTGTTTTGCCATTTTAAAGATCTCGTCGAGTTGATTAATTTGACACTCTGTTTAAGACATTTGGTCGTCATTTGTCGAAGTTATCGAGCTTCAAATTTAGAACAATCACACATTTTGAGTGTTTGAGCACAAAAAGTCCTATTTTTCTCTGAAATTCAACAAGATGCAATCATGATGTGTTTTGCCATCTTAAAGATCTCGTCTAGTTGATTAATTTGACATTCTGTTTAAGACATTTGGTCGTCATTTGTCGAAGTTTTCGAGCTTCAAATTTAGAACAATCACACATTTTTTGTGTTTGAGCACATAAAGTACTATTTTTCTTGGAAATTCAACAAGATGCAATCATGATGTGTTTTGCCATTTTAAAGATCTCGTCGAGTTGATTAATTTGACACTCTGTTTAAGACATTTGGTCGTTATTTGTCGAAGTTTTCGAGCTTCAAATTTAGAACAATCACACATTTTGAGTGTTTGAGCACATAAAGTACTGTTTTTCTCTGAAATTCAACAAGATGCAATCATGATGTGTTTTGCCATCTTAAAGATCTCGTCGAGTTGATTAATTTGACATTCTGTTTAAGACATTTGGTCGTCATTTGTCGAAGTTATCGAGCTTCAAATTTAGAACAATCACACATTTTGAGTGTTTGAGCACATAAAGTCCTATTTTTCTCTGAAATTCAACAAGATGCAATCATGATGTGTTTTGCCATCTTAAAGATCTCGTCGAGTTGATTAATTTGACATTCTGTTTAAGACATTTGGTCGTCATTTGTCGAAGTTTTCGAGCTTCAAATTTAGAACAATCACACATTTTGAGTGTTTGAGCACATAAAGTACTATTTTTCTTGGAAATTCAACAAGATGCAATCATGATGTGTTTTGTCATCTTAAAGATCTCGTCGAGTTGATTAATTTGACACTCTGTTTAAGACATTTGGTCGTCATTTGTCGAAGTTATCGACCTCCAAATTTAAAACAATCACACATTTTGAGTGTTTGAGCACATAAAGTACTATTTTTCTTGGAAATTCAACAAGATGCAATCATGATGTGTTTTGTCATCTTAAAGATCTCGTCGAGCTGATAAATTTGACTCTCTGTTTAAGACATTTGGTCGTCATTTGTCGAAGTTATCGAGCTTCAAATTTAGAACAATCACACATTTTGAGTGTTTGAGCACATAAAGTCCTATTTTTCTCTGAAATTCAACAAGATGCAATCATGACGTGTTTTGTCATCTTAAAGATCTTTTCGAGTTGATTAATTCGACACTCTGTTGAAGACATTTGGTCGTCATTTGTCGAAGTTTTCGAGCTTCAAATTTAGAACAATCACACATTTTGAGTGTTTGAGCACATAAAGTACTGTTTTTCTCTGAAATTCAACAAGATGCAATCATGATGTGTTTTGCCATCTTAAAGATCTCGTCGAGTTGATTAATTTGACATTCTGTTTAAGACATTTGGTCGTCATTTGTCGAAGTTATCGAGCTTCAAATTTAGAACAATCACACATTTTGAGTGTTTGAGCACATAAAGTCCTATTTTTCTCTGAAATTCAACAAGATGCAATCATGATGTGTTTTGCCATCTTAAAGATCTCGTCGAGTTGATTAATTTGACATTCTGTTTAAGACATTTGGTCGTCATTTGTCGAAGTTTTCGAGCTTCAAATTTAGAACAATCACACATTTTGAGTGTTTGAGCACATAAAGTACTATTTTTCTTGGAAATTCAACAAGATGCAATCATGATGTGTTTTGTCATCTTAAAGATCTCGTCGAGTTGATTAATTTGACACTCTGTTTAAGACATTTGGTCGTCATTTGTCGAAGTTATCGACCTCCAAATTTAAAACAATCACACATTTTGAGTGTTTGAGCACATAAAGTACTATTTTTCTTGGAAATTCAACAAGATGCAATCATGATGTGTTTTGTCATCTTAAAGATCTCGTCGAGCTGATTAATTTGACACTCTGTTTAAGACATTTGGTCGTCATTTGTCGAAGTTATCGAGCTCCAAATTTAGAACAATCACACATTTTGAGTGTTTGAGCACATAAAGTACTATTTTTCTTGGAAATTCAACAAGATGCAATCATGATGTGTTTTGTCATCTTAAAGATCCCGTCGAGCTGATTAATTTGACACTCTGTTTAAGACATTTGGTTGCATTTGTGGAAGTTATCGAACATCAAATTTAGAACAATCACACATTTTGAGTGATTGAGCACATAAGGTTCTATTTTTCTCTGAAATTCAACAAGACGCAATCATGATGTGTTTTGTCATCTTAAAGATCTCGTCGAGCTGATTAATTTGACACTCTGTTTAAGACATTTGGTTGCATTTGTGGAAGTTATCGAACATCAAATTTAGAACAATCACACATTTTGAGTGATTGAGCACATAAAGTACTATTTTTCTTGGAAATTCAACAAGATGCAATCATGATGTGTTTTGTCATCTTAAAGATCCCGTCGAGCTGATTAATTTGACACTCTGTTTAAGACATTTGGTTGCATTTGTGGAAGTTATCGAACATCAAATTTAGAACAATCACACATTTTGAGTGATTGAGCACATAAAGTACTATTTTTCTTGGAAATTCAACAAGATGCAATCATGATGTGTTTTGTCATCTTAAAGATCTCGTCGAGCTGATTAATTTGACACTCTGTTTAAGACATTTGGTTGCATTTGTGGAAGTTATCGAACATCAAATTTAGAACAATCACACATTTTGAGTGTTTGAGCACATAAAGTACTATTTTTCTTGGAAATTCAACAAGATGCAATCATGATGTGTTTTGTCATCTTAAAGATCTCGTCGAGCTGATTAATTTGACACTCTGTTTAAGACATTTGGTTGCATTTGTGGAAGTTATCGAACATCAAATTTAGAACAATCACACATTTTGAGTGTTTGAGCACATAAAGTACTATTTTTCTTGGAAATTCAACAAGATGCAATCATGATGTGTTTTGTCATCTTAAAGATCTCGTCGAGCTGATTAGTTTGACTCTCTGTTTAAGACATTTGGTCGTCATTTGTCGAAGTTATCGAGCTTCAAATTTAGAACAATCACACATTTTGAGTGTTTGAGCACATAAAGCATTATTTTTTTTTGAAATTCAACAAGATGCAATCATGATGTGTTTTGTCATCTTAAAGATCTCGTCGAGCTGATTAATTTGACATTCTGTTTAAGACATTTGGTCGTCATTTGTCGAAGTTATCGAGTTTCAAATTTAGAACAATCGCACATTTTGAGTGTTTGAGTACATAAAGTCCTATTTTTCTCTGAAATTCAACAAGATGCAATCATGATGTGTTTTGCCATCTTAAAGATCTCGTCGAGTTGATTAATTTGACATTCTGTTTAAGACATTTGGTCGTCATTTGTCGAAGTTTTCGAGCTTCAAATTTAGAACAATCACACATTTTGAGTGATTGAGCACATAAAGTACTATTTTTCTTGGAAATTCAACAAGATGCAATCATGATGTGTTTTGTCATCTTAAAGATCTCGTCGAGCTGATTAATTTGACATTCTGTTTAAGACATTTGGTCGTCATTTGTCGAAGTTATCGAGCTTCAAATTTGGAACAATCACACATTTTTTGTGTTTGAGCACATAAAGTACTATTTTTCTTGGAAATTCAACAAGATGCAATCATGATGTGTTTTGTCATCTTAAAGATCTCGTCGAGTTGATTAATTTGACACTCTGTTTAAGACATTTGGTCGTCATTTGTCGAAGTTATTGAGCTTCAAATTTAGAACAATCACACATTTTGAGTGTTTGAGCACATAAAGTCCTATTTTTCTCTGAAATTCAACAAGATGCAATCATGACGTGTTTTGTCATCTTAAAGATCTTATCGAGTTGATTAATTTGACACTCTGTTTACGACATTTGGTCGTCATTTGTCGAAGTTATTGAGCTTCAAATTTAGAACAATCACACATTTTGAGTGTTTGAGCACATAAAGTCCTATTTTTCTCTGAAATTCAACAAGATGCAATCATGACGTGTTTTGTCATCTTAAAGATCTTTTCGAGTTGATTAATTCGACACTCTGTTGAAGACATTTGGTCGTCATTTGTCGAAGTTTTCGAGCTTCAAATTTAGAACAATCACACATTTTGAGTGTTTGAGCACATAAAGTACTATTTTTCTTGGAAATTCAACAAGATGCAATCATGATGTGTTTTGTCATCTTAAAGATCTCGTCGAGCTGATTAATTTGACACTCTGTTTAAGACATTTGGTCGTCATTTGTCGAAGTTATCGAGCTCCAAATTTAGAACAATCACACATTTTGAGTGTTTGAGCACATAAGGTTCTATTTTTCTCTGAAATTCAACAAGACGCAATCATGATGTGTTTTGTCATCTTAAAGATCTCGTCGAGCTGATTAATTTGACACTCTGTTTAAGACATTTGGTTGCATTTGTGGAAGTTATCGAACATCAAATTTAGAACAATCACACATTTTGAGTGATTGAGCACATAAAGTACTATTTTTCTTGGAAATTCAACAAGATGCAATCATGATGTGTTTTGTCATCTTAAAGATCCCGTCGAGCTGATTAATTTGACACTCTGTTTAAGACATTTGGTTGCATTTGTGGAAGTTTTCGAGCTTCAAATTTAGAACAATCACACATTTTGAGTGTTTGAGCACATAAAGTACTGTTTTTCTTGGAAATTCAACAAGATGCAATCATGATGTGTTTTGTCATCTTAAAGATCTCGTCGAGCTGATCAATTTGACTCTCTGTTTAAGACATTTGGTCGTCATTTGTCGAAGTTATCGAACATCAAATTTAGAACAATCACACATTTTGAGTGTTTGAGCACATAAAGCATTATTTTTCTTGGAAATTCAACAAGATGCAATCATGATGTGTTTTGTCATCTTAAAGATCTCGTCGAGCTGATTAGTTTGACTCTCTGTTTAAGACATTTGGTCGTCATTTGTCGAAGTTATCGAGCTTCAAATTTAGAACAATCACACATTTTGAGTGTTTGAGCACATAAAGCATTATTTTTTTTTGAAATTCAACAAGATGCAATCATGATGTGTTTTGTCATCTTAAAGATCTCGTCGAGCTGATTAATTTAACATTCTGTTTAAGACATTTGGTCGTCATTTGTCGAAGTTATCGAGTTTCAAATTTAGAACAATCACACATTTTGAGTGTTTGAGCACATAAAGTCCTATTTTTCTCTGAAATTCAACAAGATGCAATCATGATGTGTTTTGCCATCTTAAAGATCTCGTCGAGTTGATTAATTTGACATTCTGTTTAAGACATTTGGTCGTCATTTGTCGAAGTTTTCGAGCTTCAAATTTAGAACAATCACACATTTTGAGTGATTGAGCACATAAAGTACTATTTTTCTTGGAAATTCAACAAGATGCAATCATGATGTGTTTTGTCATCTTAAAGATCTCGTCGAGCTGATTAATTTGACATTCTGTTTAAGACATTTGGTCGTCATTTGTCGAAGTTATCGAGCTTCAAATTTGGAACAATCACACATTTTTTGTGTTTGAGCACATAAAGTACTATTTTTCTTGGAAATTCAACAAGATGCAATCATGATGTGTTTTGTCATCTTAAAGATCTCGTCGAGTTGATTAATTTGACACTCTGTTTAAGACATTTGGTCGTCATTTGTCGAAGTTATCAAGCTTCAAATTTAGAACAATCACACATTTTGAGTGTTTGAGCACATAAAGCATTATTTTTCTTGGAAATTCAACAAGATGCAATCATGATGTGTTTTGTCATCTTAAAGATCTCGTCGAGCTGATTAATTTGACACTCTGTTTAAGACATTTGGTCGTCATTTGTCGAAGTTATCGAGCTTCAAATTTGGAACAATCACATATTTTTTGTGTTTGAGCACATAAAGTACTATTTTTCTTGGAAATTCAACAAGATGCAATCATGATGTGTTTTGTCATCTTAAAGATCTCGTCGAGTTGATTAATTTGACACTCTGTTTAAGACATTTGGTCGTCATTTGTCGAAGTTATTGAGCTTCAAATTTAGAACAATCACACATTTTGAGTGTTTGAGCACATAAAGCATTATTTTTTTTTGAAATTCAACAAGACGCAATTATGATGTGTTTTGTCATCTTAAAGATCTCGTCGAGTTGATTAATTTGACATTCTGTTTAAGACATTTGGTCGTCATTTGTCGAAGTTATCGAGCTTCAAATTTAGAACAATCACACATTTTGAGTGTTTGAGCACATAAAGTCCTATTTTTCTCTGAAATTCAACAAGATGCAATCATGACGTGTTTTGTCATCTTAAAGATCTTATCGAGTTGATTAATTTGACACTCTGTTTACGACATTTGGTCGTCATTTGTCGAAGTTTTCGAGCTTCAAATTTAGAACAATCACACATTTTGAGTGTTTGAGCACATAAAGTCCTTTTTTTCCCTGAAATTCAACAAGATGCAATCATGATGTGTTTTGCCATTTTAAAGATCTCGTCGAGTTGATTAATTTGACACTCTGTTTAAGACATTTGGTCGTCATTTGTCGAAGTTTTCGAGCTTCAAATTTAGAACAATCACACATTTTTTGTGTTTGAGCACATAAAGTACTATTTTTCTTGGAAATTCAACAAGATGCAATCATGATGTGTTTTGCCATTTTAAAGATCTCGTCGAGTTGATTAATTTGACACTCTGTTTAAGACATTTGGTCGTTATTTGTCGAAGTTATCGAGCTTCAAATTTAGAACAATCACACATTTTGAGTGTTTGAGCACATAAAGTCCTATTTTTCTCTGAAATTCAACAAGATGCAATCATGATGTGTTTTGCCATCTTAAAGATCTCGTCTAGTTGATTAATTTGACATTCTGTTTAAGACATTTGGTCGTCATTTGTCGAAGTTTTCGAGCTTCAAATTTAGAACAATCACACATTTTTTGTGTTTGAGCACATAAAGTACTATTTTTCTTGGAAATTCAACAAGATGCAATCATGATGTGTTTTGCCATTTTAAAGATCTCGTCGAGTTGATTAATTTGACACTCTGTTTAAGACATTTGGTCGTCATTTGTCGAAGTTATCGAGCTTCAAATTTAGAACAATCACACATTTTGAGTGTTTGAGCACATAAAGCATTTTTTTTTTTTGAAATTCAACAAGATGCAATTATGATGTGTTTTGCCATCTTAAAGATCTCGTCGAGTTGATTAATTTGACATTCTGTTTAAGACATTTGGTCGTCATTTGTCGAAGTTATCGAGCTTCAAATTTAGAACAATCACACATTTTGAGTGTTTGAGCACATAAAGTCCTATTTTTCTCTGAAATTCAACAAGATGCAATCATGACGTGTTTTGTCATCTTAAAGATCTTTTCGAGTTGATTAATTCGACACTCTGTTGAAGACATTTGGTCGTCATTTGTCGAAGTTTTCGAGCTTCAAATTTAGAACAATCACACATTTTGAGTGTTTGAGCACATAAAGTACTATTTTTCTTGGAAATTCAACAAGATGCAATCATGATGTGTTTTGTCATCTTAAAGATCTCGTCGAGCTGATTAATTTGACACTCTGTTTAAGACATTTGGTCGTCATTTGTCGAAGTTATCGAGCTCCAAATTTAGAACAATCACACATTTTGAGTGTTTGAGCACATAAAGTACTATTTTTCTTGGAAATTCAACAAGATGCAATCATGATGTGTTTTGTCATCTTAAAGATCCCGTCGAGCTGATTAATTTGACACTCTGTTTAAGACATTTGGTTGCATTTGTGGAAGTTATCGAACATCAAATTTAGAACAATCACACATTTTGAGTGATTGAGCACATAAGGTTCTATTTTTCTCTGAAATTCAACAAGACGCAATCATGATGTGTTTTGTCATCTTAAAGATCTCGTCGAGCTGATTAATTTGACACTCTGTTTAAGACATTTGGTTGCATTTGTGGAAGTTATCGAACATCAAATTTAGAACAATCACACATTTTGAGTGATTGAGCACATAAAGTACTATTTTTCTTGGAAATTCAACAAGATGCAATCATGATGTGTTTTGTCATCTTAAAGATCCCGTCGAGCTGATTAATTTGACACTCTGTTTAAGACATTTGGTTGCATTTGTGGAAGTTTTCGAGCTTCAAATTTAGAACAATCACACATTTTGAGTGTTTGAGCACATAAAGTACTGTTTTTCTTGGAAATTCAACAAGATGCAATCATGATGTGTTTTGTCATCTTAAAGATCTCGTCGAGCTGATCAATTTGACTCTCTGTTTAAGACATTTGGTCGTCATTTGTCGAAGTTATCGAACATCAAATTTAGAACAATCACACATTTTGAGTGTTTGAGCACATAAAGCATTATTTTTCTTGGAAATTCAACAAGATGCAATCATGATGTGTTTTGTCATCTTAAAGATCTCGTCGAGCTGATTAGTTTGACTCTCTGTTTAAGACATTTGGTCGTCATTTGTCGAAGTTATCGAGCTTCAAATTTAGAACAATCACACATTTTGAGTGTTTGAGCACATAAAGCATTATTTTTTTTTGAAATTCAACAAGATGCAATCATGATGTGTTTTGTCATCTTAAAGATCTCGTCGAGCTGATTAATTTAACATTCTGTTTAAGACATTTGGTCGTCATTTGTCGAAGTTATCGAGTTTCAAATTTAGAACAATCACACATTTTGAGTGTTTGAGCACATAAAGTCCTATTTTTCTCTGAAATTCAACAAGATGCAATCATGATGTGTTTTGCCATCTTAAAGATCTCGTCGAGTTGATTAATTTGACATTCTGTTTAAGACATTTGGTCGTCATTTGTCGAAGTTTTCGAGCTTCAAATTTAGAACAATCACACATTTTGAGTGATTGAGCACATAAAGTACTATTTTTCTTGGAAATTCAACAAGATGCAATCATGATGTGTTTTGTCATCTTAAAGATCTCGTCGAGCTGATTAATTTGACATTCTGTTTAAGACATTTGGTCGTCATTTGTCGAAGTTATCGAGCTTCAAATTTGGAACAATCACACATTTTTTGTGTTTGAGCACATAAAGTACTATTTTTCTTGGAAATTCAACAAGATGCAATCATGATGTGTTTTGTCATCTTAAAGATCTCGTCGAGTTGATTAATTTGACACTCTGTTTAAGACATTTGGTCGTCATTTGTCGAAGTTATCAAGCTTCAAATTTAGAACAATCACACATTTTGAGTGTTTGAGCACATAAAGCATTATTTTTCTTGGAAATTCAACAAGATGCAATCATGATGTGTTTTGTCATCTTAAAGATCTCGTCGAGCTGATTAATTTGACACTCTGTTTAAGACATTTGGTCGTCATTTGTCGAAGTTATCGAGCTTCAAATTTGGAACAATCACATATTTTTTGTGTTTGAGCACATAAAGTACTATTTTTCTTGGAAATTCAACAAGATGCAATCATGATGTGTTTTGTCATCTTAAAGATCTCGTCGAGTTGATTAATTTGACACTCTGTTTAAGACATTTGGTCGTCATTTGTCGAAGTTATTGAGCTTCAAATTTAGAACAATCACACATTTTGAGTGTTTGAGCACATAAAGCATTATTTTTTTTTGAAATTCAACAAGACGCAATTATGATGTGTTTTGTCATCTTAAAGATCTCGTCGAGTTGATTAATTTGACATTCTGTTTAAGACATTTGGTCGTCATTTGTCGAAGTTATCGAGCTTCAAATTTAGAACAATCACACATTTTGAGTGTTTGAGCACATAAAGTCCTATTTTTCTCTGAAATTCAACAAGATGCAATCATGACGTGTTTTGTCATCTTAAAGATCTTATCGAGTTGATTAATTTGACACTCTGTTTACGACATTTGGTCGTCATTTGTCGAAGTTTTCGAGCTTCAAATTTAGAACAATCACACATTTTGAGTGTTTGAGCACATAAAGTCCTTTTTTTCCCTGAAATTCAACAAGATGCAATCATGATGTGTCTTGTCATCTTAAAGATCTCGTCGAGTTGATTAATTTGACACTCTGTTTAAAACATTTGGTCGTCATTTGTCGACATTATTGAGCTTCAAATTTAGTACAATCACACATTTTGAGTGTTTGAGCACATAAAGCATTATTTTTCTTGGAAATTCAACAAGATGCAATCATGATGTGTTTTGTCATCTTAAAGATCTCGTCGAGCTGATTAATTTGACACTCTGTTTAACACATTTGGTCGTCATTTGTCGAAGTTATTGAGCTTCAAATTTAGAACAATCACACATTTTGAGTGTTTGAGCACATAAAGTCCTATTTTTCTCTGAAATTCAACAAGATGCAATCATGACGTGTTTTGTCATCTTAAAGATCTTATCGAGTTGATTAATTCGACACTCTGTTGAAGACATTTGGTCGTCATTTGTCGAAGTTTTCGAGCTCCAAATTTAGAACAATCACACATTTTGAGTGTTTGAGCACATAAAGTACTATTTTTCTTGGAAATTCAACAAGATGCAATCATGATGTGTTTTGTCATCTTAAAGATCTTATCGAGTTGATTAATTTGACACTCTGTTTACGACATTTGGTCGTCATTTGTCGAAGTTTTCGAGCTTCAAATTTAGAACAATCACACATTTTGAGTGTTTGAGCACATAAAGTCCTTTTTTTCCCTGAAATTCAACAAGATGCAATCATGATGTGTCTTGTCATCTTAAAGATCTCGTCGAGCTGATTAATTTGACACTCTGTTTAAGACATTTGGTCGTCATTTGTCGAAGTTATTGAGCTTCAAATTTAGAACAATCACACATTTTGAGTGTTTGATCACATAAAGCATTATTTTTCTTGGAAATTCAACAAGATGCAATCATGATGTGTTTTGTCATCTTAAAGATCTCGTCGAGTTGATTAATTTGACACTCTGTTTAAGACATTTGGTCGTCATTTGTCGACGTTATTGAGCTTCAAATTTAGAACAATCACACATTTTGAGTGTTTGATCACATAAAGCATTATTTTTCTTGGAAATTCAACAAGATGCAATCATGATGTGTTTTGTCATCTTAAAGATCTCGTCGAGCTGATTAATTTGACACTCTGTTTAAGACATTTGGTCGTCATTTGTCGAAGTTATTGAGCTTCAAATTTAGAACAATCACACATTTTGAGTGTTTGAGCACATAAAGTCCTATTTTTCTCTGAAATTCAACAAAATGCAATCATGACGTGTTTTGTCATCTTAAAGATCTTATCGAGTTGATTAATTTGACACTCTGTTTACGACATTTGGTCGTCATTTGTCGAAGTTTTCGAGCTTCAAATTTAGAACAATCACACATTTTGAGTGTTTGAGCACATAAAGTACTATTTTTCTTGGAAATTCAACAAGATGCAATCATGATGTGTTTTGTCATCTTAAAGATCTCGTCGAGTTGATTAATTTGACACTCTGTTTAAAACATTTGGTCGTCATTTGTCGAAGTTATTGAGCTTTAAATTTAGAACAATCACACATTTTGAGTGTTTGATCACATAAAGCATTATTTTTCTTGGAAATTCAACAAGATGCAATCATGATGTGTTTTGTCATCTTAAAGATCTCGTCGAGCTGATTAATTTTACACTCTGTTTAAGACATTTGGTCGTCATTTGTCGAAGTTATCGAGCTTCAAATTTAGAACAATCACACATTTTTTGTGTTTGAGCACATAAAGTACTATTTTTCTTGGAAATTCAACAAGATGCAATCATGATGTGTTTTGTCATCTTAAAGATCTCGTCGAGTTGATTAATTTGACACTCTGTTTAAGACATTTGGTCGTCATTTGTCGAAGTTTTCGAGCTTCAAATTTAGAACAATCACACATTTTGAGTGTTTGAGCACATAAAGTCCTTTTTTTCCCTGAAATTCAACAAGATGCAATCATGATGTGTTTTGTCATCTTAAAGATCTCGTCGAGCTGATTAATTTGACACTCTGTTTAAAACATTTGGTCGTCATTTGTCGAAGTTATTGAGCTTCAAAGTTAGTACAATCACACATTTTGAGTGTTTGAGCACATAAAGTCCTTTTTTTCCCTGAAATTCAACAAGATGCAATCATGATGTGTTTTGTCATCTTAAAGATCTCGTCGAGCTGATTAATTTGACACTCTGTTTAAAACATTTGGTCGTCATTTGTCGAAGTTATTGAGCTTCAAATTTAGAACAATCACACATTTTGAGTGTTTGAGCACATAAAGTCCTATTTTTCTCTGAAATTCAACAAGATGCAATCATGACGTGTTTTGAAATCTTAAAGATCTTATCGAGTTGATTAATTCGACACTCTGTTGAAGACATTTGGTCGTCATTTGTCGAAGTTTTCGAGTTTCAAATTTAGAACAATCACACATTTTGAGTGTTTGAGCACATAAAGCCCTATTTTTCTCTGAAATTCAACAAGATGCAATCATGACGTGTTTTGTCATCTTAAAGATCTTATCGAGTTGATTAATTCGACACTCTGTTGAAGACATTTGGTCGTCATTTGTCGAAGTTTTCGAGCTTCAAATTTAGAACAATCACACATTTTGAGTGTTTGAGCACATAAAGTACTGTTTTTCTTGGAAATTCAACAAGATGCAATCATGATGTGTTTTGTCATCTTAAAGATCTCGTCGAGTTGATTAATTTGACACTCTGTTTAAAACATTTGGTCGTCATTTGTCGACGTTATTGAGCTTCAAATTTAGAACAATCACACATTTTGAGTGTTTGATCACATAAAGCATTATTTTTCTTGGAAATTCAACAAGACGCAATCATGATGTGTTTTGTTATCTTAAAGATCTCGTCGAGCTGATTAATTTGACACTCTGTTTAAGACATTTGGTCGTCATTTGTCGAAGTTATCGAGCTTCAAATTTGGAACAATCACACATTTTTTGTGTTTGAGCACATAAAGTACTATTTTTCTTGGAAATTCAACAAAATGCAATCATGATGTGTTTTGTCATCTTAAAGATCTCGTCGAGTTGATTAATTTGACACTCTGTTTAAGACATTTGGTCGTCATTTGTCGAAGTTATTGAGCTTCAAATTTAGAACAATCACACATTTTGAGTGTTTGAGCACATAAAGTCCTATTTTTCTCTGAAATTCAACAAGATGCAATCATGATGTGTTTTGTCATCTTAAAGATCTCGTCGAGCTGATTAATTTGACATTCTGTTTAAGACATTTGGTCGTCATTTTTCGAAGTTATCGAGCTTCAAATTTGGAACAATCACACATTTTTTGTGTTTGAGCACATAAAGTACTATTTTTCTTGGAAATTCAACAAGATGCAATCATGATGTGTTTTGTCATCTTAAAGATCTCGTCGAGTTGATTAATTTGACACTCTGTTTAAGACATTTGGTCGTCATTTGTCGAAGTTATCAAGCTTCAAATTTAGAACAATCACACATTTTGAGTGTTTGAGCACATAAAGCATTATTTTTCTTGGAAATTCAACAAGATGCAATCATGATGTGTTTTGTCATCTTAAAGATCTCGTCGAGCTGATTAATTTGACACTCTGTTTAAGACATTTGGTCGTCATTTGTCGAAGTTATCGAGCTTCAAATTTGGAACAATCACATATTTTTTGTGTTTGAGCACATAAAGTACTATTTTTCTTGGAAATTCAACAAGATGCAATCATGATGTGTTTTGTCATCTTAAAGATCTCGTCGAGTTGATTAATTTGACACTCTGTTTAAGACATTTGGTCGTCATTTGTCGAAGTTATTGAGCTTCAAATTTAGAACAATCACACATTTTGAGTGTTTGAGCACATAAAGCATTATTTTTTTTTGAAATTCAACAAGACGCAATTATGATGTGTTTTGTCATCTTAAAGATCTCGTCGAGTTGATTAATTTGACATTCTGTTTAAGACATTTGGTCGTCATTTGTCGAAGTTATCGAGCTTCAAATTTAGAACAATCACACATTTTGAGTGTTTGAGCACATAAAGTCCTATTTTTCTCTGAAATTCAACAAGATGCAATCATGACGTGTTTTGTCATCTTAAAGATCTTATCGAGTTGATTAATTTGACACTCTGTTTAAAACATTTGGTCGTCATTTGTCGACATTATTGAGCTTCAAATTTAGAACAATCACACATTTTGAGTGTTTGAGCACATAAAGCATTATTTTTTTTTGAAATTCAACAAGACGCAATTATGATGTGTTTTGTCATCTTAAAGATCTCGTCGAGTTGATTAATTTGACATTCTGTTTACGACATTTGGTCGTCATTTGTCGAAGTTTTCGAGCTTCAAATTTAGAACAATCACACATTTTGAGTGTTTGAGCACATAAAGTCCTTTTTTTCCCTGAAATTCAACAAGATGCAATCATGATGTGTCTTGTCATCTTAAAGATCTCGTCGAGTTGATTAATTTGACACTCTGTTTAAAACATTTGGTCGTCATTTGTCGACATTATTGAGCTTCAAATTTAGTACAATCACACATTTTGAGTGTTTGAGCACATAAAGCATTATTTTTCTTGGAAATTCAACAAGATGCAATCATGATGTGTTTTGTCATCTTAAAGATCTCGTCGAGCTGATTAATTTGACACTCTGTTTAACACATTTGGTCGTCATTTGTCGAAGTTATTGAGCTTCAAATTTAGAACAATCACACATTTTGAGTGTTTGAGCACATAAAGTCCTATTTTTCTCTGAAATTCAACAAGATGCAATCATGACGTGTTTTGTCATCTTAAAGATCTTATCGAGTTGATTAATTCGACACTCTGTTGAAGACATTTGGTCGTCATTTGTCGAAGTTTTCGAGCTCCAAATTTAGAACAATCACACACTTTGAGTGTTTGAGCACATAAAGTACTATTTTTCTTGGAAATTCAACAAGATGCAATCATGATGTGTTTTGTCATCTTAAAGATCTTATCGAGTTGATTAATTTGACACTCTGTTTACGACATTTGGTCGTCATTTGTCGAAGTTTTCGAGCTTCAAATTTAGAACAATCACACATTTTGAGTGTTTGAGCACATAAAGTCCTTTTTTTCCCTGAAATTCAACAAGATGCAATCATGATGTGTCTTGTCATCTTAAAGATCTCGTCGAGCTGATTAATTTGACACTCTGTTTAAGACATTTGGTCGTCATTTGTCGAAGTTATTGAGCTTCAAATTTAGAACAATCACACATTTTGAGTGTTTGATCACATAAAGCATTATTTTTCTTGGAAATTCAACAAGATGCAATCATGATGTGTTTTGTCATCTTAAAGATCTCGTCGAGTTGATTAATTTGACACTCTGTTTAAGACATTTGGTCGTCATTTGTCGACGTTATTGAGCTTCAAATTTAGAACAATCACACATTTTGAGTGTTTGATCACATAAAGCATTATTTTTCTTGGAAATTCAACAAGATGCAATCATGATGTGTTTTGTCATCTTAAAGATCTCGTCGAGCTGATTAATTTGACACTCTGTTTAAGACATTTGGTCGTCATTTGTCGAAGTTATTGAGCTTCAAATTTAGAACAATCACACATTTTGAGTGTTTGAGCACATAAAGTCCTATTTTTCTCTGAAATTCAACAAAATGCAATCATGACGTGTTTTGTCATCTTAAAGATCTTATCGAGTTGATTAATTTGACACTCTGTTTACGACATTTGGTCGTCATTTGTCGAAGTTTTCGAGCTTCAAATTTAGAACAATCACACATTTTGAGTGTTTGAGCACATAAAGTACTATTTTTCTTGGAAATTCAACAAGATGCAATCATGATGTGTTTTGTCATCTTAAAGATCTCGTCGAGTTGATTAATTTGACACTCTGTTTAAAACATTTGGTCGTCATTTGTCGAAGTTATTGAGCTTTAAATTTAGAACAATCACACATTTTGAGTGTTTGATCACATAAAGCATTATTTTTCTTGGAAATTCAACAAGATGCAATCATGATGTGTTTTGTCATCTTAAAGATCTCGTCGAGCTGATTAATTTTACACTCTGTTTAAGACATTTGGTCGTCATTTGTCGAAGTTATCGAGCTTCAAATTTAGAACAATCACACATTTTTTGTGTTTGAGCACATAAAGTACTATTTTTCTTGGAAATTCAACAAGATGCAATCATGATGTGTTTTGTCATCTTAAAGATCTCGTCGAGTTGATTAATTTGACACTCTGTTTAAGACATTTGGTCGTCATTTGTCGAAGTTTTCGAGCTTCAAATTTAGAACAATCACACATTTTGAGTGTTTGAGCACATAAAGTCCTTTTTTTCCCTGAAATTCAACAAGATGCAATCATGATGTGTTTTGTCATCTTAAAGATCTCGTCGAGCTGATTAATTTGACACTCTGTTTAAAACATTTGGTCGTCATTTGTCGAAGTTATTGAGCTTCAAAGTTAGTACAATCACACATTTTGAGTGTTTGAGCACATAAAGTCCTTTTTTTCCCTGAAATTCAACAAGATGCAATCATGATGTGTTTTGTCATCTTAAAGATCTCGTCGAGCTGATTAATTTGACACTCTGTTTAAAACATTTGGTCGTCATTTGTCGACGTTATTGAGCTTCAAATTTAGTACAATCACACATTTTGAGTGTTTGAGCACATAAAGCATTATTTTTCTTGGAAATTCAACAAGATGCAATCATGATGTGTTTTGTCATCTTAAAGATCTCGTCGAGCTGATTAATTTGACACTCTGTTTAAAACATTTGGTCGTCATTTGTCGAAGTTATTGAGCTTCAAATTTAGAACAATCACACATTTTGAGTGTTTGAGCACATAAAGTCCTATTTTTCTCTGAAATTCAACAAGATGCAATCATGACGTGTTTTGTCATCTTAAAGATCTTATCGAGTTGATTAATTTGACACTCTGTTTACGACATTTGGTCGTCATTTGTCGAAGTTATTGAGCTTCAAATTTAGAACAATCACACATTTTGAGTGTTTGAGCACATAAAGTCCTATTTTTCTCTGAAATTCAACAAGATGCAATCATGACGTGTTTTGTCATCTTAAAGATCTATTCGAGTTGATTAATTCGACACTCTGTTGAAGACATTTGGTCGTCATTTGTCGAAGTTTTCGAGCTTCAAATTTAGAACAATCACACATTTTGAGTGTTTGAGCACATAAAGTACTATTTTTCTTGGAAATTCAACAAGATGCAATCATGATGTGTTTTGTCATCTTAAAGATCTCGTCGAGCTGATTAATTTGACACTCTGTTTAAGACATTTGGTCGTCATTTGTCGAAGTTATCGAGCTCCAAATTTAGAACAATCACACATTTTGAGTGTTTGAGCACATAAAGTACTATTTTTCTTGGAAATTCAACAAGATGCAATCATGATGTGTTTTGTCATCTTAAAGATCCCGTCGAGCTGATTAATTTGACACTCTGTTTAAGACATTTGGTTGCATTTGTGGAAGTTATCGAACATCAAATTTAGAACAATCACACATTTTGAGTGATTGAGCACATAAGGTTCTATTTTTCTCTGAAATTCAACAAGATGCAATCATGACGTGTTTTGTCATCTTAAAGATCTTTTCGAGTTGATTAATTCGACACTCTGTTGAAGACATTTGGTCGTCATTTGTCGAAGTTTTCGAGTTTCAAATTTAGAACAATCACACATTTTGAGTGTTTGAGCACATAAAGTACTATTTTTCTTGGAAATTCAACAAGATGCAATCATGATGTGTTTTGTCATCTTAAAGATCTCGTCGAGTTGATTAATTTGACACTCTGTTTAAGACATTTGGTCGTCATTTGTCGAAGTTATTGAGCTTCAAATTTAGAACAATCACACATTTTGAGTGTTTGAGCACATAAAGTCCTATTTTTCTCTGAAATTCAACAAGATGCAATCATGACGTGTTTTGTCATCTTAAAGATCTTTTCGAGTTGATTAATTCGACACTCTGTTGAAGACATTTGGTCGTCATTTGTCGAAGTTTTCGAGCTTCAAATTTAGAACAATCACACATTTTGAGTGTTTGAGCACATAAAGTACTATTTTTCTTGGAAATTCAACAAGATGCAATCATGATGTGTTTTGTCATCTTAAAGATCTCGTCGAGCTGATTAATTTGACACTCTGTTGAAGACATTTGGTCGTCATTTGTCGAAGTTTTCGAGCTTCAAATTTAGAACAATCACACATTTTGAGTGTTTGAGCACATAAAGTACTGTTTTTCTTGGAAATTCAACAAGATGCAATCATGATGTGTTTTGTCATCTTAAAGATCTCGTCGAGTTGATTAATTTGACACTCTGTTTAAAACATTTGGTCGTCATTTGTCGACGTTATTGAGCTTCAAATTTAGAACAATCACACATTTTGAGTGTTTGATCACATAAAGCATTATTTTTCTTGGAAATTCAACAAGATGCAATCATGATGTGTTTTGTCATCTTAAAGATCTCGTCGAGCTGATTAATTTGACACTCTGTTTAAGACATTTGGTCGTCATTTGTCGAAGTTATCGAGCTTCAAATTTGGAACAATCACACATTTTTTGTGTTTGAGCACATAAAGTACTATTTTTCTTGGAAATGCAACAAAATGCAATCATGATGTGTTTTGTCATCTTAAAGATCTCGTCGAGTTGATTAATTTGACACTCTGTTTAAGACATTTGGTCGTCATTTGTCGAAGTTATTGAGCTTCAAATTTAGAACAATCACACATTTTGAGTGTTTGAGCACATAAAGTCCTATTTTTCTCTGAAATTCAACAAGATGCAATCATGACGTGTTTTGTCATCTTAAAGATTTTATCGAGTTGATTAATTTGACACTCTGTTTAAAACATTTGGTCGTCATTTGTCGACGTTATTGAGCTTCAAATTTAGTACAATCACACATTTTGAGTGTTTGAGCACATAAAGTCCTATTTTTCCCTGAAATTCAACAAGATGCAATCATGATGTGTTTTGTCATCTTAAAGATCTCGTCGAGTTGATTAATTTGACACTCTGTTTAAAACATTTGGTCGTCATTTGTCGACGTTATTGAGCTTCAAATTTAGTACAATCACACATTTTGAGTGTTTGAGCATATAAAGTCCTATTTTTCCCTGAAATTCAACAAGATGCAATCATGATGTGTTTTGTCATCTTAAAGATCTCGTCGAGTTGATTAATTTGACACTCTGTTTAAGACATTTGGTCGTCATTTGTCGAAGTTATTGAGCTTCAAATTTAGAACAATCACACATTTTGAGTGTTTGATCACATAAAGCATTATTTTTCTTGGAAATTCAACAAGATGCAATCATGATGTGTTTTGTCATCTTAAAGATCTCGTCGAGCTGATTAATTTGACACTCTGTTGAAGACATTTGGTCGTCATTTGTCGAAGTTTTCGAGCTTCAAATTTAGAACAATCACACATTTTGAGTGTTTGAGCACATAAAGTACTATTTTTCTTGGAAATTCAACAAGATGCAATCATGATGTGTTTTGTCATCTTAAAGATCTCGTCGAGTTGATTAATTTGACACTCTGTTTAAAACATTTGGTCGTCATTTGTCGAAGTTATTGAGCTTTAAATTTAGAACAATCACACATTTTGAGTGTTTGATCACATAAAGCATTATTTTTCTTGGAAATTCAACAAGATGCAATCATGATGTGTTTTGTCATCTTAAAGATCTCGTCGAGCTGATTAATTTGACACTCTGTTTAAGACATTTGGTCGTCATTTGTCGAAGTTATCGAGCTTCAAATTTGGAACAATCACACATTTTTTGTGTTTGAGCACATAAAGCATTATTTTTCTTGGAAATTCAACAAGATGCAATCATGATGTGTTTTGTCATCTTAAAGATCTCGTCGAGTTGATTAATTTGACACTCTGTTTAAAACATTTGGTCGTCATTTGTCGACGTTATTGAGCTTCAAATTTAGTACAATCACACATTTTGAGTGTTTGAGCACATAAAGTACTATTTTTCTTGGAAATTCAACAAGATGCAATCATGATGTGTTTTGTCATCTTAAAGATCTCGTCGAGTTGATTAATTTGACACTCTGTTTAAGACATTTGATCGTCATTTGTCGAAGTTATTGAGCTTCAAATTTAGAACAATCACACATTTTGAGTGTTTGAGCACATAAAGTCCTATTTTTCTCTGAAATTCAACAAAATGCAATCATGACGTGTTTTGTCATCTTAAAGATCTTATCGAGTTGATTAATGTGACACTCTGTTTACGACATTTGGTCGTCATTTGTCGAAGTTATTGAGCTTCAAATTTAGAACAATCACACATTTTGAGTGTTTGAGCACATAAAGTCCTTTTTTTCCCTGAAATTCAACAAGATGCAATCATGATGTGTTTTGTCATCTTAAAGATCTCGTCGAGTTGATTAATTTGACACTCTGTTTAAGACATTTGGTCGTCATTTGTCGAAGTTTTCGAGCTTCAAATTTAGAACAATCACACATTTTGAGTGTTTGAGCACATAAAGTACTGTTTTTCTTGGAAATTCAACAAGATGCAATCATGATGTGTTTTGTCATCTTAAAGATCTCGTCGAGTTGATTAATTTGACACTCTGTTTAAAACATTTGGTCGTCATTTGTCGACGTTATTGAGCTTCAAATTTAGAACAATCACACATTTTGAGTGTTTGATCACATAAAGCATTATTTTTCTTGGAAATTCAACAAGATGCAATCATGATGTGTTTTGTCATCTTAAAGATCTCGTCGAGCTGATTAATTTGACACTCTGTTTAAGACATTTGGTCGTCATTTGTCGAAGTTATTGAGCTTCAAATTTAGAACAATCACACATTTTGAGTGTTTGAGCACATAAAGTCCTATTTTTCTCTGAAATTCAACAAGATGCAATCATGACGTGTTTTGTCATCTTAAAGATCTTATCGAGTTGATTAATTTGACACTCTGTTTACGACATTTGGTCGTCATTTGTCGAAGTTTTCGAGCTTCAAATTTAGAACAATCACACATTTTGAGTGTTTGAGCACATAAAGTCCTTTTTTTCCCTGAAATTCAACAAGATGCAATCATGATGTGTTTTGTCATCTTAAAGATCTCGTCGAGTTGATTAATTTGACACTCTGTTTAAAACATTTGGTCGTCATTTGTCGACGTTATTGAGCTTCAAATTTAGTACAATCACACATTTTGAGTGTTTGAGCACATAAAGCATTATTTTTCTTGGAAATTCAACAAGATGCAATCATGATGTGTTTTGTCATCTTAAAGATCTCGTCGAGTTGATTAATTTTTCACTCTGTTTAAGACATTTGGTCGTCATTTGTCGAAGTTATTGAGCTTCAAATTTAGAACAATCACACATTTTGAGTGTTTGAGCACATAAAGTCCTTTTTTTCCCTGAAATTCAACAAGATGCAATCATGATGTGTTTTGTCATCTTAAAGATCTCGTCGAGTTGATTAATTTGACACTCTGTTTAAGACATTTGGTCGTCATTTGTCGAAGTTTTCGAGCTTCAAATTTAGAACAATCACACATTTTGAGTGTTTGAGCACATAAAGTACTATTTTTCTTGGAAATTCAACAAGATGCAATCATGATGTGTTTTGTCATCTTAAAGATCTCGTCGAGTTGATTAATTTGACACTCTGTTTAAGACATTTGATCGTCATTTGTCGAAGTTATTGAGCTTCAAATTTAGAACAATCACACATTTTGAGTGTTTGAGCACATAAAGTCCTATTTTTCTCTGAAATTCAACAAAATGCAATCATGACGTGTTTTGTCATCTTAAAGATCTTATCGAGTTGATTAATTTGACACTCTGTTTACGACATTTGGTCGTCATTTGTCGAAGTTATTGAGCTTCAAATTTAGAACAATCACACATTTTGAGTGTTTGAGCACATAAAGTCCTTTTTTTCCCTGAAATTCAACAAGATGCAATCATGATGTGTTTTGTCATCTTAAAGATCTCGTCGAGTTGATTAATTTGACACTCTGTTTAAGACATTTGGTCGTCATTTGTCGAAGTTTTCGAGCTTCAAATTTAGAACAATCACACATTTTGAGTGTTTGAGCACATAAAGTACTGTTTTTCTTGGAAATTCAACAAGATGCAATCATGATGTGTTTTGTCATCTTAAAGATCTCGTCGAGCTGATTAATTTGACACTCTGTTGAAGACATTTGGTCGTCATTTGTCGAAGTTTTCGAGCTTCAAATTTAGAACAATCACACATTTTGAGTGTTTGAGCACATAAAGTACTATTTTTCTTGGAAATTCAACAAGATGCAATCATGATGTGTTTTGTCATCTTAAAGATCTCGTCGAGTTGATTAATTTGACACTCTGTTTAAAACATTTGGTCGTCATTTGTCGAAGTTATTGAGCTTTAAATTTAGAACAATCACACATTTTGAGTGTTTGATCACATAAAGCATTATTTTTCTTGGAAATTCAACAAGATGCAATCATGATGTGTTTTGTCATCTTAAAGATCTCGTCGAGCTGATTAATTTGACACTCTGTTTAAGACATTTGGTCGTCATTTGTCGAAGTTATCGAGCTTCAAATTTGGAACAATCACACATTTTTTGTGTTTGAGCACATAAAGCATTATTTTTCTTGGAAATTCAACAAGATGCAATCATGATGTGTTTTGTCATCTTAAAGATCTCGTCGAGTTGATTAATTTGACACTCTGTTTAAAACATTTGGTCGTCATTTGTCGACGTTATTGAGCTTCAAATTTAGTACAATCACACATTTTGAGTGTTTGAGCACATAAAGTACTATTTTTCTTGGAAATTCAACAAGATGCAATCATGATGTGTTTTGTCATCTTAAAGATCTCGTCGAGTTGATTAATTTGACACTCTGTTTAAGACATTTGATCGTCATTTGTCGAAGTTATTGAGCTTCAAATTTAGAACAATCACACATTTTGAGTGTTTGAGCACATAAAGTCCTATTTTTCTCTGAAATTCAACAAAATGCAATCATGACGTGTTTTGTCATCTTAAAGATCTTATCGAGTTGATTAATTTGACACTCTGTTTACGACATTTGGTCGTCATTTGTCGAAGTTATTGAGCTTCAAATTTAGAACAATCACACATTTTGAGTGTTTGAGCACATAAAGTCCTTTTTTTCCCTGAAATTCAACAAGATGCAATCATGATGTGTTTTGTCATCTTAAAGATCTCGTCGAGTTGATTAATTTGACACTCTGTTTAAGACATTTGGTCGTCATTTGTCGAAGTTTTCGAGCTTCAAATTTAGAACAATCACACATTTTGAGTGTTTGAGCACATAAAGTACTGTTTTTCTTGGAAATTCAACAAGATGCAATCATGATGTGTTTTGTCATCTTAAAGATCTCGTCGAGTTGATTAATTTGACACTCTGTTTAAAACATTTGGTCGTCATTTGTCGACGTTATTGAGCTTCAAATTTAGAACAATCACACATTTTGAGTGTTTGATCACATAAAGCATTATTTTTCTTGGAAATTCAACAAGATGCAATCATGATGTGTTTTGTCATCTTAAAGATCTCGTCGAGCTGATTAATTTGACACTCTGTTTAAGACATTTGGTCGTCATTTGTCGAAGTTATTGAGCTTCAAATTTAGAACAATCACACATTTTGAGTGTTTGAGCACATAAAGTCCTATTTTTCTCTGAAATTCAACAAGATGCAATCATGACGTGTTTTGTCATCTTAAAGATCTTATCGAGTTGATTAATTTGACACTCTGTTTACGACATTTGGTCGTCATTTGTCGAAGTTTTCGAGCTTCAAATTTAGAACAATCACACATTTTGAGTGTTTGAGCACATAAAGTCCTTTTTTTCCCTGAAATTCAACAAGATGCAATCATGATGTGTTTTGTCATCTTAAAGATCTCGTCGAGTTGATTAATTTGACACTCTGTTTAAAACATTTGGTCGTCATTTGTCGACGTTATTGAGCTTCAAATTTAGTACAATCACACATTTTGAGTGTTTGAGCACATAAAGCATTATTTTTCTTGGAAATTCAACAAGATGCAATCATGATGTGTTTTGTCATCTTAAAGATCTCGTCGAGTTGATTAATTTTTCACTCTGTTTAAGACATTTGGTCGTCATTTGTCGAAGTTATTGAGCTTCAAATTTAGAACAATCACACATTTTGAGTGTTTGAGCACATAAAGTCCTTTTTTTCCCTGAAATTCAACAAGATGCAATCATGATGTGTTTTGTCATCTTAAAGATCTCGTCGAGTTGATTAATTTGACACTCTGTTTAAGACATTTGGTCGTCATTTGTCGAAGTTTTCGAGCTTCAAATTTAGAACAATCACACATTTTGAGTGTTTGAGCACATAAAGTACTATTTTTCTTGGAAATTCAACAAGATGCAATCATGATGTGTTTTGTCATCTTAAAGATCTCGTCGAGTTGATTAATTTGACACTCTGTTTAAGACATTTGATCGTCATTTGTCGAAGTTATTGAGCTTCAAATTTAGAACAATCACACATTTTGAGTGTTTGAGCACATAAAGTCCTATTTTTCTCTGAAATTCAACAAAATGCAATCATGACGTGTTTTGTCATCTTAAAGATCTTATCGAGTTGATTAATTTGACACTCTGTTTACGACATTTGGTCGTCATTTGTCGAAGTTATTGAGCTTCAAATTTAGAACAATCACACATTTTGAGTGTTTGAGCACATAAAGTCCTTTTTTTCCCTGAAATTCAACAAGATGCAATCATGATGTGTTTTGTCATCTTAAAGATCTCGTCGAGTTGATTAATTTGACACTCTGTTTAAGACATTTGGTCGTCATTTGTCGAAGTTTTCGAGCTTCAAATTTAGAACAATCACACATTTTGAGTGTTTGAGCACATAAAGTACTGTTTTTCTTGGAAATTCAACAAGATGCAATCATGATGTGTTTTGTCATCTTAAAGATCTCGTCGAGTTGATTAATTTGACACTCTGTTTAAAACATTTGGTCGTCATTTGTCGACGTTATTGAGCTTCAAATTTAGAACAATCACACATTTTGAGTGTTTGAGCACATAAAGTCCTTTTTTTCCCTGAAATTCAACAAGATGCAATCATGATGTGTTTTGTCATCTTAAAGATCTCGTCGAGTTGATTAATTTGACACTCTGTTTAAAACATTTGGTCGTCATTTGTCGACGTTATTGAGCTTCAAATTTAGTACAATCACACATTTTGAGTGTTTGAGCACATAAAGCATTATTTTTCTTGGAAATTCAACAAGATGCAATCATGATGTGTTTTGTCATCTTAAAGATCTCGTCGAGTTGATTAATTTTTCACTCTGTTTAAGACATTTGGTCGTCATTTGTCGAAGTTATTGAGCTTCAAATTTAGAACAATCACACATTTTGAGTGTTTGAGCACATAAAGTCCTTTTTTTCCCTGAAATTCAACAAGATGCAATCATGATGTGTTTTGTCATCTTAAAGATCTCGTCGAGTTGATTAATTTGACACTCTGTTTAAGACATTTGGTCGTCATTTGTCGAAGTTTTCGAGCTTCAAATTTAGAACAATCACACATTTTGAGTGTTTGAGCACATAAAGTACTATTTTTCTTGGAAATTCAACAAGATGCAATCATGATGTGTTTTGTCATCTTAAAGATCTCGTCGAGTTGATTAATTTGACACTCTGTTTAAGACATTTGATCGTCATTTGTCGAAGTTATTGAGCTTCAAATTTAGAACAATCACACATTTTGAGTGTTTGAGCACATAAAGTCCTATTTTTCTCTGAAATTCAACAAAATGCAATCATGACGTGTTTTGTCATCTTAAAGATCTTATCGAGTTGATTAATTTGACACTCTGTTTACGACATTTGGTCGTCATTTGTCGAAGTTATTGAGCTTCAAATTTAGAACAATCACACATTTTGAGTGTTTGAGCACATAAAGTCCTTTTTTTCCCTGAAATTCAACAAGATGCAATCATGATGTGTTTTGTCATCTTAAAGATCTCGTCGAGTTGATTAATTTGACACTCTGTTTAAGACATTTGGTCGTCATTTGTCGAAGTTTTCGAGCTTCAAATTTAGAACAATCACACATTTTGAGTGTTTGAGCACATAAAGTACTGTTTTTCTTGGAAATTCAACAAGATGCAATCATGATGTGTTTTGTCATCTTAAAGATCTCGTCGAGTTGATTAATTTGACACTCTGTTTAAAACATTTGGTCGTCATTTGTCGACGTTATTGAGCTTCAAATTTAGAACAATCACACATTTTGAGTGTTTGATCACATAAAGCATTATTTTTCTTGGAAATTCAACAAGATGCAATCATGATGTGTTTTGTCATCTTAAAGATCTCGTCGAGCTGATTAATTTGACACTCTGTTTAAGACATTTGGTCGTCATTTGTCGAAGTTATTGAGCTTCAAATTTAGAACAATCACACATTTTGAGTGTTTGAGCACATAAAGTCCTATTTTTCTCTGAAATTCAACAAGATGCAATCATGACGTGTTTTGTCATCTTAAAGATCTTATCGAGTTGATTAATTTGACACTCTGTTTACGACATTTGGTCGTCATTTGTCGAAGTTTTCGAGCTTCAAATTTAGAACAATCACACATTTTGAGTGTTTGAGCACATAAAGTCCTTTTTTTCCCTGAAATTCAACAAGATGCAATCATGATGTGTTTTGTCATCTTAAAGATCTCGTCGAGTTGATTAATTTGACACTCTGTTTAAAACATTTGGTCGTCATTTGTCGACGTTATTGAGCTTCAAATTTAGTACAATCACACATTTTGAGTGTTTGAGCACATAAAGCATTATTTTTCTTGGAAATTCAACAAGATGCAATCATGATGTGTTTTGTCATCTTAAAGATCTCGTCGAGCTGATTAATTTGACACTCTGTTTAAAACATTTGGTCGTCATTTGTCGAAGTTATTGAGCTTCAAATTTAGAACAATCACACATTTTGAGTGTTTGAGCACATAAAGTCCTATTTTTCTCTGAAATTCAACAAGATGCAATCATGACGTGTTTTGTCATCTTAAAGATCTTATCGAGTTGATTAATTCGACACTCTGTTGAAGACATTTGGTCGTCATTTGTCGAAGTTTTCGAGTTTCATATTTAGAACAATCACACATTTTGAGTGTTTGAGCACATAAAGTACTATTTTTCTTGGAAATTCAACAAGATGCAATCATGATGTGTTTTGTCATCTTAAAGATCTCGTCGAGTTGATTAATTTGACACTCTGTTTAAAACATTTGGTCGTCATTTGTCGAAGTTATTGAGCTTCAAAGTTAGAACAATCACACATTTTGAGTGTTTGATCACATAAAGCATTATTTTTCTTGGAAATTCAACAAGATGCAATCATGATGTGTTTTGTCATCTTAAAGATCTCGTCGAGCTGATTAATTTGACACTCTGTTGAAGACATTTGTTCGTCATTTGTCGAAGTTTTCGAGCTTCAAATTTAGAACAATCACACATTTTGAGTGTTTGAGCACATAAAGTACTGTTTTTCTTGGAAATTCAACAAGATGCAATCATGATGTGTTTTGTCATCTTAAAGATCTCGTCGAGTTGATTAATTTGACACTCTGTTTAAAACATTTGGTCGTCATTTGTCGACGTTATTGAGCTTCAAATTTAGAACAATCACACATTTTGAGTGTTTGATCACATAAAGCATTATTTTTCTTGGAAATTCAACAAGATGCAATCATGATGTGTTTTGTCATCTTAAAGATCTCGTCGAGCTGATTAATTTGACACTCTGTTTAAGACATTTGGTCGTCATTTGTCGAAGTTATTGAGCTTCAAATTTAGAACAATCACACATTTTGAGTGTTTGAGCACATAAAGTCCTATTTTTCTCTGAAATTCAACAAGATGCAATCATGACGTGTTTTGTCATCTTAAAGATCTTATCGAGTTGATTAATTTGACACTCTGTTTACGACATTTGGTCGTCATTTGTCGAAGTTTTCGAGCTTCAAATTTAGAACAATCACACATTTTGAGTGTTTGAGCACATAAAGTCCTTTTTTTCCCTGAAATTCAACAAGATGCAATCATGATGTGTTTTGTCATCTTAAAGATCTCGTCGAGTTGATTAATTTGACACTCTGTTTAAAACATTTGGTCGTCATTTGTCGACGTTATTGAGCTTCAAATTTAGTACAATCACACATTTTGAGTGTTTGAGCACATAAAGCATTATTTTTCTTGGAAATTCAACAAGATGCAATCATGATGTGTTTTGTCATCTTAAAGATCTCGTCGAGCTGATTAATTTGACACTCTGTTTAAAACATTTGGTCGTCATTTGTCGAAGTTATTGAGCTTCAAATTTAGAACAATCACACATTTTGAGTGTTTGAGCACATAAAGTACTATTTTTCTTGGAAATTCAACAAGATGCAATCATGATGTGTTTTGTCATCTTAAAGATCTCGTCGAGTTGATTAATTTGACACTCTGTTTAAAACATTTGGTCGTCATTTGTCGAAGTTATTGAGCTTCAAAGTTAGAACAATCACACATTTTGAGTGTTTGATCACATAAAGCATTATTTTTCTTGGAAATTCAACAAGATGCAATCATGATGTGTTTTGTCATCTTAAAGATCTCGTCGAGCTGATTAATTTGACACTCTGTTTAAAACATTTGGTCGTCATTTGTCGAAGTTATTGAGCTTCAAATTTAGAACAATCACACATTTTGAGTGTTTGAGCACATAAAGTACTGTTTTTCTTGGAAATTCAACAAGATGCAATCATGATGTGTTTTGTCATCTTAAAGATCTCGTCGAGTTGATTAATTTGACACTCTGTTTAAAACATTTGGTCGTCATTTGTCGAAGTTATTGAGCTTCAAAATTAGAACAATCACACATTTTGAGTGTTTGATCACATAAAGCATTATTTTTCTTGGAAATTCAACAAGATGCAATCATGATGTGTTTTGTCATCTTAAAGATCTCGTCGAGCTGATTAATTTGACACTCTGTTGAAGACATTTGGTCGTCATTTGTCGAAGTTTTCGAGCTTCAAATTTAGAACAATCACACATTTTGAGTGTTTGAGCACATAAAGTACTGTTTTTCTTGGAAATTCAACAAGATGCAATCATGATGTGTTTTGTCATCTTAAAGATCTCGTCGAGTTGATTAATTTGACGCTCTGTTTAAAACATTTGGTCGTCATTTGTCGACGTTATTGAGCTTCAAATTTAGAACAATCACACATTTTGAGTGTTTGATCACATAAAGCATTATTTTTCTTGGAAATTCAACAAGATGCAATCATGATGTGTTTTGTCATCTTAAAGATCTCGTCGAGCTGATTAATTTGACACTCTGTTTAAGACATTTGGTCGTCATTTGTCGAAGTTATCGAGCTTCAAATTTGGAACAATCACACATTTTTTGTGTTTGAGCACATAAAGTACTATTTTTCTTGGAAATTCAACAAAATGCAATCATGATGTGTTTTGTCATCTTAAAGATCTCGTCGAGTTGATTAATTTGACACTCTGTTTAAGACATTTGGTCGTCATTTGTCGAAGTTATTGAGCTTCAAATTTAGAACAATCACACATTTTGAGTGTTTGAGCACATAAAGTCCTATTTTTCTCTGAAATTCAACAAGATGCAATCATGACGTGTTTTGTCATCTTAAAGATTTTATCGAGTTGATTAATTTGACACTCTGTTTAAAACATTTGGTCGTCATTTGTCGACGTTATTGAGCTTCAAATTTAGTACAATCACACATTTTGAGTGTTTGAGCACATAAAGTCCTATTTTTCCCTGAAATTCAACAAGATGCAATCATGATGTGTTTTGTCATCTTAAAGATCTCGTCGAGTTGATTAATTTGACACTCTGTTTAAAACATTTGGTCGTCATTTGTCGACGTTATTGAGCTTCAAATTTAGTACAATCACACATTTTGAGTGTTTGAGCATATAAAGTCCTATTTTTCCCTGAAATTCAACAAGATGCAATCATGATGTGTTTTGTCATCTTAAAGATCTCGTCGAGTTGATTAATTTGACACTCTGTTTAAGACATTTGGTCGTCATTTGTCGAAGTTATTGAGCTTCAAATTTAGAACAATCACACATTTTGAGTGTTTGATCACATAAAGCATTATTTTTCTTGGAAATTCAACAAGATGCAATCATGATGTGTTTTGTCATCTTAAAGATCTCGTCGAGCTGATTAATTTGACACTCTGTTTAAGACATTTGGTCGTCATTTGTCGAAGTTATTGAGCTTCAAATTTAGAACAATCACACATTTTGAGTGTTTGATCACATAAAGCATTATTTTTCTTGGAAATTCAACAAGATGCAATCATGATGTGTTTTGTCATCTTAAAGATCTCGTCGAGCTGATTAATTTGACACTCTGTTGAAGACATTTGGTCGTCATTTGTCGAAGTTTTCGAGCTTCAAATTTAGAACAATCACACATTTTGAGTGTTTGAGCACATAAAGTACTATTTTTCTTGGAAATTCAACAAGATGCAATCATGATGTGTTTTGTCATCTTAAAGATCTCGTCGAGTTGATTAATTTGACACTCTGTTTAAAACATTTGGTCGTCATTTGTCGAAGTTATTGAGCTTTAAATTTAGAACAATCACACATTTTGAGTGTTTGATCACATAAAGCATTATTTTTCTTGGAAATTCAACAAGATGCAATCATGATGTGTTTTGTCATCTTAAAGATCTCGTCGAGCTGATTAATTCGACACTCTGTTGAAGACATTTGGTCGTCATTTGTCGAAGTTTTCGAGTTTCAAATTTAGAACAATCACACATTTTGAGTGTTTGAGCACATAAAGTACTATTTTTCTTGGAAATTCAACAAGATGCAATCATGATGTGTTTTGTCATCTTAAAGATCTCGTCGAGTTGATTAATTTGACACTCTGTTTAAAACATTTGGTCGTCATTTGTCGAAGTTATTGAGCTTCAAAGTTAGAACAATCACACATTTTGAGTGTTTGATGACATAAAGCATTATTTTTCTTGGAAATTCAACAAGATGCAATCATGATGTGTTTTGCCATCTTAAAGATCTCGTCGAGTTGATTAATTTGACACTCTGTTGAAGACATTTGGTCGTCATTTGTCGAAGTTTTCGAGCTTCAAATTTAGAACAATCACACATTTTGAGTGTTTGAGCACATAAAGTACTGTTTTTCTTGGAAATTCAACAAGATGCAATCATGATGTGTTTTGTCATCTTAAAGATCTCGTCGAGTTGATTAATTTGACACTCTGTTTAAAACATTTGGTCGTCATTTGTCGACGTTATTGAGCTTCAAATTTAATACAATCACACATTTTGAGTGTTTGAGCACATAAAGTCCTATTTTTCCCTGAAATTCAACAAGATGCAATCATGATGTGTTTTGTCATCTTAAAGATCTCGTCGAGCTGATTAATTTGACACTCTGTTTAAGACATTTGGTCGTCATTTGTCGAAGTTATTGAGCTTCAAATTTAGAACAATCACACATTTTGAGTGTTTGATCACATAAAGCATTATTTTTCTTGGAAATTCAACAAGATGCAATCATGATGTGTTTTGTCATCTTAAAGATCTCGTCGAGCTGATTAATTTGACACTCTGTTGAAGACATTTGGTCGTCATTTGTCGAAGTTTTCGAGCTTCAAATTTAGAACAATCACACATTTTGAGTGTTTGAGCACATAAAGCATTATTTTTCTTGGAAATTCAACAAGATGCAATCATGATGTGTTTTGTCATCTTAAAGATCTCGTCGAGCTGATTAATTTGACACTCTGTTTAAAACATTTGGTCGTCATTTGTCGAAGTTATTGAGCTTCAAATTTAGAACAATCACACATTTTGAGTGTTTGAGCACATAAAGTACTATTTTTCTTGGAAATTCAACAAGATGCAATCATGATGTGTTTTGTCATCTTAAAGATCTCGTCGAGTTGATTAATTTGACACTCTGTTTAAAACATTTGGTCGTCATTTGTCGAAGTTATTGAGCTTCAAAGTTAGAACAATCACACATTTTGAGTGTTTGATCACATAAAGCATTATTTTTCTTGGAAATTCAACAAGATGCAATCATGATGTGTTTTGTCATCTTAAAGATCTCGTCGAGCTGATTAATTTGACACTCTGTTTAAAACATTTGGTCGTCATTTGTCGAAGTTATTGAGCTTCAAATTTAGAACAATCACACATTTTGAGTGTTTGAGCACATAAAGTACTGTTTTTCTTGGAAATTCAACAAGATGCAATCATGATGTGTTTTGTCATCTTAAAGATCTCGTCGAGTTGATTAATTTGACACTCTGTTTAAAACATTTGGTCGTCATTTGTCGAAGTTATTGAGCTTCAAAATTAGAACAATCACACATTTTGAGTGTTTGATCACATAAAGCATTATTTTTCTTGGAAATTCAACAAGATGCAATCATGATGTGTTTTGTCATCTTAAAGATCTCGTCGAGCTGATTAATTTGACACTCTGTTGAAGACATTTGGTCGTCATTTGTCGAAGTTTTCGAGCTTCAAATTTAGAACAATCACACATTTTGAGTGTTTGAGCACATAAAGTACTGTTTTTCTTGGAAATTCAACAAGATGCAATCATGATGTGTTTTGTCATCTTAAAGATCTCGTCGAGTTGATTAATTTGACGCTCTGTTTAAAACATTTGGTCGTCATTTGTCGACGTTATTGAGCTTCAAATTTAGAACAATCACACATTTTGAGTGTTTGATCACATAAAGCATTATTTTTCTTGGAAATTCAACAAGATGCAATCATGATGTGTTTTGTCATCTTAAAGATCTCGTCGAGCTGATTAATTTGACACTCTGTTTAAGACATTTGGTCGTCATTTGTCGAAGTTATCGAGCTTCAAATTTGGAACAATCACACATTTTTTGTGTTTGAGCACATAAAGTACTATTTTTCTTGGAAATTCAACAAAATGCAATCATGATGTGTTTTGTCATCTTAAAGATCTCGTCGAGTTGATTAATTTGACACTCTGTTTAAGACATTTGGTCGTCATTTGTCGAAGTTATTGAGCTTCAAATTTAGAACAATCACACATTTTGAGTGTTTGAGCACATAAAGTCCTATTTTTCTCTGAAATTCAACAAGATGCAATCATGACGTGTTTTGTCATCTTAAAGATTTTATCGAGTTGATTAATTTGACACTCTGTTTAAAACATTTGGTCGTCATTTGTCGACGTTATTGAGCTTCAAATTTAGTACAATCACACATTTTGAGTGTTTGAGCACATAAAGTCCTATTTTTCCCTGAAATTCAACAAGATGCAATCATGATGTGTTTTGTCATCTTAAAGATCTCGTCGAGTTGATTAATTTGACACTCTGTTTAAAACATTTGGTCGTCATTTGTCGACGTTATTGAGCTTCAAATTTAGTACAATCACACATTTTGAGTGTTTGAGCATATAAAGTCCTATTTTTCCCTGAAATTCAACAAGATGCAATCATGATGTGTTTTGTCATCTTAAAGATCTCGTCGAGTTGATTAATTTGACACTCTGTTTAAGACATTTGGTCGTCATTTGTCGAAGTTATTGAGCTTCAAATTTAGAACAATCACACATTTTGAGTGTTTGATCACATAAAGCATTATTTTTCTTGGAAATTCAACAAGATGCAATCATGATGTGTTTTGTCATCTTAAAGATCTCGTCGAGCTGATTAATTTGACACTCTGTTTAAGACATTTGGTCGTCATTTGTCGAAGTTATTGAGCTTCAAATTTAGAACAATCACACATTTTGAGTGTTTGATCACATAAAGCATTATTTTTCTTGGAAATTCAACAAGATGCAATCATGATGTGTTTTGTCATCTTAAAGATCTCGTAGAGCTGATTAATTTGACACTCTGTTGAAGACATTTGGTCGTCATTTGTCGAAGTTTTCGAGCTTCAAATTTAGAACAATCACACATTTTGAGTGTTTGAGCACATAAAGTACTATTTTTCTTGGAAATTCAACAAGATGCAATCATGATGTGTTTTGTCATCTTAAAGATCTCGTCGAGTTGATTAATTTGACACTCTGTTTAAAACATTTGGTCGTCATTTGTCGAAGTTATTGAGCTTTAAATTTAGAACAATCACACATTTTGAGTGTTTGATCACATAAAGCATTATTTTTCTTGGAAATTCAACAAGATGCAATCATGATGTGTTTTGTCATCTTAAAGATCTCGTCGAGCTGATTAATTCGACACTCTGTTGAAGACATTTGGTCGTCATTTGTCGAAGTTTTCGAGTTTCAAATTTAGAACAATCACACATTTTGAGTGTTTGAGCACATAAAGTACTATTTTTCTTGGAAATTCAACAAGATGCAATCATGATGTGTTTTGTCATCTTAAAGATCTCGTCGAGTTGATTAATTTGACACTCTGTTTAAAACATTTGGTCGTCATTTGTCGAAGTTATTGAGCTTCAAAGTTAGAACAATCACACATTTTGAGTGTTTGATCACATAAAGCATTATTTTTCTTGGAAATTCAACAAGATGCAATCATGATGTGTTTTGCCATCTTAAAGATCTCGTCGAGTTGATTAATTTGACACTCTGTTGAAGACATTTGGTCGTCATTTGTCGAAGTTTTCGAGCTTCAAATTTAGAACAATCACACATTTTGAGTGTTTGAGCACATAAAGTACTGTTTTTCTTGGAAATTCAACAAGATGCAATCATGATGTGTTTTGTCATCTTAAAGATCTCGTCGAGTTGATTAATTTGACACTCTGTTTAAAACATTTGGTCGTCATTTGTCGACGTTATTGAGCTTCAAATTTAATACAATCACACATTTTGAGTGTTTGAGCACATAAAGTCCTATTTTTCCCTGAAATTCAACAAGATGCAATCATGATGTGTTTTGTCATCTTAAAGATCTCGTCGAGTTGATTAATTTGACACTCTGTTTAAAACATTTGGTCGTCATTTGTCGACGTTATTGAGCTTCAAATTTAATACAATCACACATTTTGAGTGTTTGAGCACATAAAGTCCTATTTTTCCCTGAAATTCAACAAGATGCAATCATGATGTGTTTTGTCATCTTAAAGATCTCGTCGAGTTGATTAATTTGACACTCTGTTTAAGACATTTGGTCGTCATTTGTCGAAGTTATTGAGCTTCAAATTTAGAACAATCACACATTTTGAGTGTTTGATCACATAAAGCATTATTTTTCTTGGAAATTCAACAAGATGCAATCATGATGTGTTTTGTCATCTTAAAGATCTCGTCGAGCTGATTAATTTGACACTCTGTTTAAGACATTTGGTCGTCATTTGTCGAAGTTATTGAGCTTCAAATTTAGAACAATCACACATTTTGAGTGTTTGATCACATAAAGCATTATTTTTCTTGGAAATTCAACAAGATGCAATCATGATGTGTTTTGTCATCTTAAAGATCTCGTCGAGCTGATTAATTTGACACTCTGTTGAAGACATTTGGTCGTCATTTGTCGAAGTTTTCGAGCTTCAAATTTAGAACAATCACACATTTTGAGTGTTTGAGCACATAAAGTACTATTTTTCTTGGAAATTCAACAAGATGCAATCATGATGTGTTTTGTCATCTTAAAGATCTCGTCGAGTTGATTAATTTGACACTCTGTTTAAAACATTTGATCGTCATTTGTCGAAGTTATTGAGCTTCAAATTTAGAACAATCACACATTTTGAGTGTTTGAGCACATAAAGTCCTATTTTTCTCTGAAATTCAACAAAATGCAATCATGACGTGTTTTGTCATCTTAAAGATCTTATCGAGTTGATTAATTTGACACTCTGTTTACGACATTTGGTCGTCATTTGTCGAAGTTTTCGAGCTTCAAATTTAGAACAATCACACATTTTGAGTGTTTGAGCACATAAAGTACTATTTTTCTTGGAAATTCAACAAGATGCAATCATGATGTGTTTTGTCATCTTAAAGATCTCGTCGAGTTGATTAATTTGACACTCTGTTTAAGACATTTGGTCGTCATTTGTCGAAGTTATGGAGCTTCAAATTTAGAACAATCACACATTTTGAGTGTTTGAGCACATAAAGTCCTATTTTTCTCTGAAATTCAACAAAATGCAATCATGACGTGTTTTGTCATCTTAAAGATCTTATCGAGTTGATTAATTTGACACTCTGTTTACGACATTTGGTCGTCATTTGTCGAAGTTTTCGAGCTTCAAATTTAGAACAATCACACATTTTGAGTGTTTGAGCACATAAAGTACTATTTTTCTTGGAAATTCAACAAGATGCAATCATGATGTGTTTTGTCATCTTAAAGATCTCGTCGAGTTGATTAATTTGACACTCTGTTTAAAACATTTGGTCGTCATTTGTCGAAGTTATTGAGCTTTAAATTTAGAACAATCACACATTTTGAGTGTTTGATCACATAAAGCATTATTTTTCTTGGAAATTCAACAAGATGCAATCATGATGTGTTTTGTCATCTTAAAGATCTCGTCGAGCTGATTAATTTTACACTCTGTTTAAGACATTTGGTCGTCATTTGTCGAAGTTATCGAGCTTCAAATTTAGAACAATCACACATTTTTTGTGTTTGAGCACATAAAGTACTATTTTTCTTGGAAATTCAACAAGATGCAATCATGATGTGTTTTGTCATCTTAAAGATCTCGTCGAGCTGATTAATTTTACACTCTGTTTAAGACATTTGGTCGTCATTTGTCGAAGTTATTGAGCTTCAAATTTAGAACAATCACACATTTTGAGTGTTTGAGCACATAAAGTCCTATTTTTCTCTGAAATTCAACAAGATGCAATCATGACGTGTTTTGTCATCTTAAAGATCTTATCGAGTTGATTAATTTGACACTCTGTTTACGACATTTGGTCGTCATTTGTCGAAGTTTTCGAGCTTCAAATTTAGAACAATCACACATTTTGAGTGTTTGAGCACATAAAGTCCTTTTTTTCCCTGAAATTCAACAAGATGCAATCATGATGTGTTTTGTCATCTTAAAGATCTCGTCGAGTTGATTAATTTGACACTCTGTTTAAAACATTTGGTCGTCATTTGTCGACGTTATTGAGCTTCAAATTTAGAACAATCACACATTTTGAGTGTTTGAGCACATAAAGCATTATTTTTCTTGGAAATTCAACAAGATGCAATCATGATGTGTTTTGTCATCTTAAAGATCTCGTCGAGCTGATTAATTTGACACTCTGTTTAAAACATTTGGTCGTCATTTGTCGAAGTTATTGAGCTTCAAATTTAGAACAATCACACATTTTGAGTGTTTGAGCACATAAAGTCCTATTTTTCTCTGAAATTCAACAAGATGCAATCATGACGTGTTTTGTCATCTTAAAGATCTTATCGAGTTGATTAATTCGACACTCTGTTGAAGACATTTGGTCGTCATTTGTCGAAGTTTTCGAGTTTCAAATTTAGAACAATCACACATTTTGAGTGTTTGAGCACATAAAGCATTATTTTTCTTGGAAATTCAACAAGATGCAATCATGATGTGTTTTGTCATCTTAAAGATCTCGTCGAGTTGATTAATTTGACACTCTGTTTAAAACATTTGGTCGTCATTTGTCGACGTTATTGAGCTTCAAATTTAGTACAATCACACATTTTGAGTGTTTGAGCACATAAAGCATTATTTTTCTTGGAAATTCAATAAGATGCAATCATGATGTGTTTTGTCATCTTAAAGATCTCGTCGAGCTGATTAATTTGACACTCTGTTTAAAACATTTGGTCGTCATTTGTCGACGTTATTGAGCTTCAAATTTAGTACAATCACACATTTTGAGTGTTTGAGCACATAAAGCATTATTTTTCTTGGAAATTCAACAAGATGCAATCATGATGTGTTTTGTCATCTTAAAGATCTCGTCGAGTTGATTAATTTGACACTCTGTTTAAAACATTTGGTCGTCATTTGTCGACGTTATTGAGCTTCAAATTTAGTACAATCACACATTTTGAGTGTTTGAGCACATAAAGCATTATTTTCTTGGAAATTCAACAAGATGCAATCATGATGTGTTTTGTCATCTTAAAGATCTCGTCGAGCTGATTAATTTGACACTCTGTTTAAAACATTTGGTCGTCATTTGTCGAAGTTATTGAGCTTCAAATTTAGAACAATCACACATTTTGAGTGTTTGAGCACATAAAGTCCTATTTTTCTCTGAAATTCAACAAGATGCAATCATGACGTGTTTTGTCATCTTAAAGATCTTATCGAGTTGATTAATTCGACACTCTGTTGAAGACATTTGGTCGTCATTTGTCGAAGTTTTCGAGTTTCAAATTTAGAACAATCACACATTTTGAGTGTTTGAGCACATAAAGTACTATTTTTCTTGGAAATTCAACAAGATGCAATCATGATGTGTTTTGTCATCTTAAAGATCTCGTCGAGTTGATTAATTTGACACTCTGTTTAAAACATTTGGTCGTCATTTGTCGAAGTTATTGAGCTTTAAATTTAGAACAATCACACATTTTGAGTGTTTGAGCACATAAAGTACTATTTTTCTTGGAAATTCAACAAGATGCAATCATGATGTGTTTTGTCATCTTAAAGATCTCGTCGAGTTGATTAATTTGACACTCTGTTTAAAACATTTGGTCGTCATTTGTCGAAGTTTTCGAGCTTCAAATTTAGAACAATCACACATTTTGAGTGTTTGAGCACATAAAGTACTATTTTTCTTGGAAATTCAACAAGATGCAATCATGATGTGTTTTGTCATCTTAAAGATCTTATCGAGTTGATTAATTTGACACTCTGTTTACGACATTTGGTCGTCATTTGTCGAAGTTTTCGAGCTTCAAATTTAGAACAATCACACATTTTGAGTGTTTGAGCACATAAAGTACTATTTTTCTTGGAAATTCAACAAGATGCAATCATGATGTGTTTTGTCATCTTAAAGATCTCGTCGAGTTGATTAATTTGACACTCTGTTTAAAACATTTGGTCGTCATTTGTCGAAGTTATTGAGCTTTAAATTTAGAACAATCACACATTTTGAGTGTTTGATCACATAAAGCATTATTTTTCTTGGAAATTCAACAAGATGCAATCATGATGTGTTTTGTCATCTTAAAGATCTCGTCGAGCTGATTAATTTTACACTCTGTTTAAGACATTTGGTCGTCATTTGTCGAAGTTATCGAGCTTCAAATTTAGAACAATCACACATTTTTTGTGTTTGAGCACATAAAGTACTATTTTTCTTGGAAATTCAACAAGATGCAATCATGATGTGTTTTGTCATCTTAAAGATCTCGTCGAGCTGATTAATTTTACACTCTGTTTAAGACATTTGGTCGTCATTTGTCGAAGTTATGGAGCTTCAAATTTAGAACAATCACACATTTTGAGTGTTTGAGCACATAAAGTCCTATTTTTCTCTGAAATTCAACAAGATGCAATCATGACGTGTTTTGTCATCTTAAAGATCTTATCGAGTTGATTAATTTGACACTCTGTTTACGACATTTGGTCGTCATTTGTCGAAGTTTTCGAGCTTCAAATTTAGAACAATCACACATTTTGAGTGTTTGAGCACATAAAGTCCTTTTTTTCCCTGAAATTCAACAAGATGCAATCATGATGTGTTTTGTCATCTTAAAGATCTCGTCGAGTTGATTAATTTGACACTCTGTTTAAAACATTTGGTCGTCATTTGTCGACGTTATTGAGCTTCAAATTTAGAACAATCACACATTTTGAGTGTTTGAGCACATAAAGCATTATTTTTCTTGGAAATTCAACAAGATGCAATCATGATGTGTTTTGTCATCTTAAAGATCTCGTCGAGCTGATTAATTTGACACTCTGTTTAAAACATTTGGTCGTCATTTGTCGAAGTTATTGAGCTTCAAATTTAGAACAATCACACATTTTGAGTGTTTGAGCACATAAAGTCCTATTTTTCTCTGAAATTCAACAAGATGCAATCATGACGTGTTTTGTCATCTTAAAGATCTTATCGAGTTGATTAATTCGACACTCTGTTGAAGACATTTGGTCGTCATTTGTCGAAGTTTTCGAGTTTCAAATTTAGAACAATCACACATTTTGAGTGTTTGAGCACATAAAGCATTATTTTTCTTGGAAATTCAACAAGATGCAATCATGATGTGTTTTGTCATCTTAAAGATCTCGTCGAGTTGATTAATTTGACACTCTGTTTAAAACATTTGGTCGTCATTTGTCGACGTTATTGAGCTTCAAATTTAGTACAATCACACATTTTGAGTGTTTGAGCACATAAAGCATTATTTTTCTTGGAAATTCAATAAGATGCAATCATGATGTGTTTTGTCATCTTAAAGATCTCGTCGAGCTGATTAATTTGACACTCTGTTTAAAACATTTGGTCGTCATTTGTCGACGTTATTGAGCTTCAAATTTAGTACAATCACACATTTTGAGTGTTTGAGCACATAAAGCATTATTTTTCTTGGAAATTCAACAAGATGCAATCATGATGTGTTTTGTCATCTTAAAGATCTCGTCGAGTTGATTAATTTGACACTCTGTTTAAAACATTTGGTCGTCATTTGTCGAAGTTATTGAGCTTCAAAGTTAGAACAATCACACATTTTGAGTGTTTGATCACATAAAGCATTATTTTTCTTGGAAATTCAACAAGATGCAATCATGATGTGTTTTGCCATCTTAAAGATCTCGTCGAGTTGATTAATTTGACACTCTGTTGAAGACATTTGGTCGTCATTTGTCGAAGTTTTCGAGCTTCAAATTTAGAACAATCACACATTTTGAGTGTTTGAGCACATAAAGTACTGTTTTTCTTGGAAATTCAACAAGATGCAATCATGATGTGTTTTGTCATCTTAAAGATCTCGTCGAGTTGATTAATTTGACACTCTGTTTAAAACATTTGGTCGTCATTTGTCGACGTTATTGAGCTTCAAATTTAGTACAATCACACATTTTGAGTGTTTGAGCACATAAAGTCCTATTTTTCCCTGAAATTCAACAAGATGCAATCATGATGTGTTTTGTCATCTTAAAGATCTCGTCGAGTTGATTAATTTGACACTCTGTTTAAGACATTTGGTCGTCATTTGTCGAAGTTATTGAGCTTCAAATTTAGAACAATCACACATTTTGAGTGTTTGATCACATAAAGCATTATTTTTCTTGGAAATTCAACAAGATGCAATCATGATGTGTTTTGTCATCTTAAAGATCTCGTCGAGCTGATTAATTTGACACTCTGTTTAAGACATTTGGTCGTCATTTGTCGAAGTTATTGAGCTTCAAATTTAGAACAATCACACATTTTGAGTGTTTGATCACATAAAGCATTATTTTTCTTGGAAATTCAACAAGATGCAATCATGATGTGTTTTGTCATCTTAAAGATCTCGTCGAGCTGATTAATTTGACACTCTGTTGAAGACATTTGGTCGTCATTTGTCGAAGTTTTCGAGCTTCAAATTTAGAACAATCACACATTTTGAGTGTTTGAGCACATAAAGTACTATTTTTCTTGGAAATTCAACAAGATGCAATCATGATGTGTTTTGTCATCTTAAAGATCTCGTCGAGTTGATTAATTTGACACTCTGTTTAAAACATTTGGTCGTCATTTGTCGAAGTTATTGAGCTTTAAATTTAGAACAATCACACATTTTGAGTGTTTGATCACATAAAGCATTATTTTTCTTGGAAATTCAACAAGATGCAATCATGATGTGTTTTGTCATCTTAAAGATCTCGTCGAGCTGATTAATTTGACACTCTGTTTAAGACATTTGGTCGTCATTTGTCGAAGTTATCGAGCTTCAAATTTGGAACAATCACACATTTTTTGTGTTTGAGCACATAAAGCATTATTTTTCTTGGAAATTCAACAAGATGCAATCATGATGTGTTTTGTCATCTTAAAGATCTCGTCGAGTTGATTAATTTTTCACTCTGTTTAAGACATTTGGTCGTCATTTGTCGAAGTTATTGAGCTTCAAATTTAGAACAATCACACATTTTGAGTGTTTGAGCACATAAAGTCCTTTTTTTCCCTGAAATTCAACAAGATGCAATCATGATGTGTTTTGTCATCTTAAAGATCTCGTCGAGTTGATTAATTTGACACTCTGTTTAAGACATTTGGTCGTCATTTGTCGAAGTTTTCGAGCTTCAAATTTAGAACAATCACACATTTTGAGTGTTTGAGCACATAAAGTCCTTTTTTTCCCTGAAATTCAACAAGATGCAATCATGATGTGTTTTGTCATCTTAAAGATCTCGTCGAGTTGATTAATTTGACACTCTGTTTAAAACATTTGGTCGTCATTTGTCGACGTTATTGAGCTTCAAATTTAGTACAATCACACATTTTGAGTGTTTGAGCACATAAAGCATTATTTTTCTTGGAAATTCAACAAGATGCAATCATGATGTGTTTTGTCATCTTAAAGATCTCGTCGAGTTGATTAATTTGACACTCTGTTTAAAACATTTGGTCGTCATTTGTCGACGTTATTGAGCTTCAAATTTAGTACAATCACACATTTTGAGTGTTTGAGCACATAAAGCATTATTTTTCTTGGAAATTCAATAAGATGCAATCATGATGTGTTTTGTCATCTTAAAGATCTCGTCGAGCTGATTAATTTGACACTCTGTTTAAAACATTTGGTCGTCATTTGTCGAAGTTATTGAGCTTCAAATTTAGAACAATCACACATTTTAAGTGTTTGAGCACATAAAGTCCTATTTTTCTCTGAAATTCAACAAGATGCAATCATGACGTGTTTTGTCATCTTAAAGATCTTATCGAGTTGATTAATTCGACACTCTGTTGAAGACATTTGGTCGTCATTTGTCGAAGTTTTCGAGTTTCAAATTTAGAACAATCACACATTTTGAGTGTTTGAGCACATAAAGTACTATTTTTCTTGGAAATTCAACAAGATGCAATCATGATGTGTTTTGTCATCTTAAAGATCTCGTCGAGTTGATTAATTTGACACTCTGTTTAAGACATTTGATCGTCATTTGTCGAAGTTATTGAGCTTCAAATTTAGAACAATCACACATTTTGAGTGTTTGAGCACATAAAGTCCTATTTTTCTCTGAAATTCAACAAAATGCAATCATGACGTGTTTTGTCATCTTAAAGATCTTATCGAGTTGATTAATTTGACACTCTGTTTACGACATTTGGTCGTCATTTGTCGAAGTTTTCGAGCTTCAAATTTAGAACAATCACACATTTTGAGTGTTTGAGCACATAAAGTACTATTTTTCTTGGAAATTCAACAAGATGCAATCATGATGTGTTTTGTCATCTTAAAGATCTCGTCGAGTTGATTAATTTGACACTCTGTTTAAAACATTTGGTCGTCATTTGTCGAAGTTATTGAGCTTTAAATTTAGAACAATCACACATTTTGAGTGTTTGATCACATAAAGCATTATTTTTCTTGGAAATTCAACAAGATGCAATCATGATGTGTTTTGTCATCTTAAAGATCTCGTCGAGCTGATTAATTTTACACTCTGTTTAAGACATTTGGTCGTCATTTGTCGAAGTTATTGAGCTTCAAATTTAGAACAATCACACATTTTGAGTGTTTGAGCACATAAAGTCCTATTTTTCTCTGAAATTCAACAAGATGCAATCATGACGTGTTTTGTCATCTTAAAGATCTTATCGAGTTGATTAATTTGACACTCTGTTTACGACATTTGGTCGTCATTTGTCGAAGTTTTCGAGCTTCAAATTTAGAACAATCACACATTTTGAGTGTTTGAGCACATAAAGTCCTTTTTTTCCCTGAAATTCAACAAGATGCAATCATGATGTGTTTTGTCATCTTAAAGATCTCGTCGAGTTGATTAATTTGACACTCTGTTTAAAACATTTGGTCGTCATTTGTCGACGTTATTGAGCTTCAAATTTAGTACAATCACACATTTTGAGTGTTTGAGCACATAAAGCATTATTTTTCTTGGAAATTCAATAAGATGCAATCATGATGTGTTTTGTCATCTTAAAGATCTCGTCGAGCTGATTAATTTGACACTCTGTTTAAAACATTTGGTCGTCATTTGTCGAAGTTATTGAGCTTCAAATTTAGAACAATCACACATTTTGAGTGTTTGAGCACATAAAGTCCTATTTTTCTCTGAAATTCAACAAGATGCAATCATGACGTGTTTTGTCATCTTAAAGATCTTATCGAGTTGATTAATTCGACACTCTGTTGAAGACATTTGGTCGTCATTTGTCGAAGTTTTCGAGTTTCAAATTTAGAACAATCACACATTTTGAGTGTTTGAGCACATAAAGTACTATTTTTCTTGGAAATTCAACAAGATGCAATCATGATGTGTTTTGTCATCTTAAAGATCTCGTCGAGTTGATTAATTTGACACTCTGTTTAAGACATTTGATCGTCATTTGTCGAAGTTATTGAGCTTCAAATTTAGAACAATCACACATTTTGAGTGTTTGAGCACATAAAGTCCTATTTTTCTCTGAAATTCAACAAAATGCAATCATGACGTGTTTTGTCATCTTAAAGATCTTATCGAGTTGATTAATTTGACACTCTGTTTACGACATTTGGTCGTCATTTGTCGAAGTTTTCGAGCTTCAAATTTAGAACAATCACACATTTTGAGTGTTTGAGCACATAAAGTACTATTTTTCTTGGAAATTCAACAAGATGCAATCATGATGTGTTTTGTCATCTTAAAGATCTCGTCGAGTTGATTAATTTGACACTCTGTTTAAGACATTTGGTCGTCATTTGTCGAAGTTATGGAGCTTCAAATTTAGAACAATCACACATTTTGAGTGTTTGAGCACATAATGTCCTATTTTTCTCTGAAATTCAACAAAATGCAATCATGACGTGTTTTGTCATCTTAAAGATCTTATCGAGTTGATTAATTTGACACTCTGTTTACGACATTTGGTCGTCATTTGTCGAAGTTTTCGAGCTTCAAATTTAGAACAATCACACATTTTGAGTGTTTGAGCACATAAAGTACTATTTTTCTTGGAAATTCAACAAGATGCAATCATGATGTGTTTTGTCATCTTAAAGATCTCGTCGAGTTGATTAATTTGACACTCTGTTTAAAACATTTGGTCGTCATTTGTCGAAGTTATTGAGCTTTAAATTTAGAACAATCACACATTTTGAGTGTTTGATCACATAAAGCATTATTTTTCTTGGAAATTCAACAAGATGCAATCATGATGTGTTTTGTCATCTTAAAGATCTCGTCGAGCTGATTAATTTTACACTCTGTTTAAGACATTTGGTCGTCATTTGTCGAAGTTATCGAGCTTCAAATTTAGAACAATCACACATTTTTTGTGTTTGAGCACATAAAGTACTATTTTTCTTGGAAATTCAACAAGATGCAATCATGATGTGTTTTGTCATCTTAAAGATCTCGTCGAGTTGATTAATTTGACACTCTGTTTAAGACATTTGGTCGTCATTTGTCGAAGTTATTGAGCTTCAAATTTAGAACAATCACACATTTTGAGTGTTTGAGCACATAAAGTCCTATTTTTCTCTGAAATTCAACAAGATGCAATCATGACGTGTTTTGTCATCTTAAAGATCTTATCGAGTTGATTAATTTGACACTCTGTTTACGACATTTGGTCGTCATTTGTCGAAGTTTTCGAGCTTCAAATTTAGAACAATCACACATTTTGAGTGTTTGAGCACATAAAGTCCTTTTTTTCCCTGAAATTCAACAAGATGCAATCATGATGTGTTTTGTCATCTTAAAGATCTCGTCGAGTTGATTAATTTGACACTCTGTTTAAAACATTTGGTCGTCATTTGTCGACGTTATTGAGCTTCAAATTTAGTACAATCACACATTTTGAGTGTTTGAGCACATAAAGCATTATTTTTCTTGGAAATTCAAAAAGATGCAATCATGATGTGTTTTGTCATCTTAAAGATCTCGTCGAGCTGATTAATTTGACACTCTGTTTAAAACATTTGGTCGTCATTTGTCGAAGTTATTGAGCTTCAAATTTAGAACAATCACACATTTTGAGTGTTTGAGCACATAAAGTCCTATTTTTCTCTGAAATTCAACAAGATGCAATCATGACGTGTTTTGTCATCTTAAAGATCTTATCGAGTTGATTAATTCGACACTCTGTTGAAGACATTTGGTCGTCATTTGTCGAAGTTTTCGAGTTTCAAATTTAGAACAATCACACATTTTGAGTGTTTGAGCACATAAAGTACTATTTTTCTTGGAAATTCAACAAGATGCAATCATGATGTGTTTTGTCATCTTAAAGATCTCGTCCAGTTGATTAATTTGACACTCTGTTTAAGACATTTGATCGTCATTTGTCGAAGTTATTGAGCTTCAAATTTAGTACAATCACACATTTTGAGTGTTTGAGCACATAAAGCATTATTTTTCTTGGAAATTCAATAAGATGCAATCATGATGTGTTTTGTCATCTTAAAGATCTCGTCGAGCTGATTAATTTGACACTCTGTTTAAAACATTTGGTCGTCATTTGTCGAAGTTATTGAGCTTCAAATTTAGAACAATCACACATTTTGAGTGTTTGAGCACATAAAGTCCTATTTTTCTCTGAAATTCAACAAGATGCAATCATGACGTGTTTTGTCATCTTAAAGATCTTATCGAGTTGATTAATTCGACACTCTGTTGAAGACATTTGGTCGTCATTTGTCGAAGTTTTCGAGTTTCAAATTTAGAACAATCACACATTTTGAGTGTTTGAGCACATAAAGTACTATTTTTCTTGGAAATTCAACAAGATGCAATCATGATGTGTTTTGTCATCTTAAAGATCTCGTCGAGTTGATTAATTTGACACTCTGTTTAAGACATTTGATCGTCATTTGTCGAAGTTATTGAGCTTCAAATTTAGAACAATCACACATTTTGAGTGTTTGAGCACATAAAGTCCTATTTTTCTCTGAAATTCAACAAAATGCAATCATGACGTGTTTTGTCATCTTAAAGATCTTATCGAGTTGATCAATTTGACACTCTGTTTACGACATTTGGTCGTCATTTGTCGAAGTTTTCGAGCTTCAAATTTAGAACAATCACACATTTTGAGTGTTTGAGCACATAAAGTACTATTTTTCTTGGAAATTCAACAAGATGCAATCATGATGTGTTTTGTCATCTTAAAGATCTCGTCGAGTTGATTAATTTGACACTCTGTTTAAGACATTTGGTCGTCATTTGTCGAAGTTATGGAGCTTCAAATTTAGAACAATCACACATTTTGAGTGTTTGAGCACATAATGTCCTATTTTTCTCTGAAATTCAACAAAATGCAATCATGACGTGTTTTGTCATCTTAAAGATCTTATCGAGTTGATTAATTTGACACTCTGTTTACGACATTTGGTCGTCATTTGTCGAAGTTTTCGAGCTTCAAATTTAGAACAATCACACATTTTGAGTGTTTGAGCACATAAAGTACTATTTTTCTTGGAAATTCAACAAGATGCAATCATGATGTGTTTTGTCATCTTAAAGATCTCGTCGAGTTGATTAATTTGACACTCTGTTTAAAACATTTGGTCGTCATTTGTCGAAGTTATTGAGCTTTAAATTTAGAACAATCACACATTTTGAGTGTTTGATCACATAAAGCATTATTTTTCTTGGAAATTCAACAAGATGCAATCATGATGTGTTTTGTCATCTTAAAGATCTCGTCGAGCTGATTAATTTTACACTCTGTTTAAGACATTTGGTCGTCATTTGTCGAAGTTATCGAGCTTCAAATTTAGAACAATCACACATTTTTTGTGTTTGAGCACATAAAGTACTATTTTTCTTGGAAATTCAACAAGATGCAATCATGATGTGTTTTGTCATCTTAAAGATCTCGTCGAGTTGATTAATTTGACACTCTGTTTAAGACATTTGGTCGTCATTTGTCGAAGTTATTGAGCTTCAAATTTAGAACAATCACACATTTTGAGTGTTTGATCACATAAAGCATTATTTTTCTTGGAAATTCAACAAGATGCAATCATGATGTGTTTTGTCATCTTAAAGATCTCGTCGAGCTGATTAATTTGACACTCTGTTGAAGACATTTGGTCGTCATTTGTCGAAGTTTTCGAGCTTCAAATTTAGAACAATCACACATTTTGAGTGTTTGAGCACATAAAGTACTATTTTTCTTGGAAATTCAACAAGATGCAATCATGATGTGTTTTGTCATCTTAAAGATCTCGTCGAGTTGATTAATTTGACACTCTGTTTAAAACATTTGGTCGTCATTTGTCGAAGTTATTGAGCTTTAAATTTAGAACAATCACACATTTTGAGTGTTTGATCACATAAAGTACTATTTTTCTTGGAAATTCAACAAGATGCAATCATGATGTGTTTTGTCATCTTAAAGATCTCGTCGAGTTGATTAATTTGACACTCTGTTTAAGACATTTGGTCGTCATTTGTCGAAGTTATGGAGCTTCAAATTTAGAACAATCACACATTTTGAGTGTTTGAGCACATAAAGTCCTATTTTTCTCTGAAATTCAACAAAATGCAATCATGACGTGTTTTGTCATCTTAAAGATCTTATCGAGTTGATTAATTTGACACTCTGTTTACGACATTTGGTCGTCATTTGTCGAAGTTTTCGAGCTTCAAATTTAGAACAATCACACATTTTGAGTGTTTGAGCACATAAAGTACTATTTTTCTTGGAAATTCAACAAGATGCAATCATGATGTGTTTTGTCATCTTAAAGATCTCGTCGAGTTGATTAATTTGACACTCTGTTTAAAACATTTGGTCGTCATTTGTCGAAGTTATTGAGCTTTAAATTTAGAACAATCACACATTTTGAGTGTTTGATCACATAAAGCATTATTTTTCTTGGAAATTCAACAAGATGCAATCATGATGTGTTTTGTCATCTTAAAGATCTCGTCGAGCTGATTAATTTTACACTCTGTTTAAGACATTTGGTCGTCATTTGTCGAAGTTATCGAGCTTCAAATTTAGAACAATCACACATTTTTTGTGTTTGAGCACATAAAGTACTATTTTTCTTGGAAATTCAACAAGATGCAATCATGATGTGTTTTGTCATCTTAAAGATCTCGTCGAGTTGATTAATTTGACACTCTGTTTAAGACATTTGGTCGTCATTTGTCGAAGTTATTGAGCTTCAAATTTAGAACAATCACACATTTTGAGTGTTTGAGCACATAAAGTCCTATTTTTCTCTGAAATTCAACAAGATGCAATCATGACGTGTTTTGTCATCTTAAAGATCTTATCGAGTTGATTAATTTGACACTCTGTTTACGACATTTGGTCGTCATTTGTCGAAGTTTTCGAGCTTCAAATTTAGAACAATCACACATTTTGAGTGTTTGAGCACATAAAGTCCTTTTTTTCCCTGAAATTCAACAAGATGCAATCATGATGTGTTTTGTCATCTTAAAGATCTCGTCGAGTTGATTAATTTGACACTCTGTTTAAAACATTTGGTCGTCATTTGTCGACGTTATTGAGCTTCAAATTTAGTACAATCACACATTTTGAGTGTTTGAGCACATAAAGCATTATTTTTCTTGGAAATTCAAAAAGATGCAATCATGATGTGTTTTGTCATCTTAAAGATCTCGTCGAGCTGATTAATTTGACACTCTGTTTAAAACATTTGGTCGTCATTTGTCGAAGTTATTGAGCTTCAAATTTAGAACAATCACACATTTTGAGTGTTTGAGCACATAAAGTCCTATTTTTCTCTGAAATTCAACAAGATGCAATCATGACGTGTTTTGTCATCTTAAAGATCTTATCGAGTTGATTAATTCGACACTCTGTTGAAGACATTTGGTCGTCATTTGTCGAAGTTTTCGAGTTTCAAATTTAGAACAATCACACATTTTGAGTGTTTGAGCACATAAAGCATTATTTTTCTTGGAAATTCAACAAGATGCAATCATGATGTGTTTTGTCATCTTAAAGATCTCGTCGAGTTGATTAATTTGACACTCTGTTTAAAACATTTGGTCGTCATTTGTCGACGTTATTGAGCTTCAAATTTAGTACAATCACACATTTTGAGTGTTTGAGCACATAAAGCATTATTTTTCTTGGAAATTCAATAAGATGCAATCATGATGTGTTTTGTCATCTTAAAGATCTCGTCGAGCTGATTAATTTGACACTCTGTTTAAAACATTTGGTCGTCATTTGTCGACGTTATTGAGCTTCAAATTTAGTACAATCACACATTTTGAGTGTTTGAGCTCATAAAGCATTATTTTTCTTGGAAATTCAACAAGATGCAATCATGATGTGTTTTGTCATCTTAAAGATCTCGTCGAGTTGATTAATTTGACACTCTGTTTAAAACATTTGGTCGTCATTTGTCGACGTTATTGAGCTTCAAATTTAGTACAATCACACATTTTGAGTGTTTAAGCACATAAAGTCCTATTTTTCCCTGAAATTCAACAAGATGCAATCATGATGTGTTTTGTCATCTTAAAGATCTCGTCGAGTTGATTAATTTGACACTCTGTTTAAGACATTTGGTCGTCATTTGTCGAAGTTATTGAGCTTCAAATTTAGAACAATCACACATTTTGAGTGTTTGATCACATAAAGCATTATTTTTCTTGGAAATTCAACAAGATGCAATCATGATGTGTTTTGTCATCTTAAAGATCTCGTCGAGCTGATTAATTTGACACTCTGTTTAAGACATTTGGTCGTCATTTGTCGAAGTTATTGAGCTTCAAATTTAGAACAATCACACATTTTGAGTGTTTGATCAAATAAAGCATTATTTTTCTTGGAAATTCAACAAGATGCAATCATGATGTGTTTTGTCATCTTAAAGATCTCGTCGAGCTGATTAATTTGACACTCTGTTGAAGACATTTGGTCGTCATTTGTCGAAGTTTTCGAGCTTCAAATTTAGAACAATCACACATTTTGAGTGTTTGAGCACATAAAGTACTATTTTTCTTGGAAATTCAACAAGATGCAATCATGATGTGTTTTGTCATCTTAAAGATCTCGTCGAGTTGATTAATTTGACACTCTGTTTAAAACATTTGGTCGTCATTTGTCGAAGTTATTGAGCTTTAAATTTAGAACAATCACACATTTTGAGTGTTTGATCACATAAAGCATTATTTTTCTTGGAAATTCAACAAGATGCAATCATGATGTGTTTTGTCATCTTAAAGATCTCGTCGAGCTGATTAATTTGACACTCTGTTTAAGACATTTGGTAGTCATTTGTCGAAGTTATCGAGCTTCAAATTTGGAACAATCACACATTTTTTGTGTTTGAGCACATAAAGCATTATTTTTCTTGGAAATTCAACAAGATGCAATCATGATGTGTTTTGTCATCTTAAAGATCTCGTCGAGTTGATTAATTTTTCACTCTGTTTAAGACATTTGGTCGTCATTTGTCGAAGTTATTGAGCTTCAAATTTAGAACAATCACACATTTTGAGTGTTTGAGCACATAAAGTCCTTTTTTTCCCTGAAATTCAACAAGATGCAATCATGAAGTGTTTTGTCATCTTAAAGATCTCGTCGAGTTGATTAATTTGACACTCTGTTTAAGACATTTGGTCGTCATTTGTCGAAGTTTTCGAGCTTCAAATTTAGAACAATCACACATTTTGAGTGTTTGAGCACATAAAGTCCTTTTTTTCCCTGAAATTCAACAAGATGCAATCATGATGTGTTTTGTCATCTTAAAGATCTCGTCGAGTTGATTAATTTGACACTCTGTTTAAAACATTTGGTCGTCATTTGTCGACGTTATTGAGCTTCAAATTTAGTACAATCACACATTTTGAGTGTTTGAGCACATAAAGCATTATTTTTCTTGGAAATTCAACAAGATGCAATCATGATGTGTTTTGTCATCTTAAAGATCTCGTCGAGTTGATTAATTTGACACTCTGTTTAAAACATTTGGTCGTCATTTGTCGACGTTATTGAGCTTCAAATTTAGTACAATCACACATTTTGAGTGTTTGAGCACATAAAGCATTATTTTTCTTGGAAATTCAACAAGATGCAATCATGACGTGTTTTGTCATCTTAAAGATCTTATCGAGTTGATTAATTTGACACTCTGTTTACGACATTTGGTCGTCATTTGTCGAAGTTTTCGAGCTTCAAATTTAGAACAATCACACATTTTGAGTGTTTGAGCACATAAAGTCCTTTTTTTCCCTGAAATTCAACAAGATGCAATCATGATGTGTTTTGTCATCTTAAAGATCTCGTCGAGTTGATTAATTTGACACTCTGTTTAAAACATTTGGTCGTCATTTGTCGACGTTATTGAGCTTCAAATTTAGTACAATCACACATTTTGAGTGTTTGAGCACATAAAGCATTATTTTTCTTGGAAATTCAACAAGATGCAATCATGATGTGTTTTGTCATCTTAAAGATCTCGTCGAGCTGATTAATTTGACACTCTGTTTAAAACATTTGGTCGTCATTTGTCGAAGTTATTGAGCTTCAAATTTAGAACAATCACACATTTTGAGTGTTTGAGCACATAAAGTCCTATTTTTCTCTGAAATTCAACAAGATGCAATCATGACGTGTTTTGTCATCTTAAAGATCTTATCGAGTTGATTAATTCGACACTCTGTTGAAGACATTTGGTCGTCATTTGTCGAAGTTTTCGAGTTTCAAATTTAGAACAATCACACATTTTGAGTGTTTTAGCACATAAAGCATTATTTTTCTTGGAAATTCAACAAGTTGCAATCATGATGTGTTTTGTCATCTTAAAGATCTCGTCGAGTTGATTAATTTGACACTCTGTTTAAAACATTTGGTCGTCATTTGTCGACGTTATTGAGCTTCAAATTTAGTACAATCACACATTTTGAGTGTTTGATCACATAAAGCATTATTTTTCTTGGAAATTCAACAAGATGCAATCATGATGTGTTTTGTCATCTTAAAGATCTCGTCGAGCTGATTAATTTGACACTCTGTTTAAGACATTTGGTAGTCATTTGTCGAAGTTATCGAGCTTCAAATTTGGAACAATCACACATTTTTTGTGTTTGAGCACATAAAGCATTATTTTTCTTGGAAATTCAACAAGATGCAATCATGATGTGTTTTGTCATCTTAAAGATCTCGTCGAGTTGATTAATTTTTCACTCTGTTTAAGACATTTGGTCGTCATTTGTCGAAGTTATTGAGCTTCAAATTTAGAACAATCACACATTTTGAGTGTTTGAGCACATAAAGTCCTTTTTTTCCCTGAAATTCAACAAGATGCAATCATGAAGTGTTTTGTCATCTTAAAGATCTCGTCGAGTTGATTAATTTGACACTCTGTTTAAGACATTTGGTCGTCATTTGTCGAAGTTTTCGAGCTTCAAATTTAGAACAATCACACATTTTGAGTGTTTGAGCACATAAAGTCCTTTTTTTCCCTGAAATTCAACAAGATGCAATCATGATGTGTTTTGTCATCTTAAAGATCTCGTCGAGTTGATTAATTTGACACTCTGTTTAAAACATTTGGTCGTCATTTGTCGACGTTATTGAGCTTCAAATTTAGTACAATCACACATTTTGAGTGTTTGAGCACATAAAGCATTATTTTTCTTGGAAATTCAACAAGATGCAATCATGATGTGTTTTGTCATCTTAAAGATCTCGTCGAGTTGATTAATTTGACACTCTGTTTAAAACATTTGGTCGTCATTTGTCGACGTTATTGAGCTTCAAATTTAGTACAATCACACATTTTGAGTGTTTGAGCACATAAAGCATTATTTTTCTTGGAAATTCAACAAGATGCAATCATGACGTGTTTTGTCATCTTAAAGATCTTATCGAGTTGATTAATTTGACACTCTGTTTACGACATTTGGTCGTCATTTGTCGAAGTTTTCGAGCTTCAAATTTAGAACAATCACACATTTTGAGTGTTTGAGCACATAAAGTCCTTTTTTTCCCTGAAATTCAACAAGATGCAATCATGATGTGTTTTGTCATCTTAAAGATCTCGTCGAGTTGATTAATTTGACACTCTGTTTAAAACATTTGGTCGTCATTTGTCGACGTTATTGAGCTTCAAATTTAGTACAATCACACATTTTGAGTGTTTGAGCACATAAAGCATTATTTTTCTTGGAAATTCAACAAGATGCAATCATGATGTGTTTTGTCATCTTAAAGATCTCGTCGAGCTGATTAATTTGACACTCTGTTTAAAACATTTGGTCGTCATTTGTCGAAGTTATTGAGCTTCAAATTTAGAACAATCACACATTTTGAGTGTTTGAGCACATAAAGTCCTATTTTTCTCTGAAATTCAACAAGATGCAATCATGACGTGTTTTGTCATCTTAAAGATCTTATCGAGTTGATTAATTCGACACTCTGTTGAAGACATTTGGTCGTCATTTGTCGAAGTTTTCGAGTTTCAAATTTAGAACAATCACACATTTTGAGTGTTTTAGCACATAAAGCATTATTTTTCTTGGAAATTCAACAAGATGCAATCATGATGTGTTTTGTCATCTTAAAGATCTCGTCGAGTTGATTAATTTGACACTCTGTTTAAAACATTTGGTCGTCATTTGTCGACGTTATTGAGCTTCAAATTTAGTACAATCACACATTTTGAGTGTTTGAGCACATAAAGCATTATTTTTCTTGGAAATTCAATAAGATGCAATCATGATGTGTTTTGTCATCTTAAAGATCTCGTCGAGCTGATTAATTTGACACTCTGTTTAAAACATTTGGTCGTCATTTGTCGAAGTTATTGAGCTTCAAATTTAGATCAATCACACATTTTGAGTGTTTGAGCACTTAAAGTCCTATTTTTCTCTGAAATTCAACAAGATGCAATCATGACGTGTTTTGTCATCTTAAAGATCTTATCGAGTTGATTAATTCGACACTCTGTTGAAGACATTTGGTCGTCATTTGTCGAAGTTTTCGAGTTTCAAATTTAGAACAATCACACATTTTGAGTGTTTGAGCACATAAAGTACTATTTTTCTTGGAAATTCAACAAGATGCAATCATGATGTGTTTTGTCATCTTAAAGATCTCGTCGAGTTGATTAATTTGACACTCTGTTTAAGACATTTGATCGTCATTTGTCGAAGTTATTGAGCTTCAAATTTGAGAACAATCACACATTTTGAGTGTTTGAGCACATAAAGTCCTATTTTTCTCTGAAATTCAACAAAATGCAATCATGACGTGTTTTGTCATCTTAAAGATCTTATCGAGTTGATTAATTTGACACTCTGTTTACGACATTTGGTCGTCATTTGTCGAAGTTTTCGAGCTTCAAATTTAGAACAATCACACATTTTGAGTGTTTGAGCACATAAAGTACTATTTTTCTTGGAAATTCAACAAGATGCAATCATGATGTGTTTTGTCATCTTAAAGATCTCGTCGAGTTGATTAATTTGACACTCTGTTTAAGACATTTGGTCGTCATTTGTCGAAGTTATGGAGCTTCAAATTTAGAACAATCACACATTTTGAGTGTTTGATCACATAAAGCATTATTTTTCTTGGAAATTCAACAAGATGCAATCATGATGTGTTTTGTCATCTTAAAGATCTCGTCGAGCTGATTAATTTTACACTCTGTTTAAGACATTTGGTCGTCATTTGTCGAAGTTATCGAGCTTCAAATTTAGAACAATCACACATTTTTTGTGTTTGAGCACATAAAGTACTATTTTTCTTGGAAATTCAACAAGATGCAATCATGATGTGTTTTGTCATCTTAAAGATCTCGTCGAGTTGATTAATTTGACACTCTGTTTAAGACATTTGGTCGTCATTTGTCGAAGTTATTGAGCTTCAAATTTAGAACAATCACACATTTTGAGTGTTTGAGCACATAAAGTCCTATTTTTCTCTGAAATTCAACAAGATGCAATCATGACGTGTTTTGTCATCTTAAAGATCTTATCGAGTTGATTAATTTGACACTCTGTTTACGACATTTGGTCGTCATTTGTCGAAGTTTTCGAGCTTCAAATTTAGAACAATAACACATTTTGAGTGTTTGAGCACATAAAGTCCTTTTTTTCCCTGAAATTCAACAAGATGCAATCATGATGTGTTTTGTCATCTTAAAGATCTCGTCGAGTTGATTAATTTGACACTCTGTTTAAAACATTTGGTCGTCATTTGTCGACGTTATTGAGCTTCAAATTTAGTACAATCACACATTTTGAGTGTTTGAGCACATAAAGCATTATTTTTCTTGGAAATTCAACAAGATGCAATCATGATGTGTTTTGTCATCTTAAAGATCTCGTCGAGCTGATTAATTTGACACTCTGTTTAAAACATTTGGTCGTCATTTGTCGAAGTTATTGAGCTTCAAATTTAGAACAATCACACATTTTGAGTGTTTGAGCACATAAAGTCCTATTTTTCTCTGAAATTCAACAAGATGCAATCATGACGTGTTTTGTCATCTTAAAGATCTTATCGAGTTGATTAATTCGACACTCTGTTGAAGACATTTGGTCGTCATTTGTCGAAGTTTTCGAGTATCAAATTTAGAACAATCACACATTTTGAGTGTTTGAGCACATAAAGTACTATTTTTCTTGGAAATTCAACAAGATGCAATCATGATGTGTTTTGTCATCTTAAAGATCTCGTCGAGTTGATTAATTTGACACTCTGTTTAAGACATTTGGTCGTCATTTGTCGAAGTTATTGAGCTTCAAATTTAGTACAATCACACATTTTGAGTGTTTGAGCACATAAAGTCCTATTTTTCCCTGAAATTCAACAAGATGCAATCATGATGTGTTTTGTCATCTTAAAGATCTCGTCGAGTTGATTAATTTGACACTCTGTTTAAGACATTTGGTCGTCATTTGTCGAAGTTATTGAGCTTCAAATTTAGAACAATCACACATTTTGAGTGTTTGATCACATAAAGCATTATTTTTCTTGGAAATTCAACAAGATGCAATCATGATGTGTTTTGTCATCTTAAAGATCTCGTCGAGTTGATTAATTTGACACTCTGTTTAAAACATTTGGTCGTCATTTGTCGACGTTATTGAGCTTCAAATTTAGTACAATCACACATTTTGAGTGTTTGAGCACATAAAGCATTATTTTTCTTGGAAATTCAACAAGATGCAATCATGATGTGTTTTGTCATCTTAAAGATCTCGTCGAGTTGATTAATTTGACACTCTGTTTAAGACATTTGGTCGTCATTTGTCGAAGTTATTGAGCTTCAAATTTAGAACAATCACACATTTTGAGTGTTTGAGCACTTAAAGTCCTATTTTTCTCTGAAATTCAACAAGATGCAATCATGACGTGTTTTGTCATCTTAAAGATCTTATCGAGTTGATTAATTCGACACTCTGTTGAAGACATTTGGTCGTCATTTGTCGAAGTTATCGAGCTTCAAATTTGGAACAATCACACATTTTTTGTGTTTGAGCACATAAAGTACTATTTTTCTTGGAAATTCAACAAGATGCAATCATGATGTGTTTTGTCATCTTAAAGATCTCGTCGAGTTGATTAATTTGACACTCTGTTTAAAACATTTGGTCGTCATTTGTCGAAGTTATTGAGCTTCAAATTTAGAACAATCACACATTTTGAGTGTTTGATCACATAAAGCATTATTTTTCTTGGAAATTCAACAAGATGCAATCATGATGTGTTTTGTCATCTTAAAGATCTCGTCGAGTTGATTAATTTGACACTCTGTTTAAGACATTTGGTCGTCATTTGTCGACGTTATTGAGCTTCAAATTTAGTACAATCACACATTTTGAGTGTTTGAGCACATAAAGTCCTATTTTTCTCTGAAATTCAACAAGATGCAATCATGATGTGTTTTGTCATCTTAAAGATCTCGTCGAGTTGATTAATTTGACACTCTGTTTAAAACATTTGGTCGTCATTTGTCGACGTTATTGAGCTTCAAATTTAGTACAATCACACATTTTGAGTGTTTGAGCACATAAAGTACTATTTTTCTTGGAAATTCAACAAGATGCAATCATGATGTGTTTTGTCATCTTAAAGATCTCGTCGAGTTGATTAATTTGACACTCTGTTTGAAACATTTGGTCGTCATTTGTCGAAGTTATTGAGCTTCAAATTTAGAACAATCACACATTTTGAGTGGTTGATCACATAAAGCATTATTTTTCTTGGAAATTCAACAAGATGCAATCATGATGTGTTTTGTCATCTTAAAGATCTCGTCGAGCTGATTAATTTGACACTCTGTTGAAGACATTTGGTCGTCATTTGTCGAAGTTTTCGAGCTTCAAATTTAGAACAATCACACATTTTGAGTGTTTGAGCACATAAAGTACTGTTTTTCTTGGAAATTCAACAAGATGCAATCATGATGTGTTTTGTCATCTTAAAGATCTCGTCGAGTTGATTAATTTGACACTCTGTTTAAAACATTTGGTCGTCATTTGTCGAAGTTATTGAGCTTCAAATTTAGAACAATCACACATTTTGAGTGTTTGATCACATAAAGCATTATTTTTCTTGGAAATTCAACAAGATGCAATCATGATGTGTTTTGTCATCTTAAAGATCTCGTCGAGCTGATTAATTTGACACTCTGTTTAAAACATTTGGTCGTCATTTGTCGAAGTTATTGAGCTTCAAAGTTAGAACAATCACACATTTTGAGTGTTTGATCACATAAAGCATTATTTTTCTTGGAAATTCAACAAGATGCAATCATGATGTGTTTTGTCATCTTAAAGATCTCGTCGAGCTGATTAATTTGACACTCTGTTTAAAACATTTGGTCGTCATTTGTCGACGTTATTGAGCTTCAAATTTAGAACAATCACACATTTTGAGTGTTTGATCACATAAAGCATTATTTTTCTTGGAAATTCAACAAGATGCAATCATGATGTGTTTTGTCATCTTAAAGATCTCGTCGAGCTGATTAATTTGACACTCTGTTGAAGACATTTGGTCGTCATTTGTCGAAGTTTTCGAGCTTCAAATTTAGAACAATCACACATTTTGAGTGTTTGAGCACATAAAGTACTGTTTTTCTTGGAAATTCAACAAGATGCAATCATGATGTGTTTTGTCATCTTAAAGATCTCGTCGAGTTGATTAATTTGACACTCTGTTTAAAACATTTGGTCGTCATTTGTCGAAGTTATTGAGCTTCAAATTTAGAACAATCACACATTTTGAGTGTTTGATCACATAAAGCATTATTTTTCTTGGAAATTCAACAAGATGCAATCATGATGTGTTTTGTCATCTTAAAGATCTCGTCGAGCTGATTAATTTGACACTCTGTTTAAAACATTTGGTCGTCATTTGTCGAAGTTATTGAGCTTCAAAGTTAGAACAATCACACATTTTGAGTGTTTGATCACATAAAGCATTATTTTTCTTGGAAATTCAACAAGATGCAATCATGATGTGTTTTGTCATCTTAAAGATCTCGTCGAGCTGATTAATTTGACACTCTGTTGAAGACATTTGGTCGTCATTTGTCGAAGTTTTCGAGCTTCAAATTTAGAACAATCACACATTTTGAGTGTTTGAGCACATAAAGTACTGTTTTTCTTGGAAATTCAATAAGATGCAATCATGATGTGTTTTGTCATCTTAAAGATCTCGTCGAGTTGATTAATTTGACACTCTGTTTAAAACATTTGGTCGTCATTTGTCGAAGTTATTGAGTTTCAAATTTAGAACAATCACACATTTTGAGTGTTTGATCACATAAAGCATTATTTTTCTTGGAAATTCAACAAGATGCAATCATGATGTGTTTTGTCATCTTAAAGATCTCGTCGAGCTGATTAATTTGACACTCTGTTTAAGACATTTGGTCGTCATTTGTCGAAGTTATCGAGCTTCAAATTTGGAACAATCTCACATTTTGAGTGTTTGAGCACATAAAGTCCTATTTTTCTCTGAAATTCAACAAGATGCAATCATGACGTGTTTTGTCATCTTAAAGATCTTATCGAGTTGATTAATTTGACACTCTGTTTAAAACATTTGGTCGTCATTTGTCGACGTTATTGAGCTTCAAATTTAGTACAATCACACATTTTGAGTGTTTGAGCACATAAAGTCCTATTTTTCCCTGAAATTCAACAAGATGCAATCATGATGTGTTTTGTCATCTTAAAGATCTCGTCGAGTTGATTAATTTGACACTCTGTTTAAGACATTTGGTTGCATTTGTGGAAGTTATTGAGCTTCAAATTTAGAACAATCACACATTTTGAGTGTTTGATCACATAAAGCATTATTTTTCTTGGAAATTCTACAAGATGCAATCATGATGTGTTTTGTCATCTTAAAGATCTCGTCGAGTTGATTAATTTGACACTCTGTTTAAAACATTTGGTCGTCATTTGTCGACGTTATTGAGCTTCAAATTTAGTACAATCACACATTTTGAGTGTTTGAGCACATAAAGTCCTATTTTTCCCTGAAATTCAACAAGATGCAATCATGATGTGTTTTGTCATCTTAAAGATCTCGTCGAGTTGATTAATTTGACACTCTGTTTAAGACATTTGGTCGTCATTTGTCGAAGTTATTGAGCTTCAAATTTAGAACAATCACACATTTTGAGTGTTTGATCACATAAAGCATTATTTTTCTGGGAAATTCAACAAGATGCAATCATGATGTGTTTTGTCATCTTAAAGATCTCGTCGAGCTGATTAATTTGACACTCTGTTGAAGACATTTGGTCGTCATTTGTCGAAGTTTTCGAGCTTCAAATTTAGAACAATCACACATTTTGAGTGTTTGATCACATAAAGCATTATTTTTCTTGGAAATTCAACAAGATGCAATCATGATGTGTTTTGTCATCTTAAAGATCTCGTCGAGCTGATTAATTTGACACTCTGTTTAAGACATTTGGTCGTCATTTGTCGAAGTTATTGAGCTTCAAATTTAGAACAATCACACATTTTGAGTGTTTGATCACATAAAGCATTATTTTTCTTGGAAATTCAACAAGATGCAATCATGATGTGTTTTGTCATCTTAAAGATCTCGTTGAGCTGATTAATTTGACACTCTGTTGAAGACATTTGGTCGTCATTTGTCGAAGTTATTGAGCTTCAAATTTAGAACAATCACACATTTTGAGTGTTTGATCACATAAAGCATTATTTTTCTTGGAAATTCAACAAGATGCAATCATGATGTGTTTTGTCATCTTAAAGATCTCGTCGAGCTGATTAATTTGACACTCTGTTGAAGACATTTGGTCGTCATTTGTCGAAGTTTTCGAGCTTCAAATTTAGAACAATCACACATTTTGAGTGTTTGAGCACATAAAGTACTATTTTTCTTGGAAATTCAACAAGATGCAATCATGATGTGTTTTGTCATCTTAAAGATCTCGTCGAGTTGATTAATTTGACACTCTGTTTAAAACATTTGGTCGTCATTTGTCGAAGTTATTGAGCTTTAAATTTAGAACAATCACACATTTTGAGTGTTTGATCACATAAAGCATTATTTTTCTTGGAAATTCAACAAGATGCAATCATGATGTGTTTTGTCATCTTAAAGATCTCGTCGAGTTGATTAATTTGACACTCTGTTGAAGACATTTGGTCGTCATTTGTCGAAGTTTTCGAGCTTCAAATTTAGAACAATCACACATTTTGAGTGTTTGAGCACATAAAGTACTATTTTTCTTGGAAATTCAACAAGATGCAATCATGATGTGTTTTGTCATCTTAAAGATCTCGTCGAGCTGATTAATTTGACACTCTGTTGAAGACATTTGGTCGTCATTTGTCGAAGTTTTCGAGCTTCAAATTTAGTACAATCACACATTTTGAGTGTTTGAGCACATAAAGCATTATTTTTCTTGGAAATTCAACAAGATGCAATCATGATGTGTTTTGTCATCTTAAAGATCTCGTCGAGTTGATTAATTTTTCACTCTGTTTAAGACATTTGGTCGTCATTTGTCGAAGTTATTGAGCTTCAAATTTAGAACAATCACACATTTTGAGTGTTTGAGCACATAAAGTCCTTTTTTTCCCTGAAATTCAACAAGATGCAATCATGATGTGTTTTGTCATCTTAAAGATCTCGTCGAGTTGATTAATTTGACACTCTGTTTAAGACATTTGGTCGTCATTTGTCGAAGTTTTCGAGCTTCAAATTTAGAACAATCACACATTTTGAGTGTTTGAGCACATAAAGTCCTTTTTTTCCCTGAAATTCAACAAGATGCAATCATGATGTGTTTTGTCATCTTAAAGATCTCGTCGAGTTGATTAATTTGACACTCTGTTTAAAACATTTGGTCGTCATTTGTCGACGTTATTGAGCTTCAAATTTAGTACAATCACACATTTTGAGTGTTTGAGCACATAAAGCATTATTTTTCTTGGAAATTCAACAAGATGCAATCATGATGTGTTTTGTCATCTTAAAGATCTCGTCGAGTTGATTAATTTGACACTCTGTTTAAAACATTTGGTCGTCATTTGTCGACGTTATTGAGCTTCAAATTTAGTACAATCACACATTTTGAGTGTTTGAGCACATAAAGCATTATTTTTCTTGGAAATTCAATAAGATGCAATCATGATGTGTTTTGTCATCTTAAAGATCTCGTCGAGCTGATTAATTTGACACTCTGTTTAAAACATTTGGTCGTCATTTGTCGAAGTTATTGAGCTTCAAATTTAGAACAATCACACATTTTGAGTGTTTGATCACATAAAGCATTATTTTTCTTGGAAATTCAACAAGATGCAATCATGATGTGTTTTGTCATCTTAAAGATCTCGTCGAGCTGATTAATTTGACACTCTGTTTAAAACATTTGGTCGTCATTTGTCGAAGTTATTGAGCTTCAAAGTTAGAACAATCACACATTTTGAGTGTTTGATCACATAAAGCATTATTTTTCTTGGAAATTCAACAAGATGCAATCATGATGTGTTTTGTCATCTTAAAGATCTCGTCGAGCTGATTAATTTGACACTCTGTTTAAAACATTTGGTCGTCATTTGTCGAAGTTATTGAGCTTCAAATTTAGAACAATCACACATTTTGAGTGTTTGATCACATAAAGCATTATTTTTCTTGGAAATTCAACAAGATGCAATCATGATGTGTTTTGTCATCTTAAAGATCTCGTCGAGCTGATTAATTTGACACTCTGTTGAAGACATTTGGTCGTCATTTGTCGAAGTTTTCGAGCTTCAAATTTAGAACAATCACACATTTTGAGTGTTTGAGCACATAAAGTACTGTTTTTCTTGGAAATTCAACAAGATGCAATCATGATGTGTTTTGTCATCTTAAAGATCTCGTCGAGTTGATTAATTTGACACTCTGTTTAAAACATTTGGTCGTCATTTGTCGAAGTTATTGAGCTTCAAATTTAGAACAATCACACATTTTGAGTGTTTGATCACATAAAGCATTATTTTTCTTGGAAATTCAACAAGATGCAATCATGATGTGTTTTGTCATCTTAAAGATCTCGTCGAGCTGATTAATTTGACACTCTGTTTAAAACATTTGGTCGTCATTTGTCGAAGTTATTGAGCTTCAAAGTTAGAACAATCACACATTTTGAGTGTTTGATCACATAAAGCATTATTTTTCTTGGAAATTCAACAAGATGCAATCATGATGTGTTTTGTCATCTTAAAGATCTCGTCGAGCTGATTAATTTGACACTCTGTTGAAGACATTTGGTCGTCATTTGTCGAAGTTTTCGAGCTTCAAATTTAGAACAATCACACATTTTGAGTGTTTGAGCACATAAAGTACTGTTTTTCTTGGAAATTCAATAAGATGCAATCATGATGTGTTTTGTCATCTTAAAGATCTCGTCGAGTTGATTAATTTGACACTCTGTTTAAAACATTTGGTCGTCATTTGTCGAAGTTATTGAGTTTCAAATTTAGAACAATCACACATTTTGAGTGTTTGATCACATAAAGCATTATTTTTCTTGGAAATTCAACAAGATGCAATCATGATGTGTTTTGTCATCTTAAAGATCTCGTCGAGCTGATTAATTTGACACTCTGTTTAAGACATTTGGTCGTCATTTGTCGAAGTTATCGAGCTTCAAATTTGGAACAATCACACATTTTTTGTGTTTGAGCACATAAAGTACTATTTTTCTTGGAAATTCAACAAGATGCAATCATGATGTGTTTTGTCATCTTAAAGATCTCGTCGAGTTGATTAATTTGACACTCTGTTTAAGACATTTGGTCGTCATTTGTCGAAGTTATTGAGCTTCAAATTTAGAACAATCACACATTTTGAGTGTTTGAGCACATAAAGTCCTATTTTTCTCTGAAATTCAACAAGATGCAATCATGACGTGTTTTGTCATCTTAAAGATCTTATCGAGTTGATTAATTTGACACTCTGTTTAAAACATTTGGTCGTCATTTGTCGACGTTATTGAGCTTCAAATTTAGTACAATCACACATTTTGAGTGTTTGAGCACATAAAGTCCTATTTTTCCCTGAAATTCAACAAGATGCAATCATGATGTGTTTTGTCATCTTAAAGATCTCGTCGAGTTGATTAATTTGACACTCTGTTTAAGACATTTGGTTGCATTTGTGGAAGTTATTGAGCTTCAAATTTAGAACAATCACACATTTTGAGTGTTTGATCACATAAAGCATTATTTTTCTTGGAAATTCTACAAGATGCAATCATGATGTGTTTTGTCATCTTAAAGATCTCGTCGAGTTGATTAATTTGACACTCTGTTTAAAACATTTGGTCGTCATTTGTCGACGTTATTGAGCTTCAAATTTAGTACAATCACACATTTTGAGTGTTTGAGCACATAAAGTCCTATTTTTTCCTGAAATTCAACAAGATGCAATCATGATGTGTTTTGTCATCTTAAAGATCTCGTCGAGTTGATTAATTTGACACTCTGTTTAAGACATTTGGTCGTCATTTGTCGAAGTTATTGAGCTTCAAATTTAGAACAATCACACATTTTGAGTGTTTGATCACATAAAGCATTATTTTTCTGGGAAATTCAACAAGATGCAATCATGATGTGTTTTGTCATCTTAAAGATCTCGTCGAGCTGATTAATTTGACACTCTGTTGAAGACATTTGGTCGTCATTTGTCGAAGTTTTCGAGCTTCAAATTTAGAACAATCACACATTTTGAGTGTTTGATCACATAAAGCATTATTTTTCTTGGAAATTCAACAAGATGCAATCATGATGTGTTTTGTCATCTTAAAGATCTCGTCGAGCTGATTAATTTGACACTCTGTTTAAGACATTTGGTCGTCATTTGTCGAAGTTATTGAGCTTCAAATTTAGAACAATCACACATTTTGAGTGTTTGATCACATAAAGCATTATTTTTCTTGGAAATTCAACAAGATGCAATCATGATGTGTTTTGTCATCTTAAAGATCTCGTTGAGCTGATTAATTTGACACTCTGTTGAAGACATTTGGTCGTCATTTGTCGAAGTTATTGAGCTTCAAATTTAGAACAATCACACATTTTGAGTGTTTGATCACATAAAGCATTATTTTTCTTGGAAATTCAACAAGATGCAATCATGATGGGTTTTGTCATCTTAAAGATCTCGTCGAGCTGATTAATTTGACACTCTGTTGAAGACATTTGGTCGTCATTTGTCGAAGTTTTCGAGCTTCAAATTTAGAACAATCACACATTTTGAGTGTTTGAGCACATAAAGTACTATTTTTCTTGGAAATTCAACAAGATGCAATCATGATGTGTTTTGTCATCTTAAAGATCTCGTCGAGTTGATTAATTTGACACTCTGTTTAAAACATTTGGTCGTCATTTGTCGAAGTTATTGAGCTTTAAATTTAGAACAATCACACATTTTGAGTGTTTGATCACATAAAGCATTATTTTTCTTGGAAATTCAACAAGATGCAATCATGATGTGTTTTGTCATCTTAAAGATCTCGTTGAGCTGATTAATTTGACACTCTGTTGAAGACATTTGGTCGTCATTTGTCGAAGTTATTGAGCTTCAAATTTAGAACAATCACACATTTTGAGTGTTTGAGCACATAAAGTCCTTTTTTTCCCTGAAATTCAACAAGATGCAATCATGATGTGTTTTGTCATCTTAAAGATCTCGTCGAGTTGATTAATTTGACACTCTGTTTAAGACATTTGGTCGTCATTTGTCGAAGTTTTCGAGCTTCAAATTTAGAACAATCACACATTTTGAGTGTTTGAGCACATAAAGTCCTTTTTTTCCCTGAAATTCAACAAGATGCAATCATGATGTGTTTTGTCATCTTAAAGATCTCGTCGAGTTGATTAATTTGACACTCTGTTTAAAACATATGGTCGTCATTTGTCGACGTTATTGAGCTTCAAATTTAGTACAATCACACATTTTGAGTGTTTGAGCACATAAAGCATTATTTTTCTTGGAAATTCAATAAGATGCAATCATGATGTGTTTTGTCATCTTAAAGATCTCGTCGAGTTGATTAATTTGACACTCTGTTTAAAACATTTGGTCGTCATTTGTCGACGTTATTGAGCTTCAAATTTAGTACAATCACACATTTTGAGTGTTTGAGCACATAAAGCATTATTTTTCTTGGAAATTCAATAAGATGCAATCATGATGTGTTTTGTCATCTTAAAGATCTCGTCGAGCTGATTAATTTGACACTCTGTTTAAAACATTTGGTCGTCATTTGTCGAAGTTATTGAGCTTCAAATTTAGAACAATCACACATTTTGAGTGTTTGATCACATAAAGTCCTATTTTTCTCTGAAATTCAACAAGATGCAATCATGACGTGTTTTGTCATCTTAAAGATCTTATCGAGTTGATTAATTCGACACTCTGTTGAAGACATTTGGTCGTCATTTGTCGAAGTTTTCGAGTTTCAAATTTAGAACAATCACACATTTTGAGTGTTTGAGCACATAAAGTACTATTTTTCTTGGAAATTCAACAAGATGCAATCATGATGTGTTTTGTCATCTTAAAGATCTCGTCGAGTTGATTAATTTGACACTCTGTTTAAAACATTTGATCGTCATTTGTCGAAGTTATTGAGCTTCAAATTTAGAACAATCACACATTTTGAGTGTTTGATCACATAAAGCATTATTTTTCTTGGAAATTCAACAAGATGCAATCATGATGTGTTTTGTCATCTTAAAGATCTCGTCGAGCTGATTAATTTGACACTCTGTTTAAGACATTTGGTCGTCATTTGTCGAAGTTATCGAGCTTCAAATTTGGAACAATCACACATTTTTTGTGTTTGAGCACATAAAGTACTATTTTTCTTGGAAATTCAACAAGATGCAATCATGATGTGTTTTGTCATCTTAAAGATCTCGTCGAGTTGATTAATTTGACATTCTGTTTAAGACATTTGGTCGTCATTTGTCGAAGTTATTGAGCTTCAAATTTAGAACAATCACACATTTTGAGTGTTTGAGCACATAAAGTCCTATTTTTCTCTGAAATTCAACAAGATGCAATCATGACGTGTTTTGTCATCTTAAAGATCTTATCGAGTTGATTAATTTGACACTCTGTTTACGACATTTGGTCGTCATTTGTCGAAGTTTTCGAGCTTCAAATTTAGAACAATCACACATTTTGAGTGTTTGAGCACATAAAGTCCTATTTTTCCCTGAAATTCAACAAGATGCAATCATGATGTGTTTTGTCATCTTAAAGATCTCGTCGAGTTGATTAATTTGACACTCTGTTTAAAACATTTGGTCGTCATTTGTCGAAGTTATTGAGCTTCAAATTTAGAACAATCACACATTTTGAGTGTTTGATCACATAAAGCATTATTTTTCTTGGAAATTCAACAAGATGCAATCATGATGTGTTTTGTCATCTTAAAGATCTCGTCGAGCTGATTAATTTGACACTCTGTTTAAGACATTTGGTCGTCATTTGTCGAAGTTATCGAGCTTCAAATTTGGAACAATCACACATTTTTTGTGTTTGAGCACATAAAGTACTATTTTTCTTGGAAATTCAACAAGATGCAATCATGATGTGTTTTGTCATCTTAAAGATCTCGTCGAGTTGATTAATTTGACATTCTGTTTAAGACATTTGGTCGTCATTTGTCGAAGTTATTGAGCTTCAAATTTAGAACAATCACACATTTTGAGTGTTTGAGCACATAAAGTCCTATTTTTCTCTGAAATTCAACAAGATGCAATCATGACGTGTTTTGTCATCTTAAAGATCTCGTCGAGTTGATTAATTTGACACTCTGTTTAAAACATTTGGTCGTCATTTGTCGACGTTATTGAGCTTCAAATTTAGTACAATCACACATTTTGAGTGTTTGAGCACATAAAGTCCTATTTTTCTCTGAAATTCAACAAGATGCAATCATGATGTGTTTTGCCATCTTAAAGATCTCGTCGAGTTGATTAATTTGACATTCTGTTTAAGACATTTGGTCGTCATTTGTCGAAGTTTTCGAGCTTCAACTTTAGAACAATCACACATTTTTTGTGTTTAAGCACATAAAGTACTATTTTTCTCTGAAATTCAACAAGATGCAATCATGATGTGTTTTGTCATCTTAAAGATCTCGTCGAGTTGATTAATTTGACACTCTGTTTAAGACATTTGGTCGTCATTTGTCGAAGTTATGGAGCTTCAAATTTAGAACAATCACACATTTTGAGTGTTTGAGCACATAAAGTCCTATTTTTCTCTGAAATTCAACAAAATGCAATCATGACGTGTTTTGTCATCTTAAAGATCTTATCGAGTTGATTAATTTGACACTCTGTTTACGACATTTGGTCGTCATTTGTCGAAGTTTTCGAGCTTCAAATTTAGAACAATCACACATTTTGAGTGTTTGAGCACATAAAGTACTATTTTTCTTGGAAATTCAACAAGATGCAATCATGATGTGTTTTGTCATCTTAAAGATCTCGTCGAGTTGATTAATTTGACACTCTGTTTAAAACATTTGGTCGTCATTTGTCGAAGTTATTGAGCTTTAAATTTAGAACAATCACACATTTTGAGTGTTTGATCACATAAAGCATTATTTTTCTTGGAAATTCAACAAGATGCAATCATGATGTGTTTTGTCATCTTAAAGATCTCGTCGAGTTGATTAATTTGACACTCTGTTTAAGACATTTGGTCGTCATTTGTCGAAGTTTTCGAGCTTCAAATTTAGAACAATCACACATTTTTTGTGTTTGAGCACATAAAGTACTATTTTTCTTGGAAATTCAACAAGATGCAATCATGATGTGTTTTGCCATCTTAAAGATCTCGTCGAATTGATTAATTTGACACTCTGTTTAAGACATTTGGTCGTCATTTGTCGAAGTTTTCGAGCTTCAAATTTAGAACAATCACACATTTTGAGTGTTTGAGCACATAAAGTCCTATTTTTCCCTGAAATTCAACAAGATGCAATCATGATGTGTTTTGTCATCTTAAAGATCTCGTCGAGTTGATTAATTTGACACTCTGTTTAAAACATTTGGTCGTCATTTGTCGAAGTTATTGAGCTTCAAATTTAGTACAATCACACATTTTGAGTGTTTGAGCACATAAAGCATTATTTTTCTTGGAAATTCAACAAGATGCAATCATGATGTGTTTTGTCATCTTAAAGACCTCGTCGAGCTGATTAATTTGACACTCTGTTTAAAACATTTGGTCGTCATTTGTCGAAGTTATTGAGCTTCAAATTTAGAACAATCACACATTTTGAGTGTTTGAGCACATAAAGTCCTATTTTTCTCTGAAATTCAACAAGATGCAATCATGACGTGTTTTGTCATCTTAAAGATCTTATCGAGTTGATTAATTCGACACTCTGTTGATGACATTTGGTCGTCATTTGTCGAAGTTTTCGAGTTTCAAATTTAGAACAATCACACATTTTGAGTGTTTGAGCACATAAAGTACTATTTTTCTTGGAAATTCAACAAGATGCAATCATGATGTGTTTTGTCATCTTAAAGATCTCGTCGAGTTGATTAATTTGACACTCTGTTTAAAACATTTGGTCGTCATTTGTCGAAGTTATTGAGCTTCAAAGTTAGAACAATCACACATTTTTAGTGTTTGATCACATAAAGCATTATTTTTCTTGGAAATTCAACAAGATGCAATCATGATGTGTTTTGTCATCTTAAAGATCTCGTCGAGCTGATTAATTTGACACTCTGTTGAAGACATTTGGTCGTCATTTGTCGAAGTTTTCGAGCTTCAAATTTAGAACAATCACACATTTTTAGTGTTTGATCACATAAAGCATTATTTTTCTTGGAAATTCAACAAGATGCAATCATGATGTGTTTTGTCATCTTAAAGATCTCGTCGAGTTGATTAATTTGACACTCTGTTTAAAACATTTGGTCGTCATTTGTCGAAGTTATTGAGCTTCAAATTTAGAACAATCACACATTTTGAGTGTTTGATCACATAAAGCATTATTTTTCTTGGAAATTCAACAAGATGCAATCATGATGTGTTTTGTCATCTTAAAGATCTCGTCGAGCTGATTAATTTGACACTCTGTTTAAGACATTTGGTCGTCATTTGTCGAAGTTATCGAGCTTCAAATTTGGAACAATCACACATTTTTTGTGTTTGAGCACATAAAGTACTATTTTTCTTGGAAATTCAACAAGATGCAATCATGATGTGTTTTGTCATCTTAAAGATATCGTCGAGTTGATTAATTTGACACTCTGTTTAAAACATTTGGTCGTCATTTGTCGACGTTATTGAGCTTCAAATTTAGTACAATCACACATTTTGAGTGTTTGAGCACATAAAGTCCTATTTTTCCCTGAAATTCAACAAGATGCAATCATGATGTGTTTTGTCATCTTAAAGATCTCGTCGAGTTGATTAATTTGACACTCTGTTTAAAACATTTGGTCGTCATTTGTCGACGTTATTGAGCTTCAAATTTAGTACAATCACACATTTTGAGTGTTTGAGCACATAAAGTCCTATTTTTCCCTGAAATTCAACAAGATGCAATCATGATGTGTTTTGTCATCTTAAAGATCTCGTCGAGTTGATTAATTTGACACTCTGTTTAAGACATTTGGTCGTCATTTGTCGAAGTTATTGAGCTTCAAATTTAGAACAATCACACATTTTGAGTGTTTGATCACATAAAGCATTATTTTTCTTGGAAATTCAACAAGATGCAATCATGATGTGTTTTGTCATCTTAAAGATCTCGTCGAGCTGATTAATTTGACACTCTGTTTAAGACATTTGGTCGTCATTTGTCGAAGTTATTGAGCTTCAAATTTAGAACAATCACACATTTTGAGTGTTTGATCACATAAAGCATTATTTTTCTTGGAAATTCAACAAGATGCAATCATGATGTGTTTTGTCATCTTAAAGATCTCGTCGAGCTGATTAATTTGACACTCTGTTTAAGACATTTGGTCGTCATTTGTCGAAGTTATTGAGCTTCAAATTTAGAACAATCACACATTTTGAATGTTTGATCACATAAAGCATTATTTTTCTTGGAAATTCAACAAGATGCAATCATGATGTGTTTTGTCATCTTAAAGATCTCGTCGAGCTGATTAATTTGACACTCTGTTTAAGACATTTGGTCGTCATTTGTCGAAGTTATCGAGCTTCAAATTTAGAACAATCACACATTTTGAGTGTTTGATCACATAAAGCATTATTTTTCTTGGAAATTCAACAAGATGCAATCATGATGTGTTTTGTCATCTTAAAGATCTCGTCGAGCTGATTAATTTGACACTCTGTTGAAGACATTTGGTCGTCATTTGTCGAAGTTTTCGAGCTTCAAATTTAGAACAATCACACATTTTGAGTGTTTGAGCACATAAAGTACTATTTTTCTTGGAAATTCAACAAGATGCAATCATGATGTGTTTTGTCATCTTAAAGATCTCGTCGAGTTGATTAATTTGACACTCTGTTTAAAACATTTGGTCGTCATTTGTCGAAGTTATTGAGCTTCAAATTTAGAACAATCACACATTTTGAGTGTTTGATCACATAAAGCATTATTTTTCTTGGAAATTCAACAAGATGCAATCATGATGTGTTTTGTCATCTTAAAGATCTCGTCGAGCTGATTAATTTGACACTCTGTTTAAGACATTTGGTCGTCATTTGTCGAAGTTATCGAGCTTCAAATTTGGAACAATCACACATTTTTTGTGTTTGAGCACATAAAGTACTATTTTTCTTGGAAATTCAACAAGATGCAATCATGATGTGTTTTGTCATCTTAAAGATCTCGTCGAGTTGATTAATTTGACATTCTGTTTAAGACATTTGGTCGTCATTTGTCGAAGTTATTGAGCTTCAAATTTAGAACAATCACACATTTTGAGTGTTTGAGCACATAAAGTCCTATTTTTCTCTGAAATTCAACAAGATGCAATCATGACGTGTTTTGTCATCTTAAAGATCTCGTCGAGTTGATTAATTTGACACTCTGTTTAAAACATTTGGTCGTCATTTGTCGACGTTATTGAGCTTCAAATTTAGTACAATCACACATTTTGAGTGTTTGAGCACATAAAGTCCTATTTTTCTCTGAAATTCAACAAGATGCAATCATGATGTGTTTTGTCATCTTAAAGATCTCGTCGAGTTGATTAATTTGACACTCTGTTTAAGACATTTGGTCGTCATTTGTCGAAGTTATGGAGCTTCAAATTTAGAACAATCACACATTTTGAGTGTTTGAGCACATAAAGTCCTATTTTTCTCTGAAATTCAACAAAATGCAATCATGACGTGTTTTGTCATCTTAAAGATCTTATCGAGTTGATTAATTTGACACTCTGTTTACGACATTTGGTCGTCATTTGTCGAAGTTTTCGAGCTTCAAATTTAGAACAATCACACATTTTGAGTGTTTGAGCACATAAAGTACTATTTTTCTTGGAAATTCAACAAGATGCAATCATGATGTGTTTTGTCATCTTAAAGATCTCGTCGAGTTGATTAATTTGACACTCTGTTTAAAACATTTGGTCGTCATTTGTCGAAGTTATTGAGCTTTAAATTTAGAACAATCACACATTTTGAGTGTTTGATCACATAAAGCATTATTTTTCTTGGAAATTCAACAAGATGCAATCATGATGTGTTTTGTCATCTTAAAGATCTCGTCGAGCTGATTAATTTGACACTCTGTTTAAGACATTTGGTCGTCATTTGTCGAAGTTATCGAGCTTCAAATTTGGAACAATCACACATTTTTTGTGTTTGAGCACATAAAGTACTATTTTTCTTGGAAATTCAACAAGATGCAATCATGATGTGTTTTGTCATCTTAAAGATCTCGTCGAGTTGATTAATTTGACACTCTGTTTAAGACATTTGGTCGTCATTTGTCGAAGTTTTCGAGCTTCAAATTTAGAACAATCACACATTTTTTGTGTTTGAGCACATAAAGTCCTATTTTTCTCTGAAATTCAACAAGATGCAATCATGACGTGTTTTGTCATCTTAAAGATCTTATCGAGTTGATTAATTCGACACTCTGTTGATGACATTTGGTCGTCATTTGTCGAAGTTTTCGAGTTTCAAATTTAGAACAATCACACATTTTGAGTGTTTGAGCACATAAAGTACTATTTTTCTTGGAAATTCAACAAGATGCAATCATGATGTGTTTTGTCATCTTAAAGATCTCGTCGAGTTGATTAATTTGACACTCTGTTTAAAACATTTGGTCGTCATTTGTCGAAGTTATTGAGCTTCAAATTTAGAACAATCACACATTTTGAGTGTTTGATCACATAAAGCATTATTTTTCTTGGAAATTCAACAAGATGCAATCATGATGTGTTTTGTCATCATAAAGATGTCGTCGAGCTGATTAATTTGACACTCTGTTTAAGACATTTGGTCGTCATTTGTCGAAGTTATCGAGCTTCAAATTTGGAACAATCACACATTTTGAGTGTTTGAGCACATAAAGTACTATTTTTCTTGGAAATTCAACAAGATGCAATCATGATGTGTTTTGTCATCTTAAAGATATCGTCGAGTTGATTAATTTGACACTCTGTTTAAAACATTTGGTCGTCATTTGTCGACGTTATTGAGCTTCAAATTTAGTACAATCACACATTTTGAGTGTTTGAGCACATAAAGTCCTATTTTTCCCTGAAATTCAACAAGATGCAATCATGATGTGTTTTGTCATCTTAAAGATCTCGTCGAGTTGATTAATTTGACACTCTGTTTAAAACATTTGGTCGTCATTTGTCGACGTTATTGAGCTTCAAATTTAGTACAATCACACATTTTGAGTGTTTGAGCACATAAAGTCCTATTTTTCCCTGAAATTCAACAAGATGCAATCATGATGTGTTTTGTCATCTTAAAGATCTCGTCGAGTTGATTAATTTGACACTCTGTTTAAGACATTTGGTCGTCATTTGTCGAAGTTATTGAGCTTCAAATTTAGAACAATCACACATTTTGAGTGTTTGATCACATAAAGCATTATTTTTCTTGGAAATTCAACAAGATGCAATCATGATGTGTTTTGTCATCTTAAAGATCTCGTCGAGTTGATTAATTTGACACTCTGTTTAAAACATTTGGTCGTCATTTGTCGAAGTTATTGAGCTTCAAATTTAGAACAATCACACATTTTTAGTGTTTGATCACATAAAGCATTATTTTTCTTGGAAATTCAACAAGATGCAATCATGATGTGTTTTGTCATCTTAAAGATCTCGTCGAGTTGATTAATTTGACACTCTGTTTAAGACATTTGGTCGTCATTTGTCGAAGTTATTGAGCTTCAAATTTAGAACAATCACACATTTTGAGTGTTTGATCACATAAAGCATTATTTTTCTTGGAAATTCAACAAGATGCAATCATGATGTGTTTTGTCATCTTAAAGATCTCGTCGAGTTGATTAATTTGACACTCTGTTTAAAACATTTGGTCGTCATTTGTCGAAGTTATTGAGCTTCAAAGTTAGAACAATCACACATTTTTAGTGTTTGATCACATAAAGCATTATTTTTCTTGGAAATTCAACAAGATGCAATCATGATGTGTTTTGTCATCTTAAAGATCTCGTCGAGCTGATTAATTTGACACTCTGTTGAAGACATTTGGTCGTCATTTGTCGAAGTTTTCGAGCTTCAAATTTAGAACAATCACACATTTTTAGTGTTTGATCACATAAAGCATTATTTTTCTTGGAAATTCAACAAGATGCAATCATGATGTGTTTTGTCATCTTAAAGATCTCGTCGAGTTGATTAATTTGACACTCTGTTTAAAACATTTGGTCGTCATTTGTCGAAGTTATTGAGCTTCAAATTTAGAACAATCACACATTTTGAGTGTTTGATCACATAAAGCATTATTTTTCTTGGAAATTCAACAAGATGCAATCATGATGTGTTTTGTCATCTTAAAGATCTCGTCGAGTTGATTAATTTGACACTCTGTTGAAGACATTTGGTCGTCATTTGTCGAAGTTTTCGAGCTTCAAATTTAGAACAATCACACATTTTGAGTGTTTGAGCACATAAAGTACTATTTTTCTTGGAAATTCAACAAGATGCAATCATGATGTGTTTTGTCATCTTAAAGATCTCGTCGAGTTGATTAATTTTTCACTCTGTTTAAGACATTTGGTCGTCATTTGTCGAAGTTATTGAGCTTCAAATTTAGAACAATCACACATTTTGAGTGTTTGAGCACATAAAGTCCTTTTTTTCCCTGAAATTCAACAAGATGCAATCATGATGTGTTTTGTCATCTTAAAGATCTCGTCGAGTTGATTAATTTGACACTCTGTTTAAAACATTTGGTCGTCATTTGTCGAAGTTATCGAGCTTCAAATTTGGAACAATCACACATTTTTTGTGTTTGAGCACATAAAGTACTATTTTTCTTGGAAATTCAACAAGATGCAATCATGATGTGTTTTGTCATCTTAAAGATATCGTCGAGTTGATTAATTTGACACTGTGTTTAAAACATTTGGTCGTCATTTGTCGACGTTATTGAGCTTCAAATTTAGTACAATCACACATTTTGAGTGTTTGAGCACATAAAGCATTATTTTTCTTGGAAATTCAACAAGATGCAATCATGATGTGTTTTGTCATCTTAAAGATCTCGTCGAGTTGATTAATTTGACACTCTGTTTAAGACATTTGGTCGTCATTTGTCGAAGTTATTGAGCTTCAAATTTAGAACAATCACACATTTTGAGTGTTTGATCACATAAAGCATTATTTTTCTTGGAAATTCAACAAGATGCAATCATGATGTGTTTTGTCATCTTAAAGATCTCGTCGAGCTGATTAATTTGACACTCTGTTTAAGACATTTGGTCGTCATTTGTCGAAGTTATTGAGCTTCAAATTTAGAACAATCACACATTTTGAGTGTTTGATCACATAAAGCATTATTTTTCTTGGAAATTCAACAAGATGCAATCATGATGTGTTTTGTCATCTTAAAGATCTCGTCGAGCTGATTAATTTGACACTCTGTTTAAGACATTTGGTCGTCATTTGTCGAAGTTATTGAGCTTCAAATTTAGAACAATCACACATTTTGAATGTTTGATCACATAAAGCATTATTTTTCTTGGAAATTCAACAAGATGCAATCATGATGTGTTTTGTCATCTTAAAGATCTCGTCGAGCTGATTAATTTGACACTCTGTTTAAGACATTTGGTCGTCATTTGTCGAAGTTATCGAGCTTCAAATTTAGAACAATCACACATTTTGAGTGTTTGATCACATAAAGCATTATTTTTCTTGGAAATTCAACAAGATGCAATCATGATGTGTTTTGTCATCTTAAAGATCTCGTCGAGCTGATTAATTTGACACTCTGTTGAAGACATTTGGTCGTCATTTGTCGAAGTTTTCGAGCTTCAAATTTAGAACAATCACACATTTTGAGTGTTTGAGCACATAAAGTACTATTTTTCTTGGAAATTCAACAAGATGCAATCATGATGTGTTTTGTCATCTTAAAGATCTCGTCGAGTTGATTAATTTGACACTCTGTTTAAAACATTTGGTCGTCATTTGTCGAAGTTATTGAGCTTCAAATTTAGAACAATCACACATTTTGAGTGTTTGATCACATAAAGCATTATTTTTCTTGGAAATTCAACAAGATGCAATCATGATGTGTTTTGTCATCTTAAAGATCTCGTCGAGCTGATTAATTTGACACTCTGTTTAAGACATTTGGTCGTCATTTGTCGAAGTTATCGAGCTTCAAATTTGGAACAATCACACATTTTTTGTGTTTGAGCACATAAAGTACTATTTTTCTTGGAAATTCAACAAGATGCAATCATGATGTGTTTTGTCATCTTAAAGATCTCGTCGAGTTGATTAATTTGACATTCTGTTTAAGACATTTGGTCGTCATTTGTCGAAGTTATTGAGCTTCAAATTTAGAACAATCACACATTTTGAGTGTTTGAGCACATAAAGTCCTATTTTTCTCTGAAATTCAACAAGATGCAATCATGACGTGTTTTGTCATCTTAAAGATCTCGTCGAGTTGATTAATTTGACACTCTGTTTAAAACATTTGGTCGTCATTTGTCGACGTTATTGAGCTTCAAATTTAGTACAATCACACATTTTGAGTGTTTGAGCACATAAAGTCCTATTTTTCTCTGAAATTCAACAAGATGCAATCATGATGTGTTTTGTCATCTTAAAGATCTCGTCGAGTTGATTAATTTGACACTCTGTTTAAGACATTTGGTCGTCATTTGTCGAAGTTATGGAGCTTCAAATTTAGAACAATCACACATTTTGAGTGTTTGAGCACATAAAGTCCTATTTTTCTCTGAAATTCAACAAAATGCAATCATGACGTGTTTTGTCATCTTAAAGATCTTATCGAGTTGATTAATTTGACACTCTGTTTACGACATTTGGTCGTCATTTGTCGAAGTTTTCGAGCTTCAAATTTAGAACAATCACACATTTTGAGTGTTTGAGCACATAAAGTACTATTTTTCTTGGAAATTCAACAAGATGCAATCATGATGTGTTTTGTCATCTTAAAGATCTCGTCGAGTTGATTAATTTGACACTCTGTTTAAAACATTTGGTCGTCATTTGTCGAAGTTATTGAGCTTTAAATTTAGAACAATCACACATTTTGAGTGTTTGATCACATAAAGCATTATTTTTCTTGGAAATTCAACAAGATGCAATCATGATGTGTTTTGTCATCTTAAAGATCTCGTCGAGCTGATTAATTTGACACTCTGTTTAAGACATTTGGTCGTCATTTGTCGAAGTTATCGAGCTTCAAATTTGGAACAATCACACATTTTTTGTGTTTGAGCACATAAAGTACTATTTTTCTTGGAAATTCAACAAGATGCAATCATGATGTGTTTTGTCATCTTAAAGATCTCGTCGAGTTGATTAATTTGACACTCTGTTTAAGACATTTGGTCGTCATTTGTCGAAGTTTTCGAGCTTCAAATTTAGAACAATCACACATTTTTTGTGTTTGAGCACATAAAGTCCTATTTTTCTCTGAAATTCAACAAGATGCAATCATGACGTGTTTTGTCATCTTAAAGATCTTATCGAGTTGATTAATTCGACACTCTGTTGATGACATTTGGTCGTCATTTGTCGAAGTTTTCGAGTTTCAAATTTAGAACAATCACACATTTTGAGTGTTTGAGCACATAAAGTACTATTTTTCTTGGAAATTCAACAAGATGCAATCATGATGTGTTTTGTCATCTTAAAGATCTCGTCGAGTTGATTAATTTGACACTCTGTTTAAAACATTTGGTCGTCATTTGTCGAAGTTATTGAGCTTCAAATTTAGAACAATCACACATTTTGAGTGTTTGATCACATAAAGCATTATTTTTCTTGGAAATTCAACAAGATGCAATCATGATGTGTTTTGTCATCATAAAGATGTCGTCGAGCTGATTAATTTGACACTCTGTTTAAGACATTTGGTCGTCATTTGTCGAAGTTATCGAGCTTCAAATTTGGAACAATCACACATTTTGAGTGTTTGAGCACATAAAGTACTATTTTTCTTGGAAATTCAACAAGATGCAATCATGATGTGTTTTGTCATCTTAAAGATATCGTCGAGTTGATTAATTTGACACTCTGTTTAAAACATTTGGTCGTCATTTGTCGACGTTATTGAGCTTCAAATTTAGTACAATCACACATTTTGAGTGTTTGAGCACATAAAGTCCTATTTTTCCCTGAAATTCAACAAGATGCAATCATGATGTGTTTTGTCATCTTAAAGATCTCGTCGAGTTGATTAATTTGACACTCTGTTTAAAACATTTGGTCGTCATTTGTCGACGTTATTGAGCTTCAAATTTAGTACAATCACACATTTTGAGTGTTTGAGCACATAAAGTCCTATTTTTCCCTGAAATTCAACAAGATGCAATCATGATGTGTTTTGTCATCTTAAAGATCTCGTCGAGTTGATTAATTTGACACTCTGTTTAAGACATTTGGTCGTCATTTGTCGAAGTTATTGAGCTTCAAATTTAGAACAATCACACATTTTGAGTGTTTGATCACATAAAGCATTATTTTTCTTGGAAATTCAACAAGATGCAATCATGATGTGTTTTGTCATCTTAAAGATCTCGTCGAGTTGATTAATTTGACACTCTGTTTAAAACATTTGGTCGTCATTTGTCGAAGTTATTGAGCTTCAAATTTAGAACAATCACACATTTTTAGTGTTTGATCACATAAAGCATTATTTTTCTTGGAAATTCAACAAGATGCAATCATGATGTGTTTTGTCATCTTAAAGATCTCGTCGAGTTGATTAATTTGACACTCTGTTTAAGACATTTGGTCGTCATTTGTCGAAGTTATTGAGCTTCAAATTTAGAACAATCACACATTTTGAGTGTTTGATCACATAAAGCATTATTTTTCTTGGAAATTCAACAAGATGCAATCATGATGTGTTTTGTCATCTTAAAGATCTCGTCGAGTTGATTAATTTGACACTCTGTTTAAAACATTTGGTCGTCATTTGTCGAAGTTATTGAGCTTCAAAGTTAGAACAATCACACATTTTTAGTGTTTGATCACATAAAGCATTATTTTTCTTGGAAATTCAACAAGATGCAATCATGATGTGTTTTGTCATCTTAAAGATCTCGTCGAGCTGATTAATTTGACACTCTGTTGAAGACATTTGGTCGTCATTTGTCGAAGTTTTCGAGCTTCAAATTTAGAACAATCACACATTTTTAGTGTTTGATCACATAAAGCATTATTTTTCTTGGAAATTCAACAAGATGCAATCATGATGTGTTTTGTCATCTTAAAGATCTCGTCGAGTTGATTAATTTGACACTCTGTTTAAAACATTTGGTCGTCATTTGTCGAAGTTATTGAGCTTCAAATTTAGAACAATCACACATTTTGAGTGTTTGATCACATAAAGCATTATTTTTCTTGGAAATTCAACAAGATGCAATCATGATGTGTTTTGTCATCTTAAAGATCTCGTCGAGTTGATTAATTTGACACTCTGTTGAAGACATTTGGTCGTCATTTGTCGAAGTTTTCGAGCTTCAAATTTAGAACAATCACACATTTTGAGTGTTTGAGCACATAAAGTACTATTTTTCTTGGAAATTCAACAAGATGCAATCATGATGTGTTTTGTCATCTTAAAGATCTCGTCGAGTTGATTAATTTTTCACTCTGTTTAAGACATTTGGTCGTCATTTGTCGAAGTTATTGAGCTTCAAATTTAGAACAATCACACATTTTGAGTGTTTGAGCACATAAAGTCCTTTTTTTCCCTGAAATTCAACAAGATGCAATCATGATGTGTTTTGTCATCTTAAAGATCTCGTCGAGTTGATTAATTTGACACTCTGTTTAAAACATTTGGTCGTCATTTGTCGAAGTTATCGAGCTTCAAATTTGGAACAATCACACATTTTTTGTGTTTGAGCACATAAAGTACTATTTTTCTTGGAAATTCAACAAGATGCAATCATGATGTGTTTTGTCATCTTAAAGATATCGTCGAGTTGATTAATTTGACACTGTGTTTAAAACATTTGGTCGTCATTTGTCGACGTTATTGAGCTTCAAATTTAGTACAATCACACATTTTGAGTGTTTGAGCACATAAAGCATTATTTTTCTTGGAAATTCAACAAGATGCAATCATGATGTGTTTTGTCATCTTAAAGATCTCGTCGAGTTGATTAATTTGACACTCTGTTTAAGACATTTGGTCGTCATTTGTCGAAGTTATTGAGCTTCAAATTTAGAACAATCACACATTTTGAGTGTTTGATCACATAAAGCATTATTTTTCTTGGAAATTCAACAAGATGCAATCATGATGTGTTTTGTCATCTTAAAGATCTCGTCGAGCTGATTAATTTGACACTCTGTTTAAGACATTTGGTCGTCATTTGTCGAAGTTATTGAGCTTCAAATTTAGAACAATCACACATTTTGAGTGTTTGATCACATAAAGCATTATTTTTCTTGGAAATTCAACAAGATGCAATCATGATGTGTTTTGTCATCTTAAAGATCTCGTCGAGCTGATTAATTTGACACTCTGTTGAAGACATTTGGTCGTCATTTGTCGAAGTTTTCGAGCTTCAAATTTAGAACAATCACATATTTTTAGTGTTTGATCACATAAAGCATTATTTTTCTTGGAAATTCAACAAGATGCAATCATGATGTGTTTTGTCATCTTAAAGATCTCGTCGAGTTGATTAATTTGACACTCTGTTTAAAACATTTGGTCGTCATTTGTCGACGTTATTGAGCTTCAAATTTAGTACAATCACACATTTTGAGTGTTTGAGCACATAAAGTCCTATTTTTCTTGGAAATTCAACAAGATGCAATCATGATGTGTTTTGTCATCTTAAAGATCTCGTCGAGTTGATTAATTTGACACTCTGTTTAAGACATTTGGTCGTCATTTGTCGAAGTTATTGAGATTCAAATTTAGAACAATCACACATTTTTAGTGTTTGATCACATAAAGCATTATTTTTCTTGGAAATTCAACAAGATGCAATCATGATGTGTTTTGTCATCTTAAAGATCTCGTCGAGTTGATTAATTTGACACTCTGTTTAAAACATTTGGTCGTCATTTGTCGAAGTTATTGAGCTTCAAAGTTAGAACAATCACACATTTTTAGTGTTTGATCACATAAAGCATTATTTTTCTTGGAAATTCAACAAGATGCAATCATGATGTGTTTTGTCATCTTAAAGATCTCGTCGAGCTGATTAATTTGACACTCTGTTGAAGACATTTGGTCGTCATTTGTCGAAGTTTTCGAGCTTCAAATTTAGAACAATCACACATTTTTAGTGTTTGATCACATAAAGCATTATTTTTCTTGGAAATTCAACAAGATGCAATCATGATGTGTTTTGTCATCTTAAAGATCTCGTCGAGTTGATTAATTTGACACTCTGTTTAAAACATTTGGTCGTCATTTGTCGAAGTTATTGAGCTTCAAATTTAGAACAATCACACATTTTGAGTGTTTGATCACATAAAGCATTATTTTTCTTGGAAATTCAACAAGATGCAATCATGATGTGTTTTGTCATCTTAAAGATCTCGTCGAGCTGATTAATTTGACACTCTGTTTAAGACATTTGGTCGTCATTTGTCGAAGTTATCGAGCTTCAAATTTGGAACAATCACACATTTTTTGTGTTTGAGCACATAAAGTACTATTTTTCTTGGAAATTCAACAAGATGCAATCATGATGTGTTTTGTCATCTTAAAGATATCGTCGAGTTGATTAATTTGACACTCTGTTTAAAACATTTGGTCGTCATTTGTCGACGTTATTGAGCTTCAAATTTAGTACAATCACACATTTTGAGTGTTTGAGCACATAAAGCATTATTTTTCTTGGAAATTCAACAAGATGCAATCATGATGTGTTTTGTCATCTTAAAGATCTCGTCGAGTTGATTAATTTGACACTCTGTTTAAAACATTTGGTCGTCATTTGTCGACGTTATTGAGCTTCAAATTTAGTACAATCACACATTTTGAGTGTTTGAGCACATAAAGTCCTATTTTTCCCTGAAATTCAACAAGATGCAATCATGATGTGTTTTGTCATCTTAAAGATCTCGTCGAGTTGATTAATTTGACACTCTGTTTAAGACATTTGGTCGTCATTTGTCGAAGTTATTGAGCTTCAAATTTAGTACAATCACACATTTTGAGTGTTTGAGCACATAAAGTCCTATTTTTCCCTGAAATTCAACAAGATGCAATCATGATGTGTTTTGTCATCTTAAAGATCTCGTCGAGTTGATTAATTTGACACTCTGTTTAAGACATTTGGTCGTCATTTGTCGAAGTTATTGAGCTTCAAATTTAGAACAATCACACATTTTGAGTGTTTGATCACATAAAGCATTATTTTTCTTGGAAATTCAACAAGATGCAATCATAATGTGTTTTGTCATCTTAAAGATCTCGTCGAGCTGATTAATTTGACACTCTGTTTAAGACATTTGGTCGTCATTTGTCGAAGTTATTGAGCTTCAAATTTAGAACAATCACACATTTTGAGTGTTTGATCACATAAAGCATTATTTTTCTTGGAAATTCAACAAGATGCAATCATGATGTGTTTTGTCATCTTAAAGATCTCGTCGAGCTGATTAATTTGACACTCTGTTGAAGACATTTGGTCGTCATTTGTCGAAGTTTTCGAGCTTCAAATTTAGAACAATCACACATTTTGAGTGTTTGAGCACATAAAGTACTATTTTTCTTGGAAATTCAACAAGATGCAATCATGATGTGTTTTGTCATCTTAAAGATCTCGTCGAGTTGATTAATTTGACACTCTGTTTAAAACATTTGGTCGTCATTTGTCGAAGTTATTGAGCTTCAAAGTTAGAACAATCACACATTTTTAGTGTTTGATCACATAAAGCATTATTTTTCTTGGAAATTCAACAAGATGCAATCATGATGTGTTTTGTCATCTTAAAGATCTCGTCGAGCTGATTAATTTGACACTCTGTTGAAGACATTTGGTCGTCATTTGTCGAAGTTTTCGAGCTTCAAATTTAGAACAATCACACATTTTTAGTGTTTGATCACATAAAGCATTATTTTTCTTGGAAATTCAACAAGATGCAATCATGATGTGTTTTGTCATCTTAAAGATCTCGTCGAGTTGATTAATTTGACACTCTGTTTAAAACATTTGGTCGTCATTTGTCGAAGTTATTGAGCTTCAAATTTAGAACAATCACACATTTTGAGTGTTTGATCACATAAAGCATTATTTTTCTTGGAAATTCAACAAGATGCAATCATGATGTGTTTTGTCATCTTAAAGATCTCGTCGAGCTGATTAATTTGACACTCTGTTTAAGACATTTGGTCGTCATTTGTCGAAGTTATCGAGCTTCAAATTTGGAACAATCACACATTTTTTGTGTTTGAGCACATAAAGTACTATTTTTCTTGGAAATTCAACAAGATGCAATCATGATGTGTTTTGTCATCTTAAAGATATCGTCGAGTTGATTAATTTGACACTCTGTTTAAAACATTTGGTCGTCATTTGTCGACGTTATTGAGCTTCAAATTTAGTACAATCACACATTTTGAGTGTTTGAGCACATAAAGTCCTATTTTTCCCTGAAATTCAACAAGATGCAATCATGATGTGTTTTGTCATCTTAAAGATCTCGTCGAGTTGATTAATTTGACACTCTGTTTAAAACATTTGGTCGTCATTTGTCGACGTTATTGAGCTTCAAATTTAGTACAATCACACATTTTGAGTGTTTGAGCACATAAAGTCCTATTTTTCCCTGAAATTCAACAAGATGCAATCATGATGTGTTTTGTCATCTTAAAGATCTCGTCGAGTTGATTAGTTTGACACTCTGTTTAAGACATTTGGTCGTCATTTGTCGAAGTTATTGAGCTTCAAATTTAGAACAATCACACATTTTGAGTGTTTGATCACATAAAGCATTATTTTTCTTGGAAATTCAACAAGATGCAATCATGATGTGTTTTGTCATCTTAAAGATCTCGTCGAGCTGATTAATTTGACACTCTGTTTAAGACATTTGGTCGTCATTTGTCGAAGTTATTGAGCTTCAAATTTAGAACAATCACACATTTTGAGTGTTTGATCACATAAAGCATTATTTTTCTTGGAAATTCAACAAGATGCAATCATGATGTGTTTTGTCATCTTAAAGATCTCGTCGAGCTGATTAATTTGACACTCTGTTGAAGACATTTGGTCGTCATTTGTCGGAGTTTTCGAGCTTCAAATTTAGAACAATCACACATTTTGAGTGTTTGAGCACATAAAGTACTATTTTTCTTGGAAATTCAACAAGATGCAATCATGATGTGTTTTGTCATCTTAAAGATCTCGTCGAGTTGATTAATTTGACACTCTGTTTAAAACATTTGGTCGTCATTTGTCGAAGTTATTGAGCTTTAAATTTAGAACAATCACACATTTTGAGTGTTTGATCACATAAAGCATTATTTTTCTTGGAAATTCAACAAGATGCAATCATGATGTGTTTTGTCATCTTAAAGATCTCGTCGAGCTGATTAATTTGACACTCTGTTTAAGACATTTGGTCGTCATTTGTCGAAGTTATTGAGCTTCAAATTTAGAACAATCACACATTTTGAGTGTTTGATCACATAAAGCATTATTTTTCTTGGAAATTCAACAAGATGCAATCATGATGTGTTTTGTCATCTTAAAGATCTCGTCGAGCTGATTAATTTGACACTCTGTTTAAGACATTTGGTCGTCATTTGTCGAAGTTATCGAGCTTCAAATTTAGAACAATCACACATTTTGAGTGTTTGATCACATAAAGCATTATTTTTCTTGGAAATTCAACAAGATGCAATCATGATGTGTTTTGTCATCTTAAAGATCTCGTCGAGCTGATTAATTTGACACTCTGTTGAAGACATTTGGTCGTCATTTGTCGAAGTTTTCGAGCTTCAAATTTAGAACAATCACACATTTTGAGTGTTTGAGCACATAAAGTACTATTTTTCTTGGAAATTCAACAAGATGCAATCATGATGTGTTTTGTCATCTTAAAGATCTCGTCGAGTTGATTAATTTGACACTCTGTTTAAAACATTTGGTCGTCATTTGTCGAAGTTATTGAGCTTCAAATTTAGAACAATCACACATTTTGAGTGTTTGATCACATAAAGCATTATTTTTCTTGGAAATTCAACAAGATGCAATCATGATGTGTTTTGTCATCTTAAAGATCTCGTCGAGCTGATTAATTTGACACTCTGTTTAAGACATTTGGTCGTCATTTGTCGAAGTTATCGAGCTTCAAATTTGGAACAATCACACATTTTTTGTGTTTGAGCACATAAAGTACTATTTTTCTTGGAAATTCAACAAGATGCAATCATGATGTGTTTTGTCATCTTAAAGATATCGTCGAGTTGATTAATTTGACACTCTGTTTAAAACATTTGGTCGTCATTTGTCGACGTTATTGAGCTTCAAATTTAGTACAATCACACATTTTGAGTGTTTGAGCACATAAAGTCCTACTTTTCCCTGAAATTCAACAAGATGCAATCATGATGTGTTTTGTCATCTTAAAGATCTCGTCGAGTTGATTAATTTGACACTCTGTTTAAAACATTTGGTCGTCATTTGTCGACGTTATTGAGCTTCAAATTTAGTACAATCACACATTTTGAGTGTGTGAGCACATAAAGTCCTATTTTTCCCTGAAATTCAACAAGATGCAATCATGATGTGTTTTGTCATCTTAAAGATCTCGTCGAGTTGATTAATTTGACACTCTGTTTAAGACATTTGGTCGTCATTTGTCGAAGTTATTGAGCTTCAAATTTAGAACAATCACACATTTTGAGTGTTTGATCACATAAAGCATTATTTTTCTTGGAAATTCAACAAGATGCAATCATGATGTGTTTTGTCATCTTAAAGATCTCGTCGAGCTGATTAATTTGACACTCTGTTTAAGACATTTGGTCGTCATTTGTCGAAGTTATTGAGCTTCAAATTTAGAACAATCACACATTTTGAGTGTTTGATCACATAAAGCATTATTTTTCTTGGAAATTCAACAAGATGCAATCATGATGTGTTTTGTCATCTTAAAGATCTCGTCGAGCTGATTAATTTGACACTCTGTTGAAGACATTTGGTCGTCATTTGTCGAAGTTTTCGAGCTTCAAATTTAGAACAATCACACATTTTGAGTGTTTGAGCACATAAAGTACTATTTTTCTTGGAAATTCAACAAGATGCAATCATGATGTGTTTTGTCATCTTAAAGATCTCGTCGAGTTGATTAATTTGACACTCTGTTTAAAACATTTGGTCGTCATTTGTCGAAGTTATTGAGCTTTAAATTTAGAACAATCACACATTTTGAGTGTTTGATCACATAAAGCATTATTTTTCTTGGAAATTCAACAAGATGCAATCATGATGTGTTTTGTCATCTTAAAGATCTCGTCGAGCTGATTAATTTGACACTCTGTTTAAGACATTTGGTCGTCATTTGTCGAAGTTATCGAGCTTCAAATTTAGAACAATCACACATTTTGAGTGTTTGATCACATAAAGCATTATTTTTCTTGGAAATTCAACAAGATGCAATCATGATGTGTTTTGTCATCTTAAAGATCTCGTCGAGCTGATTAATTTGACACTCTGTTGAAGACATTTGGTCGTCATTTGTCGAAGTTTTCGAGCTTCAAATTTAGAACAATCACACATTTTGAGTGTTTGAGCACATAAAGTACTATTTTTCTTGGAAATTCAACAAGATGCAATCATGATGTGTTTTGTCATCTTAAAGATCTCGTCGAGTTGATTAATTTGACACTCTGTTTAAAACATTTGGTCGTCATTTGTCGAAGTTATTGAGCTTCAAATTTAGAACAATCACACATTTTGAGTGTTTGATCACATAAAGCATTATTTTTCTTGGAAATTCAACAAGATGCAATCATGATGTGTTTTGTCATCTTAAAGATCTCGTCGAGCTGATTAATTTGACACTCTGTTTAAGACATTTGGTCGTCATTTGTCGAAGTTATCGAGCTTCAAATTTGGAACAATCACACATTTTTTGTGTTTGAGCACATAAAGTACTATTTTTCTTGGAAATTCAACAAGATGCAATCATGATGTGTTTTGTCATCTTAAAGATCTCGTCCAGTTGATTAATTTGACATTCTGTTTAAGACATTTGGTCGTCATTTGTCGAAGTTATTGAGCTTCAAATTTAGAACAATCACACATTTTGAGTGTTTGAGCACATAAAGTCCTATTTTTCTCTGAAATTCAACAAGATGCAATCATGACGTGTTTTGTCATCTTAAAGATCTTATCGAGTTGATTAATTTGACACTCTGTTTACGACATTTGGTCGTCATTTGTCGAAGTTTTCGAGCTTCAAATTTAGAACAATCACACATTTTGAGTGTTTGAGCACATAAAGTCCTATTTTTCCCTGAAATTCAACAAGATGCAATCATGATGTGTTTTGTCATCTTAAAGATCTCGTCGAGTTGATTAATTTGACACTCTGTTTAAAACATTTGGTCGTCATTTGTCGACGTTATTGAGCTTCAAATTTAGTACAATCACACATTTTGAGTGTTTGAGCACATAAAGTCCTATTTTTCTCTGAAATTCAACAAGATGCAATCATGATGTGTTTTGCCATCTTAAAGATCTCGTCGAGTTGATTAATTTGACATTCTGTTTAAGACATTTGGTCGTCATTTGTCGAAGTTTTCGAGCTTCAAATTTAGAACAATCACACATTTTTTGTGTTTAAGCACATAAAGTACTATTTTTCTCTGAAATTCAACAAGATGCAATCATGATGTGTTTTGTCATCTTAAAGATCTCGTCGAGTTGATTAATTTGACACTCTGTTTAAGACATTTGATCGTCATTTGTCGAAGTTATGGAGCTTCAAATTTAGAACAATCACACATTTTGAGTGTTTGAGCACATAAAGTCCTATTTTTCTCTGAAATTCAACAAAATGCAATCATGACGTGTTTTGTCATCTTAAAGATCTTATCGAGTTGATTAATTTGACACTCTGTTTACGACATTTGGTCGTCATTTGTCGAAGTTTTCGAGCTTCAAATTTAGAACAATCACACATTTTGAGTGTTTGAGCACATAAAGTACTATTTTTCTTGGAAATTCAACAAGATGCAATCATGATGTGTTTTGTCATCTTAAAGATCTCGTCGAGTTGATTAATTTGACACTCTGTTTAAAACATTTGGTCGTCATTTGTCGAAGTTATTGAGCTTTAAATTTAGAACACTCACACATTTTGAGTGTTTGATCACATAAAGCATTATTTTTCTTGGAAATTCAACAAGATGCAATCATGATGTGTTTTGTCATCTTAAAGATCTCGTCGAGTTGATTAATTTGACACTCTGTTTAAAACATTTGGTCGTCATTTGTCGACGTTATTGAGCTTCAAATTTAGTACAATCACACATTTTGAGTGTGTGAGCACATAAAGTCCTATTTTTCCCTGAAATTCAACAAGATGCAATCATGATGTGTTTTGTCATCTTAAAGATCTCGTCGAGTTGATTAATTTGACACTCTGTTTAAGACATTTGGTCGTCATTTGTCGAAGTTATTGAGCTTCAAATTTAGAACAATCACACATTTTGAGTGTTTGATCACATAAAGCATTATTTTTCTTGGAAATTCAACAAGATGCAATCATGATGTGTTTTGTCATCTTAAAGATCTCGTCGAGCTGATTAATTTGACACTCTGTTTAAGACATTTGGTCGTCATTTGTCGAAGTTATTGAGCTTCAAATTTAGAACAATCACACATTTTGAGTGTTTGATCACATAAAGCATTATTTTTCTTGGAAATTCAACAAGATGCAATCATGATGTGTTTTGTCATCTTAAAGATCTCGTCGAGCTGATTAATTTGACACTCTGTTGAAGACATTTGGTCGTCATTTGTCGAAGTTTTCGAGCTTCAAATTTAGAACAATCACACATTTTGAGTGTTTGAGCACATAAAGTACTATTTTTCTTGGAAATTCAACAAGATGCAATCATGATGTGTTTTGTCATCTTAAAGATCTCGTCGAGTTGATTAATTTGACACTCTGTTTAAAACATTTGGTCGTCATTTGTCGAAGTTATTGAGCTTTAAATTTAGAACAATCACACATTTTGAGTGTTTGATCACATAAAGCATTATTTTTCTTGGAAATTCAACAAGATGCAATCATGATGTGTTTTGTCATCTTAAAGATCTCGTCGAGCTGATTAATTTGACACTCTGTTTAAGACATTTGGTCGTCATTTGTCGAAGTTATTGAGCTTCAAATTTAGAACAATCACACATTTTGAGTGTTTGATCACATAAAGCATTATTTTTCTTGGAAATTCAACAAGATGCAATCATGATGTGTTTTGTCATCTTAAAGATCTCGTCGAGCTGATTAATTTGACACTCTGTTTAAGACATTTGGTCGTCATTTGTCGAAGTTATCGAGCTTCAAATTTAGAACAATCACACATTTTGAGTGTTTGATCACATAAAGCATTATTTTTCTTGGAAATTCAACAAGATGCAATCATGATGTGTTTTGTCATCTTAAAGATCTCGTCGAGCTGATTAATTTGACACTCTGTTGAAGACATTTGGTCGTCATTTGTCGAAGTTTTCGAGCTTCAAATTTAGAACAATCACACATTTTGAGTGTTTGAGCACATAAAGTACTATTTTTCTTGGAAATTCAACAAGATGCAATCATGATGTGTTTTGTCATCTTAAAGATCTCGTCGAGTTGATTAATTTGACATTCTGTTTAAGACATTTGGTCGTCATTTGTCGAAGTTATTGAGCTTCAAATTTAGAACAATCACACATTTTGAGTGTTTGAGCACATAAAGTCCTATTTTTCTCTGAAATTCAACAAGATGCAATCATGACGTGTTTTGTCATCTTAAAGATCTCGTCGAGTTGATTAATTTGACACTCTGTTTAAAACATTTGGTCGTCATTTGTCGACGTTATTGAGCTTCAAATTTAGTACAATCACACATTTTGAGTGTTTGAGCACATAAAGTCCTATTTTTCTCTGAAATTCAACAAGATGCAATCATGATGTGTTTTGTCATCTTAAAGATCTCGTCGAGTTGATTAATTTGACACTCTGTTTAAGACATTTGGTCGTCATTTGTCGAAGTTATGGAGCTTCAAATTTAGAACAATCACACATTTTGAGTGTTTGAGCACATAAAGTCCTATTTTTCTCTGAAATTCAACAAAATGCAATCATGACGTGTTTTGTCATCTTAAAGATCTTATCGAGTTGATTAATTTGACACTCTGTTTACGACATTTGGTCGTCATTTGTCGAAGTTTTCGAGCTTCAAATTTAGAACAATCACACATTTTGAGTGTTTGAGCACATAAAGTACTATTTTTCTTGGAAATTCAACAAGATGCAATCATGATGTGTTTTGTCATCTTAAAGATCTCGTCGAGTTGATTAATTTGACACTCTGTTTAAAACATTTGGTCGTCATTTGTCGAAGTTATTGAGCTTTAAATTTAGAACAATCACACATTTTGAGTGTTTGATCAAATAAAGCATTATTTTTCTTGGAAATTCAACAAGATGCAATCATGATGTGTTTTGTCATCTTAAAGATCTCGTCGAGCTGATTAATTTGACACTCTGTTTAAGACATTTGGTCGTCATTTGTCGAAGTTATCGAGCTTCAAATTTGGAACAATCACACATTTTTTGTGTTTGAGCACATAAAGTACTATTTTTCTTGGAAATTCAACAAGATGCAATCATGATGTGTTTTGTCATCTTAAAGATCTCGTCGAGTTGATTAATTTGACACTCTGTTTAAGACATTTGGTCGTCATTTGTCGAAGTTTTCGAGCTTCAAATTTAGAACAATCACACATTTTTTGTGTTTGAGCACATAAAGTCCTATTTTTCTCTGAAATTCAACAAGATGCAATCATGACGTGTTTTGTCATCTTAAAGATCTTATCGAGTTGATTAATTCGACACTCTGTTGATGACATTTGGTCGTCATTTGTCGAAGTTTTCGAGTTTCAAATTTAGAACAATCACACATTTTGAGTGTTTGAGCACATAAAGTACTATTTTTCTTGGAAATTCAACAAGATGCAATCATGATGTGTTTTGTCATCTTAAAGATCTCGTCGAGTTGATTAATTTGACACTCTGTTTAAAACATTTGGTCGTCATTTGTCGAAGTTATTGAGCTTCAAATTTAGAACAATCACACATTTTGAGTGTTTGATCACATAAAGCATTATTTTTCTTGGAAATTCAACAAGATGCAATCATGATGTGTTTTGTCATCATAAAGATGTCGTCGAGCTGATTAATTTGACACTCTGTTTAAGACATTTGGTCGTCATTTGTCGAAGTTATCGAGCTTCAAATTTGGAACAATCACACATTTTGAGTGTTTGAGCACATAAAGTACTATTTTTCTTGGAAATTCAACAAGATGCAATCATGATGTGTTTTGTCATCTTAAAGATATCGTCGAGTTGATTAATTTGACACTCTGTTTAAAACATTTGGTCGTCATTTGTCGACGTTATTGAGCTTCAAATTTAGTACAATCACACATTTTGAGTGTTTGAGCACATAAAGTCCTATTTTTCCCTGAAATTCAACAAGATGCAATCATGATGTGTTTTGTCATCTTAAAGATCTCGTCGAGCTGATTAATTTGACACTCTGTTTAAGACATTTGGTCGTCATTTGTCGAAGTTATCGAGCTTCAAATTTGGAACAATCACACATTTTTTGTGTTTGAGCACATAAAGTACTATTTTTCTTGGAAATTCAACAAGATGCAATCATGATGTGTTTTGTCATCTTAAAGATCTCGTCGAGTTGATTAATTTGACATTCTGTTTAAGACATTTGGTCGTCATTTGTCGAAGTTATTGAGCTTCAAATTTAGAACAATCACACATTTTGAGTGTTTGAGCACATAAAGTCCTATTTTTCTCTGAAATTCAACAAGATGCAATCATGACGTGTTTTGTCATCTTAAAGATCTTATCGAGTTGATTAATTTGACACTCTGTTTACGACATTTGGTCGTCATTTGTCGAAGTTTTCGAGCTTCAAATTTAGAACAATCACACATTTTGAGTGTTTGAGCACATAAAGTCCTATTTTTCCCTGAAATTCAACAAGATGCAATCATGATGTGTTTTGTCATCTTAAAGATCTCGTCGAGTTGATTAATTTGACACTCTGTTTAAAACATTTGGTCGTCATTTGTCGACGTTATTGAGCTTCAAATTTAGTACAATCACACATTTTGAGTGTTTGAGCACATAAAGTCCTATTTTTCTCTGAAATTCAACAAGATGCAATCATGATGTGTTTTGCCATCTTAAAGATCTCGTCGAGTTGATTAATTTGACATTCTGTTTAAGACATTTGGTCGTCATTTGTCGAAGTTTTCGAGCTTCAAATTTAGAACAATCACACATTTTTTGTGTTTAAGCACATAAAGTACTATTTTTCTCTGAAATTCAACAAGATGCAATCATGATGTGTTTTGTCATCTTAAAGATCTCGTCGAGTTGATTAATTTGACACTCTGTTTAAGACATTTGGTCGTCATTTGTCGAAGTTATGGAGCTTCAAATTTAGAACAATCACACATTTTGAGTGTTTGAGCACATAAAGTCCTATTTTTCTCTGAAATTCAACAAAATGCAATCATGACGTGTTTTGTCATCTTAAAGATCTTATCGAGTTGATTAATTTGACACTCTGTTTACGACATTTGGTCGTCATTTGTCGAAGTTTTCGAGCTTCAAATTTAGAACAATCACACATTTTGAGTGTTTGAGCACATAAAGTACTATTTTTCTTGGAAATTCAACAAGATGCAATCATGATGTGTTTTGTCATCTTAAAGATCTCGTCGAGTTGATTAATTTGACACTCTGTTTACGACATTTGGTCGTCATTTGTCGAAGTTTTCGAGCTTCAAATTTAGAACAATCACACATTTTGAGTGTTTGAGCACATAAAGTACTATTTTTCTTGGAAATTCAACAAGATGCAATCATGATGTGTTTTGTCATCTTAAAGATCTCGTCGAGTTGATTAATTTGACACTCTGTTTAAAACATTTGGTCGTCATTTGTCGAAGTTATTGAGCTTTAAATTTAGAACAATCACACATTTTGAGTGTTTGATCACATAAAGCATTATTTTTCTTGGAAATTCAACAAGATGCAATCATGATGTGTTTTGTCATCTTAAAGATCTCGTCGAGCTGATTAATTTGACACTCTGTTTAAGACATTTGGTCGTCATTTGTCGAAGTTATCGAGCTTCAAATTTGGAACAATCACACATTTTTTGTGTTTGAGCACATAAAGTACTATTTTTCTTGGAAATTCAACAAGATGCAATCATGATGTGTTTTGTCATCTTAAAGATCTCGTCGAGTTGATTAATTTGACACTCTGTTTAAGACATTTGGTCGTCATTTGTCGAAGTTTTCGAGCTTCAAATTTAGAACAATCACACATTTTTTGTGTTTGAGCACATAAAGTACTATTTTTCTTGGAAATTCAACAAGATGCAATCATGATGTGTTTTGCCATCTTAAAGATCTCGTCGAATTGATTAATTTGACACTCTGTTTAAGACATTTGGTCGTCATTTGTCGAAGTTTTCGAGCTTCAAATTTAGAACAATCACACATTTTGAGTGTTTGAGCACATAAAGTCCTTTTTTTCCCTGAAACTCAACAAGATGCAATCATGATGTGTTTTGTCATCTTAAAGATCTCGTCGAGTTGATTAATTTGACACTCTGTTTAAAACATTTGGTCGTCATTTGTCGACGTTATTGAGCTTCAAATTTAGTACAATCACACATTTTGAGTGTTTGATCACATAAAGCATTATTTTTCTTGGAAATTCAACAAGATGCAATCATGATGTGTTTTGTCATCTTAAAGATCTCGTCGAGTTGATTAATTTGACACTCTGTTTAAAACATTTGGTCGTCATTTGTCGACGTTATTGAGCTTCAAATTTAGTACAATCACACATTTTGAGTGTTTGAGCACATAAAGTCCTATTTTTCCCTGAAATTCAACAAGATGCAATCATGATGTGTTTTGTCATCTTAAAGATCTCGTCGAGTTGATTAATTTGACACTCTGTTTAAGACATTTGGTCGTCATTTGTCGAAGTTTTCGAGCTTCAAATTTAGAACAATCACACATTTTGAGTGTTTGAGCACATAAAGTCCTTTTTTTCCCTGAAATTCAACAAGATGCAATCATGATGTGTTTTGTCATCTTAAAGATCTCGTCGAGTTGATTAATTTGACACTCTGTTTAAAACATTTGGTCGTCATTTGTCGACGTTATTGAGCTTCAAATTTAGTACAATCACACATTTTGAGTGTTTGAGCACATAAAGCATTATTTTTCTTGGAAATTCAACAAGATGCAATCATGATGTGTTTTGTCATCTTAAAGATCTCGTCGAGCTGATTAATTTGACACTCTGTTTAAAACATTTGGTCGTCATTTGTCGAAGTTATTGAGCTTCAAATTTAGAACAATCACACATTTTGAGTGTTTGAGCACATAAAGACCTATTTTTCTCTGAAATTCAACAAGATGCAATCATGATGTGTTTTGTCATCTTAAAGATCTTATCGAGTTGATTAATTCGACACTCTGTTGAAGACATTTGGTCGTCATTTGTCGAAGTTTTCGAGTTTCAAATTTAGAACAATCACACATTTTGAGTGTTTGAGCACATAAAGTACTATTTTTCTTGGAAATTCAACAAGATGCAATCATGATGTGTTTTGTCATCTTAAAGATCTCGTCGAGTTGATTAATTTGACACTCTGTTTAAAACATTTGGTCGTCATTTGTCGAAGTTATTGAGCTTCAAAGTTAGAACAATCACACATTTTTAGTGTTTGATCACATAAAGCATTATTTTTCTTGGAAATTCAACAAGATGCAATCATGATGTGTTTTGTCATCTTAAAGATCTCGTCGAGCTGATTAATTTGACACTCTGTTGAAGACATTTGGTCGTCATTTGTCGAAGTTTTCGAGCTTCAAATTTAGAACAATCACACATTTTGAGTGTTTGATCACATAAAGCATTATTTTTCTTGGAAATTCAACAAGATGCAATCATGATGTGTTTTGTCATCTTAAAGATCTCGTCGAGTTGATTAATTTGACACTCTGTTTAAAACATTTGGTCGTCATTTGTCGACGTTATTGAGCTTCAAATTTAGTACAATCACACATTTTGAGTGTTTGAGCACATAAAGTCCTATTTTTCCCTGAAATTCAACAAGATGCAATCATGATGTGTTTTGTCATCTTAAAGATCTCGTCGAGTTGATTAATTTGACACTCTGTTTAAGACATTTGGTCGTCATTTGTCGAAGTTATTGAGCTTCAAATTTAGAACAATCACACATTTTGAGTGTTTGATCACATAAAGCATTATTTTTCTTGGAAATTCAACAAGATGCAATCATGATGTGTTTTGTCATCTTAAAGATCTCGTCGAGCTGATTAATTTGACACTCTGTTTAAGACATTTGGTCGTCATTTGTCGAAGTTATTGAGCTTCAAATTTAGAACAATCACACATTTTGAGTGTTTGATCACATAAAGCATTATTTTTCTTGGAAATTCAACAAGATGCAATCATGATGTGTTTTGTCATCTTAAAGATCTCGTCGAGCTGATTAATTTGACACTCTGTTGAAGACATTTGGTCGTCATTTGTCGAAGTTTTCGAGCTTCAAATTTAGAACAATCACACATTTTGAGTGTTTGAGCACATAAAGTACTATTTTTCTTGGAAATTCAACAAGATGCAATCATGATGTGTTTTGTCATCTTAAAGATCTCGTCGAGTTGATTAATTTGACACTCTGTTTAAAACATTTGGTCGTCATTTGTCGAAGTTATTGAGCTTTAAATTTAGAACAATCACACATTTTGAGTGTTTGATCACATAAAGCATTATTTTTCTTGGAAATTCAACAAGATGCAATCATGATGTGTTTTGTCATCTTAAAGATCTCGTCGAGCTGATTAATTTGACACTCTGTTTAAGACATTTGGTCGTCATTTGTCGAAGTTATCGAGCTTCAAATTTGGAACAATCACACATTTTTTGTGTTTGAGCACATAAAGCATTATTTTTCTTGGAAATTCAACAAGATGCAATCATGATGTGTTTTGTCATCTTAAAGATCTCGTCGAGTTGATTAATTTTTCACTCTGTTTAAGACATTTGGTCGTCATTTGTCGAAGTTATTGAGCTTCAAATTTAGAACAATCACACATTTTGAGTGTTTGAGCACATAAAGTCCTTTTTTTCCCTGAAATTCAACAAGATGCAATCATGATGTGTTTTGTCATCTTAAAGATCTCGTCGAGTTGATTAATTTGACACTCTGTTTAAGACATTTGGTCGTCATTTGTCGAAGTTTTCGAGCTTCAAATTTAGAACAATCACACATTTTGAGTGTTTGAGCACATAAAGTCCTTTTTTTCCCTGAAATTCAACAAGATGCAATCATGATGTGTTTTGTCATCTTAAAGATCTCGTCGAGTTGATTAATTTGACACTCTGTTTAAAACATTTGGTCGTCATTTGTCGAAGTTATTGAGCTTCAAATTTAGTACAATCACACATTTTGAGTGTTTGAGCACATAAAGCATTATTTTTCTTGGAAATTCAACAAGATGCAATCATGATGTGTTTTGTCATCTTAAAGATCTCGTCGAGTTGATTAATTTGACACTCTGTTTAAAACATTTGGTCGTCATTTGTCGAAGTTATTGAGCTTCAAAGTTAGAACAATCACACATTTTGAGTGTTTGATCACATAAAGCATTATTTTTCTTGGAAATTCAACAAGATGCAATCATGATGTGTTTTGTCATCTTAAAGATCTCGTCGAGCTGATTAATTTGACACTCTGTTGAAGACATTTGGTCGTCATTTGTCGAAGTTATTGAGCTTCAAATTTAGAACAATCACACATTTTGAGTGTTTGATCACATAAAGCATTATTTTTCTTGGAAATTCAACAAGATGCAATCATGATGTGTTTTGTCATCTTAAAGATCTCGTCGAGTTGATTAATTTGACACTCTGTTTAAGACATTTGGTCGTCATTTGTCGAAGTTATCGAGCTTCAAATTTGGAACAATCACACATTTTTTGTGTTTGAGCACATAAAGTACTATTTTTCTTGGAAATTCAACAAGATGCAATCATGATGTGTTTTGTCATCTTAAAGATCTTATCGAGTTGATTAATTTGACACTCTGTTTACGACATTTGGTCGTCATTTGTCGAAGTTTTCGAGCTTCAAATTTAGTACAATCACACATTTTGAGTGTTTGAGCACATAAAGTCCTTTTTTTCCCTGAAATTCAACAAGATGCAATCATGATGTGTTTTGTCATCTTAAAGATCTCGTCGAGTTGATTAATTTGACACTCTGTTTAAAACATTTGGTCGTCATTTGTCGAAGTTTTCGAGCTTCAAATTTAGAACAATCACACATTTTTTGTGTTTAAGCACATAAAGTACTATTTTTCTTGGAAATTCAACAAGATGCAATCATGATGTGTTTTGCCATCTTAAAGATCTCGTCGAGTTGATTAATTTGACACTCTGTTTAAAACATTTGGTCGTCATTTGTCGACGTTATTGAGCTTCAAATTTAGTACAATCACACATTTTGAGTGTTTGAGCACATAAAGCATTATTTTTCTTGGAAATTCAATAAGATGCAATCATGATGTGTTTTGTCATCTTAAAGATCTCGTCGAGCTGATTAATTTGACACTCTGTTTAAAACATTTGGTCGTCATTTGTCGAAGTTATTGAGCTTCAAATTTAGAAAAATCACACATTTTGAGTGTTTGAGCACATAAAGTCCTATTTTTCTCTGAAATTCAACAAGATGCAATCATGACGTGTTTTGTCATCTTAAAGATCTTATCGAGTTGATTAATTCGACACTCTGTTGAAGACATTTGGTCGTCATTTGTCGAAGTTTTCGAGTTTCAAATTTAGAACAATCACACATTTTGAGTGTTTGAGCACATAAAGTACTATTTTTCTCTGAAATTCAACAAGATGCAATCATGATGTGTTTTGCCGTCTTAAAGATCTCGTCGAGTTGATTAATTTGACATTCTGTTTAAGACATTTGGTCGTCATTTGTCGAAGTTTTCGAGCTTCAAATTTAGAACAATCACACATTTTGAGTGTTTGAGCACATAAAGTCCTATTTTTCTCTGAAATTCAACAAGATGCAATCATGATGTGTTTTGCCGTCTTAAAGATCTCGTCGAGTTGATTAATTTGACACTCTGTTTAAAACATTTGGTCGTCATTTGTCGACGTTATTGAGCTTCAAATTTAGTACAATCACACATTTTGAGTGTTTGAGCACATAAAGTCCTATTTTTCTCTGAAATTCAACAAGATGCAATCATGATGTGTTTTGCCGTCTTAAAGATCTCGTCGAGTTGATTAATTTGACATTCTGTTTAAGACATTTGGTCGTCATTTGTCGAAGTTTTCGAGCTTCAAATTTAGAACAATCACACATTTTGAGTGTTTGAGCACATAAAGTCCTATTTTGCTCTGAAATTCAACAAGATGCAATCATGATGTGTTTTGCCGTCTTAAAGATCTCGTCGAGTTGATTAATTTGACACTCTGTTTAAGACATTTGGTCGTCATTTGTCGACGTTATTGAGCTTCAAATTTAGTACAATCACACATTTTGAGTGTTTGAGCACATAAAGCATTATTTTTCTTGGAAATTCAACAAGATGCAATCATGATGTGTTTTGTCATCTTAAAGATCTCGTCGAGTTGATTAATTTGACACTCTGTTTAAAACATTTGGTCGTCATTTGTCGACGTTATTGAGCTTCAAATTTAGTACAATCACACATTTTGAGTGTTTGAGCACATAAAGCATTATTTTTCTTGGAAATTCAACAAGATGCAATCATGATGTGTTTTGTCATCTTAAAGATCTCGTCGAGCTGATTAATTTGACACTCTGTTTAAAACATTTGGTCGTCATTTGTCGAAGTTATTGAGCTTCAAATTTAGAACAATCACACATTTTGAGTGTTTGAGCACATAAAGTCCTATTTTTCTCTGAAATTCAACAAGATGCAATCATGACGTGTTTTGTCATCTTAAAGATCTTATCGAGTTGATTAATTCGACACTCTGTTGAAGACATTTGGTCGTCATTTGTCGAAGTTTTCGAGTTTCAAATTTAGAACAATCACACATTTTGAGTGTTTGAGCACATAAAGTACTATTTTTCTTGGAAATTCAACAAGATGCAATCATGATGTGTTTTGTCATCTTAAAGATCTCGTCGAGTTGATTAATTTGACACTCTGTTTAAAACATTTGGTCGTCATTTGTCGAAGTTATTGAGCTTCAAAGTTAGAACAATCACACATTTTGAGTGTTTGATCACATAAAGCATTATTTTTCTTGGAAATTCAACAAGATGCAATCATGATGTGTTTTGTCATCTTAAAGATCTCGTCGAGCTGATTAATTTGACACTCTGTTTAAAACATTTGGTCGTCATTTGTCGAAGTTATTGAGCTTCAAAGTTAGAACAATCACACATTTTGAGTGTTTGATCACATAAAGCATTATTTTTCTTGGAAATTCAACAAGATGCAATCATGATGTGTTTTGTCATCTTAAAGATCTCGTCGAGCTGATTAATTTGACACTCTGTTGAAGACATTTGGTCGTCATTTGTCGAAGTTATTGAGCTTCAAATTTAGAACAATCACACATTTTGAGTGTTTGATCACATAAAGCATTATTTTTCTTGGAAATTCAACAAGATGCAATCATGATGTGTTTTGTCATCTTAAAGATCTCGTCGAGCTGATTAATTTGACACTCTGTTTAAGACATTTGGTCGTCATTTGCCGAAGTTATCGAGCTTCAAATTTGGAACAATCACACATTTTTTGTGTTTGAGCACATAAAGTACTATTTTTCTTGGAAATTCAACAAGATGCAATCATGATGTGTTTTGTCATCTTAAAGATCTCGTCGAGTTGATTAATTTGACACTCTGTTTAAGACATTTGGTCGTCATTTGTCGAAGTTATTGAGCTTCAAATTTAGAACAATCACACATTTTGAGTGTTTGAGCACATAAAGTCCTATTTTTCTCTGAAATTCAACAAGATGCAATCATGACGTGTTTTGTCATCTTAAAGATCTTATCGAGTTGATTAATTTGCCACTCTGTTTACGACATTTGGTCGTCATTTGTCGAAGTTTTCGAGCTTCAAATTTAGTACAATCACACATTTTGAGTGTTTGAGCACATAAAGTCCTTTTTTTCCCTGAAATTCAACAAGATGCAATCATGATGTGTTTTGTCATCTTAAAGATCTCGTCGAGTTGATTAATTTGACACTCTGTTTAAAACATTTGGTCGTCATTTGTCGACGTTATTGAGCTTCAAATTTAGTACAATCACACATTTTGAGTGTTTGAGCACATAAAGTCCTATTTTTCTATGAAATTCAACAAGATGCAATCATGATGTGTTTTGCCATCTTAAAGATCTCGTCGAGTTGATTAATTTGACACTCTGTTTAAAACATTTGGTCGTCATTTGTCGAAGTTATTGAGCTTCAAATTTAGAACAATCACACATTTTGAGTGTTTGATCACATAAAGCATTATTTTTCTTGGAAATTCAACAAGATGCAATCATGATGTGTTTTGTCATCTTAAAGATCTCGTCGAGTTGATTAATTTTTCACTCTGTTTAAGACATTTGGTCGTCATTTGTCGAAGTTTTCGAGCTTCAAATTTAGAACAATCACACATTTTGAGTGTTTGAGCACATAAAGTCCTTTTTTTCCCTGAAATTCAACAAGATGCAATCATGATGTGTTTTGTCATCTTAAAGATCTCGTCGAGTTGATTAATTTGACACTCTGTTTAAAACATTTGGTCGTCATTTGTCGACGTTATTGAGCTTCAAATTTAGTACAATCACACATTTTGAGTGTTTGAGCACATAAAGCATTATTTTTCTTGGAAATTCAACAAGATGCAATCATGATGTGTTTTGTCATCTTAAAGATCTCGTCGAGTTGATTAATTTGACACTCTGTTTAAAACATTTGGTCGTCATTTGTCGACGTTATTGTGCTTCAAATTTAGTACAATCACACATTTTGAGTGTTTGAGCACATAAAGCATTATTTTTCTTGGAAATTCAATAAGATGCAATCATGATGTGTTTTGTCATCTTAAAGATCTCGTCGAGCTGATTAATTTGACACTCTGTTTAAAACATTTGGTCGTCATTTGTCGAAGTTATTGAGCTTCAAATTTAGAACAATCACACATTTTGAGTGTTTGAGCACATAAAGTCCTATTTTTCTCTGAAAATTCAACAAGATGCAATCATGACGTGTTTTGTCATCTTCAAGATCTTATCGAGTTGATTAATTCGACACTCTGTTGAAGACATTTGGTCGTCATTTGTCGAAGTTTTCGAGTTTCAAATTTAGAACAATCCCACATTTTGAGTGTTTGAGCACATAAAGTACTATTTTTCTTGGAAATTCAACAAGATGCAATCATGATGTGTTTTGTCATCTTAAAGACCTCGTCGAGCTGATTAATTTGACACTCTGTTGAAGACATTTGGTCGTCATTTGTCGAAGTTATTGAGCTTCAAATTTAGAACAATCACACATTTTGAGTGTTTGATCACATAAAGCATTATTTTTCTTGGAAATTCAACAAGATGCAATCATGATGTGTTTTGTCATCTTAAAGATCTCGTCGAGCTGATTAATTTGACACTCTGTTTAAGACATTTGGTCGTCATTTGTCGAAGTTATCGAGCTTCAAATTTGGAACAATCACACATTTTTTGTGTTTGAGCACATAAAGTACTATTTTTCTTGGAAATTCAACAAGATGCAATCATGATGTGTTTTGTCATCTTAAAGATCTCGTCGAGTTGATTAATTTGACACTCTGTTTAAGACATTTGGTCGTCATTTGTCGAAGTTATTGAGCTTCAAATTTAGAACAATCACACATTTTGAGTGTTTGAGCACATAAAGTCCTATTTTTCTCTGAAATTCAACAAGATGCAATCATGACGTGTTTTGTCATCTTAAAGATCTTATCGAGTTGATTAATTTGCCACTCTGTTTACGACATTTGGTCGTCATTTGTCGAAGTTTTCGAGCTTCAAATTTAGTACAATCACACATTTTGAGTGTTTGAGCACATAAAGTCCTTTTTTTCCCTGAAATTCAACAAGATGCAATCATGATGTGTTTTGTCATCTTAAAGATCTCGTCGAGTTGATTAATTTGACACTCTGTTTAAAACATTTGGTCGTCATTTGTCGACGTTATTGAGCTTCAAATTTAGTACAATCACACATTTTGAGTGTTTGAGCACATAAAGTCCTATTTTTCTCTGAAATTCAACAAGATGCAATCATGATGTGTTTTGCCATCTTAAAGATCTCGTCGAGTTGATTAATTTGACATTCTGTTTAAGACATTTGGTCGTCATTTGTCGAAGTTTTCGAGATTCAAATTTAGAACAATCACACATTTTTTGTGTTTAAGCACATAAAGTACTATTTTTCTTGGAAATTCAACAAGATGCAATCATGATGTGTTTTGTCATCTTAAAGATCTCGTCGAGCTGATTAATTTGACACTCTGTTGAAGACATTTGGTCGTCATTTGTCGAAGTTTTCGAGCTTCAAATTTAGAACAATCACACATTTTGAGTGTTTGAGCACATAAAGTACTATTTTTCTTGGAAATTCAACAAGATGCAATCATGATGTGTTTTGTCATCTTAAAGATCTCGTCGAGCTGATTAATTTGACACTCTGTTGAAGACATTTGGTCGTCATTTGTCGAAGTTATTGAGCTTCAAATTTAGAACAATCACACATTTTGAGTGTTTGAGCACATAAAGTCCTATTTTTCTCTGAAATTCAACAAGATGCAATCATGATGTGTTTTGCCATCTTAAAGATCTCGTCGAGTTGATTAATTTGACATTCTGTTTAAGACATTTGGTCGTCATTTGTCGAAGTTTTCGAGATTCAAATTTAGAACAATCACACATTTTTTGTGTTTAAGCACATAAAGTACTATTTTTCTTGGAAATTCAACAAGATGCAATCATGATGTGTTTTGTCATCTTAAAGATCTCGTCGAGCTGATTAATTTGACACTCTGTTGAAGACATTTGGTCGTCATTTGTCGAAGTTTTCGAGCTTCAAATTTAGAACAATCACACATTTTGAGTGTTTGAGCACATAAAGTACTATTTTTCTTGGAAATTCAACAAGATGCAATCATGATGTGTTTTGTCATCTTAAAGATCTCGTCGAGCTGATTAATTTGACACTCTGTTGAAGACATTTGGTCGTCATTTGTCGAAGTTATTGAGCTTCAAATTTAGAACAATCACACATTTTGAGTGTTTGATCACATAAAGCATTATTTTTCTTGGAAATTCAACAAGATGCAATCATGATGTGTTTTGTCATCTTAAAGATCTCGTCGAGCTGATTAATTTGACACTCTGTTTAAAACATTTGGTCGTCATTTGTCGAAGTTATTGAGCTTCAAATTTAGAACAATCACACATTTTGAGTGTTTGAGCACATAAAGTCCTATTTTTCTCTGAAAATTCAACAAGATGCAATCATGACGTGTTTTGTCATCTTCAAGATCTTATCGAGTTGATTAATTCGACACTCTGTTGAAGACATTTGGTCGTCATTTGTCGAAGTTTTCGAGTTTCAAATTTAGAACAATCCCACATTTTGAGTGTTTGAGCACATAAAGTACTATTTTTCTTGGAAATTCAACAAGATGCAATCATGATGTGTTTTGTCATCTTAAAGATCTCGTCGAGTTGATTAATTTGACACTCTGTTTAAAACATTTGGTCGTCATTTGTCGAAGTTATTGAGCTTCAAAGTTAGAACAATCACACATTTTGAGTGTTTGATCACATAAAGCATTATTTTTCTTGGAAATTCAACAAGATGCAATCATGATGTGTTTTGTCATCTTAAAGATCTCGTCGAGCTGATTAATTTGACACTCTGTTTAAAACATTTGGTCGTCATTTGTCGAAGTTATTGAGCTTCAAAGTTAGAACAATCACACATTTTGAGTGTTTGATCACATAAAGCATTATTTTTCTTGGAAATTCAACAAGATGCAATCATGATGTGTTTTGTCATCTTAAAGATCTCGTCGAGCTGATTAATTTGACACTCTGTTGAAGACATTTGGTCGTCATTTGTCGAAGTTATTGAGCTTCAAATTTAGAACAATCACACATTTTGAGTGTTTGATCACATAAAGCATTATTTTTCTTGGAAATTCAACAAGATGCAATCATGATGTGTTTTGTCATCTTAAAGATCTCGTCGAGCTGATTAATTTGACACTCTGTTTAAGACATTTGGTCGTCATTTGTCGAAGTTATCGAGCTTCAAATTTGGAACAATCACACATTTTTTGTGTTTGAGCACATAAAGTACTATTTTTCTTGGAAATTCAACAAGATGCAATCATGATGTGTTTTGTCATCTTAAAGATCTCGTCGAGTTGATTAATTTGACACTCTGTTTAAGACATTTGGTCGTCATTTGTCGAAGTTATTGAGCTTCAAATTTAGAACAATCACACATTTTGAGTGTTTGAGCACATAAAGTCCTATTTTTCTCTGAAATTCAACAAGATGCAATCATGACGTGTTTTGTCATCTTAAAGATCTTATCGAGTTGATTAATTTGCCACTCTGTTTACGACATTTGGTCGTCATTTGCCGAAGTTTTCGAGCTTCAAATTTAGTACAATCACACATTTTGAGTGTTTGAGCACATAAAGTCCTTTTTTTCCCTGAAATTCAACAAGATGCAATCATGATGTGTTTTGTCATCTTAAAGATCTCGTCGAGTTGATTAATTTGACACTCTGTTTAAAACATTTGGTCGTCATTTGTCGACGTTATTGAGCTTCAAATTTAGTACAATCACACATTTTGAGTGTTTGAGCACATAAAGTCCTATTTTTCTCTGAAATTCAACAAGATGCAATCATGATGTGTTTTGCCATCTTAAAGATCTCGTCGAGTTGATTAATTTGACATTCTGTTTAAGACATTTGGTCGTCATTTGTCGAAGTTTTCGAGATTCAAATTTAGAACAATCACACATTTTTTGTGTTTAAGCACATAAAGTACTATTTTTCTTGGAAATTCAACAAGATGCAATCATGATGTGTTTTGTCATCTTAAAGATCTCGTCGAGCTGATTAATTTGACACTCTGTTGAAGACATTTGGTCGTCATTTGTCGAAGTTTTCGAGCTTCAAATTTAGAACAATCACACATTTTGAGTGTTTGAGCACATAAAGTACTATTTTTCTTGGAAATTCAACAAGATGCAATCATGATGTGTTTTGTCATCTTAAAGATCTCGTCGAGCTGATTAATTTGACACTCTGTTGAAGACATTTGGTCGTCATTTGTCGAAGTTATTGAGCTTCAAATTTAGAACAATCACACATTTTGAGTGTTTGAGCACATAAAGTCCTATTTTTCTCTGAAATTCAACAAGATGCAATCATGATGTGTTTTGCCATCTTAAAGATCTCGTCGAGTTGATTAATTTGACATTCTGTTTAAGACATTTGGTCGTCATTTGTCGAAGTTTTCGAGATTCAAATTTAGAACAATCACACATTTTTTGTGTTTAAGCACATAAAGTACTATTTTTCTTGGAAATTCAACAAGATGCAATCATGATGTGTTTTGTCATCTTAAAGATCTCGTCGAGCTGATTAATTTGACACTCTGTTGAAGACATTTGGTCGTCATTTGTCGAAGTTTTCGAGCTTCAAATTTAGAACAATCACACATTTTGAGTGTTTGAGCACATAAAGTACTATTTTTCTTGGAAATTCAACAAGATGTAATCATGATGTGTTTTGTCATCTTAAAGATCTCGTCGAGCTGATTAATTTGACACTCTGTTGAAGACATTTGGTCGTCATTTGTCGAAGTTATTGAGCTTCAAATTTAGAACAATCACACATTTTGAGTGTTTGATCACATAAAGCATTATTTTTCTTGGAAATTCAACAAGATGCAATCATGATGTGTTTTGTCATCTTAAAGATCTCGTCGAGCTGATTAATTTGACACTCTGTTTAAGACATTTGGTCGTCATTTGTCGAAGTTATCGAGCTTCAAATTTGGAACAATCACACATTTTTTGTGTTTGAGCACATAAAGTACTATTTTTCTTGGAAATTCAACAAGATGCAATCATGATTTGTTTTGCCATCTTAAAGATCTCGTCGAATTGATTAATTTGACACTCTGTTTAAGACATTTGGTCGTCATTTGTCGAAGTTTTCGAGCTTCAAATTTAGAACAATCACACATTTTGAGTGTTTGAGCACATAAAGTCCTTTTTTCCCCGAAATTCAACAAGATGCAATCATGATGTGTTTTGTCATCTTAAAGATCTCGTCGAGTTGATTAATTTGACACTCTGTTTAAAACATTTGGTCGTCATTTGTCGACGTTATTGAGTTTCAAATTTAGTACAATCACACATTTTGAGTGTTTGAGCACATAAAGTCCTATTTTTCTCTGAAATTCAACAAGATGCAATCATGATGTGTTTTGCCATCTTAAAGATCTCGTCGAGTTTATTAATTTGACATTCTGTTTAAGACATTTGGTCGTCATTTGTCGAAGTTTTCGAGCTTCAAATTTAGAACAATCACACATTTTTTGTGTTTAAGCACATAAAGTACTATTTTTCTTGGAAATTCAACAAGATGCAATCATGATGTGTTTTGCCATCTTAAAGATCTCGTCGAGTTGATTAATTTGACACTCTGTTTAAGACATTTGGTCGTCATTTGTCGAAGTTTTCGAGCTTCAAATTTAGAACAATCACACATTTTGAGTGTTTGAGCACATAAAGTACTATTTTTCTTGGAAATTCAACAAGATGCAATCATGATGTGTTTTGTCATCTTAAAGATCTCGTCGAGTTGATTAATTTGACACTCTGTTTAAAACATTTGGTCGTCATTTGTCGAAGTTATTGAGCTTCAAATTTAGAACAATCACACATTTTGAGTGTTTGATCACATAAAGCATTATTTTTCTTGGAAATTCAACAAGATGCAATCATGATGTGTTTTGTCATCTTAAAGATCTCGTCGAGCTGATTAATTTGACACTCTGTTGAAGACATTTGGTCGTCATTTGTCGAAGTTTTCGAGCTTCAAATTTAGAACAATCACACATTTTGAGTGTTTGAGCACATAAAGTACAATTTTTCTTGGAAATTCAACAAGATGCAATCATGATGTGTTTTGTCATCTTAAAGATCTCGTCGAGTTGATTAATTTGACACTCTGTTTAAAACATTTGGTCGTCATTTGTCGACGTTATTGAGCTTCAAATTTAGTACAATCACACATTTTGAGTGTTTGAGCACATAAAGCATTATTTTTCTTGGAAATTCAACAAGATGCAATCATGATGTGTTTTGTCATCTTAAAGATCTCGTCGAGCTGATTAATTTGACACTCTGTTTAAAACATTTGGTCGTCATTTGTCGAAGTTATTGAGCTTCAAATTTAGAACAATCACACATTTTGAGTGTTTGAGCACATAAAGTCCTATTTTTCTCTGAAATTCAACAAGATGCAATCATGACGTGTTTTGTCATCTTAAAGATCTTATCGAGTTGATTAATTTGCCACTCTGTTTACGACATTTGGTCGTCATTTGTCGAAGTTTTCGAGCTTCAAATTTAGTACAATCACACATTTTGAGTGTTTGAGCACATAAAGTCCTTTTTTTCCCTGAAATTCAACAAGATGCAATCATGATGTGTTTTGTCATCTTAAAGATCTCGTCGAGTTGATTAATTTGACACTCTGTTTAAAACATTTGGTCGTCATTTGTCGACGTTATTGAGCTTCAAATTTAGTACAATCACACATTTTGAGTGTTTGAGCACATAAAGTCCTATTTTTCTCTGAAATTCAACAAGATGCAATCATGATGTGTTTTGCCATCTTAAAGATCTCGTCGAGTTGATTAATTTGACACTCTGTTGAAGACATTTGGTCGTCATTTGTCGAAGTTTTCGAGCTTCAAATTTAGAACAATCACACATTTTGAGTGTTTGAGCACATAAAGTACTATTTTTCTTGGAAATTCAACAAGATGCAATCATGATGTGTTTTGTCATCTTAAAGATCTCGTCGAGTTGATTAATTTGACACTCTGTTTAAAACATTTGGTCGTCATTTGTCGACGTTATTGAGCTTCAAATTTAGTACAATCACACATTTTGAGTGTTTGAGCACATAAAGCATTATTTTTCTTGGAAATTCAACAAGATGCAATCATGATGTGTTTTGTCATCTTAAAGATCTCGTCGAGCTGATTAATTTGACACTCTGTTTAAGACATTTGGTCGTCATTTGTCGAAGTTATCGAGCTTCAAATTTGGAACAATCACACATTTTTTGTGTTTGAGCACATAAAGTACTATTTTTCTTGGAAATTCAACAAGATGCAATCATGATGTGTTTTGTCATCTTAAAGATCTCGTCGAGTTGATTAATTTGACACTCTGTTTAAGACATTTGGTCGTCATTTGTCGAAGTTATTGAGCTTCAAATTTAGAACAATCACACATTTTGAGTGTTTGAGCACATAAAGTCCTATTTTTCTCTGAAATTCAACAAGATGCAATCATGACGTGTTTTGTCATCTTAAAGATCTTATCGAGTTGATTAATTTGACACTCTGTTTACGACATTTGGTCGTCATTTGTCGAAGTTTTCGAGCTTCAAATTTAGAACAATCACACATTTTGAGTGTTTGAGCACATAAAGTCCTATTTTTCTCTGAAATTCAACAAGATGCAATCATGACGTGTTTTGTCATCTTAAAGATCTTATCGAGTTGATTAATTCGACACTCTGTTGAAGACATTTGGTCGTCATTTGTCGAAGTTTTCGAGCTTCAAATTTAGAACAATCACACATTTTGAGTGTTTGAGCACATAAAGCATTATTTTTCTTGGAAATTCAACAAGATGCAATCATGATGTGTTTTGTCATCTTAAAGATCTCGTCGAGCTGATTAATTTGACACTCTGTTTAAGACATTTGGTCGTCATTTGTCGAAGTTATTGAGCTTCAAATTTAGAACAATCACACATTTTGAGTGTTTGATCACATAAAGCATTATTTTTCTTGGAAATTCAACAAGATGCAATCATGATGTGTTTTGTCATCTTAAAGATCTCGTCGAGCTGATTAATTTGACACTCTGTTTAAGACATTTGGTCGTCATTTGTCGAAGTTATTGAGCTTCAAATTTAGAACAATCACACATTTTGAGTGTTTGATCACATAAAGCATTATTTTTCTTGGAAATTCAACAAGATGCAATCATGATGTGTTTTGTCATCTTAAAGATCTCGTCGAGCTGATTAATTTGACACTCTGTTGAAGACATTTGGTCGTCATTTGTCGAAGTTTTCGAGCTTCAAATTTAGAACAATCACACATTTTGAGTGTTTGATCACATAAAGCATTATTTTTCTTGGAAATTCAACAAGATGCAATCATGATGTGTTTTGTCATCTTAAAGATCTCGTCGAGCTGATTAATTTGACACTCTGTTGAAGACATTTGGTCGTCATTTGTCGAAGTTTTCGAGCTTCAAATTTAGAACAATCACACATTTTGAGTGTTTGAGCACATAAAGTACTATTTTTCTTGGAAATTCAACAAGATGCAATCATGATGTGTTTTGTCATCTTAAAGATCTCGTCGAGTTGATTAATTTGACACTCTGTTTAAAACATTTGGTCGTCATTTGTCGAAGTTATTGAGCTTCAAATTTAGAACAATCACACATTTTGAGTGTTTGAGCACATAAAGTCCTATTTTTCTCTGAAATTCAACAAGATGCAATCATGACGTGTTTTGTCATCTTAAAGATCTTATCGAGTTGATTAATTTGACACTCTGTTTACGACATTTGGTCGTCATTTGTCGAAGTTTTCGAGCTTCAAATTTAGAACAATCACACATTTTGAGTGTTTGAGCACATAAAGTCCTTTTTTTCCCTGAAATTCAACAAGATGCAATCATGATGTGTTTTGCCATCTTAAAGATCTCGTCGAGTTTATTAATTTGACATTCTGTTTAAGACATTTGGTCGTCATTTGTCGAAGTTTTCGAGCTTCAAATTTAGAACAATCACACATTTTTTGTGTTTAAGCACATAAAGTACTATTTTTCTTGGAAATTCAACAAGATGCAATCATGATGTGTTTTGTCATCTTAAAGATCTCGTCGAGTTGATTAATTTGACACTCTGTTTAAAACATTTGGTCGTCATTTGTCGAAGTTATTGAGCTTCAAATTTAGAACAATCACACATTTTGAGTGTTTGATCACATAAAGCATTATTTTTCTTGGAAATTCAACAAGATGCAATCATGATGTGTTTTGTCATCTTAAAGATCTCGTCGAGCTGATTAATTTGACACTCTGTTGAAGACATTTGGTCGTCATTTGTCGAAGTTTTCGAGCTTCAAATTTAGAACAATCACACATTTTGAGTGTTTGAGCACATAAAGTACAATTTTTCTTGGAAATTCAACAAGATGCAATCATGATGTGTTTTGTCATCTTAAAGATCTCGTCGAGTTGATTAATTTGACACTCTGTTTAAAACATTTGGTCGTCATTTGTCGACGTTATTGAGCTTCAAATTTAGTACAATCACACATTTTGAGTGTTTGAGCACATAAAGCATTATTTTTCTTGGAAATTCAACAAGATGCAATCATGATGTGTTTTGTCATCTTAAAGATCTCGTCGAGCTGATTAATTTGACACTCTGTTTAAAACATTTGGTCGTCATTTGTCGAAGTTATTGAGCTTCAAATTTAGAACAATCACACATTTTGAGTGTTTGAGCACATAAAGTCCTATTTTTCTCTGAAATTCAACAAGATGCAATCATGACGTGTTTTGTCATCTTAAAGATCTTATCGAGTTGATTAATTTGCCACTCTGTTTACGACATTTGGTCGTCATTTGTCGAAGTTTTCGAGCTTCAAATTTAGTACAATCACACATTTTGAGTGTTTGAGCACATAAAGTCCTTTTTTTCCCTGAAATTCAACAAGATGCAATCATGATGTGTTTTGTCATCTTAAAGATCTCGTCGAGTTGATTAATTTGACACTCTGTTTAAAACATTTGGTCGTCATTTGTCGACGTTATTGAGCTTCAAATTTAGTACAATCACACATTTTGAGTGTTTGAGCACATAAAGTCCTATTTTTCTCTGAAATTCAACAAGATGCAATCATGATGTGTTTTGCCATCTTAAAGATCTCGTCGAGTTGATTAATTTGACACTCTGTTGAAGACATTTGGTCGTCATTTGTCGAAGTTTTCGAGCTTCAAATTTAGAACAATCACACATTTTGAGTGTTTGAGCACATAAAGTACTATTTTTCTTGGAAATTCAACAAGATGCAATCATGATGTGTTTTGTCATCTTAAAGATCTCGTCGAGTTGATTAATTTGACACTCTGTTTAAAACATTTGGTCGTCATTTGTCGACGTTATTGAGCTTCAAATTTAGTACAATCACACATTTTGAGTGTTTGAGCACATAAAGCATTATTTTTCTTGGAAATTCAACAAGATGCAATCATGATGTGTTTTGTCATCTTAAAGATCTCGTCGAGCTGATTAATTTGACACTCTGTTTAAGACATTTGGTCGTCATTTGTCGAAGTTATCGAGCTTCAAATTTGGAACAATCACACATTTTTTGTGTTTGAGCACATAAAGTACTATTTTTCTTGGAAATTCAACAAGATGCAATCATGATGTGTTTTGTCATCTTAAAGATCTCGTCGAGTTGATTAATTTGACACTCTGTTTAAGACATTTGGTCGTCATTTGTCGAAGTTATTGAGCTTCAAATTTAGAACAATCACACATTTTGAGTGTTTGAGCACATAAAGTCCTATTTTTCTCTGAAATTCAACAAGATGCAATCATGACGTGTTTTGTCATCTTAAAGATCTTATCGAGTTGATTAATTTGACACTCTGTTTACGACATTTGGTCGTCATTTGTCGAAGTTTTCGAGCTTCAAATTTAGAACAATCACACATTTTGAGTGTTTGAGCACATAAAGTCCTATTTTTCTCTGAAATTCAACAAGATGCAATCATGACGTGTTTTGTCATCTTAAAGATCTTATCGAGTTGATTAATTCGACACTCTGTTGAAGACATTTGGTCGTCATTTGTCGAAGTTTTCGAGCTTCAAATTTAGAACAATCACACATTTTGAGTGTTTGAGCACATAAAGCATTATTTTTCTTGGAAATTCAACAAGATGCAATCATGATGTGTTTTGTCATCTTAAAGATCTCGTCGAGCTGATTAATTTGACACTCTGTTTAAGACATTTGGTCGTCATTTGTCGAAGTTATTGAGCTTCAAATTTAGAACAATCACACATTTTGAGTGTTTGATCACATAAAGCATTATTTTTCTTGGAAATTCAACAAGATGCAATCATGATGTGTTTTGTCATCTTAAAGATCTCGTCGAGCTGATTAATTTGACACTCTGTTTAAGACATTTGGTCGTCATTTGTCGAAGTTATTGAGCTTCAAATTTAGAACAATCACACATTTTGAGTGTTTGATCACATAAAGCATTATTTTTCTTGGAAATTCAACAAGATGCAATCATGATGTGTTTTGTCATCTTAAAGATCTCGTCGAGCTGATTAATTTGACACTCTGTTGAAGACATTTGGTCGTCATTTGTCGAAGTTTTCGAGCTTCAAATTTAGAACAATCACACATTTTGAGTGTTTGATCACATAAAGCATTATTTTTCTTGGAAATTCAACAAGATGCAATCATGATGTGTTTTGTCATCTTAAAGATCTCGTCGAGCTGATTAATTTGACACTCTGTTGAAGACATTTGGTCGTCATTTGTCGAAGTTTTCGAGCTTCAAATTTAGAACAATCACACATTTTGAGTGTTTGAGCACATAAAGTACTATTTTTCTTGGAAATTCAACAAGATGCAATCATGATGTGTTTTGTCATCTTAAAGATCTCGTCGAGTTGATTAATTTGACACTCTGTTTAAAACATTTGGTCGTCATTTGTCGAAGTTATTGAGCTTCAAATTTAGAACAATCACACATTTTGAGTGTTTGAGCACATAAAGTCCTATTTTTCTCTGAAATTCAACAAGATGCAATCATGACGTGTTTTGTCATCTTAAAGATCTTATCGAGTTGATTAATTTGCCACTCTGTTTACGACATTTGGTCGTCATTTGTCGAAGTTTTCGAGCTTCAAATTTAGTACAATCACACATTTTGAGTGTTTGAGCACATAAAGTCCTTTTTTTCCCTGAAATTCAACAAGATGCAATCATGATGTGTTTTGTCATCTTAAAGATCTCGTCGAGTTGATTAATTTGACACTCTGTTTAAAACATTTGGTCGTCATTTGTCGACGTTATTGAGCTTCAAATTTAGTACAATCACACATTTTGAGTGTTTGAGCACATAAAGTCCTATTTTTCTCTGAAATTCAACAAGATGCAATCATGATGTGTTTTGCCATCTTAAAGATCTCGTCGAGTTGATTAATTTGACACTCTGTTGAAGACATTTGGTCGTCATTTGTCGAAGTTTTCGAGCTTCAAATTTTGAACAATCACACATTTTGAGTGTTTGAGCACATAAAGTACTATTTTTCTTGGAAATTCAACAAGATGCAATCATGATGTGTTTTGTCATCTTAAAGATCTCGTCGAGTTGATTAATTTGACACTCTGTTTAAAACATTTGGTCGTCATTTGTCGACGTTATTGAGCTTCAAATTTAGTACAATCACACATTTTGAGTGTTTGAGCACATAAAGCATTATTTTTCTTAGAAATTCAACAAGATGCAATCATGATGTGTTTTGTCATCTTAAAGATCTCGTCGAGCTGATTAATTTGACACTCTGTTTAAGACATTTGGTCGTCATTTGTCGAAGTTATCGAGCTTCAAATTTGGAACAATCACACATTTTTTGTGTTTGAGCACATAAAGTACTATTTTTCTTGGAAATTCAACAAGATGCAATCATGATGTGTTTTGTCATCTTAAAGATCTCGTCGAGTTGATTAATTTGACACTCTGTTTAAGACATTTGGTCGTCATTTGTCGAAGTTATTGAGCTTCAAATTTAGAACAATCACACATTTTGAGTGTTTGAGCACATAAAGTCCTATTTTTCTCTGAAATTCAACAAGATGCAATCATGACGTGTTTTGTCATCTTAAAGATCTTATCGAGTTGATTAATTTGACACTCTGTTTACGACATTTGGTCGTCATTTGTCGAAGTTTTCGAGCTTCAAATTTAGAACAATCACACATTTTGAGTGTTTGAGCACATAAAGTCCTATTTTTCTCTGAAATTCAACAAGATGCAATCATGACGTGTTTTGTCATCTTAAAGATCTTATCGAGTTGATTAATTCGACACTCTGTTGAAGACATTTGGTCGTCATTTGTCGAAGTTTTCGAGCTTCAAATTTAGAACAATCACACATTTTGAGTGTTTGAGCACATAAAGCATTATTTTTCTTGGAAATTCAACAAGATGCAATCATGATGTGTTTTGTCATCTTAAAGATCTCGTCGAGCTGATTAATTTGACACTCTGTTTAAGACATTTGGTCGTCATTTGTCGAAGTTATTGAGCTTCAAATTTAGAACAATCACACATTTTGAGTGTTTGATCACATAAAGCATTATTTTTCTTGGAAATTCAACAAGATGCAATCATGATGTGTTTTGTCATCTTAAAGATCTCGTCGAGCTGATTAATTTGACACTCTGTTTAAGACATTTGGTCGTCATTTGTCGAAGTTATTGAGCTTCAAATTTAGAACAATCACACATTTTGAGTGTTTGATCACATAAAGCATTATTTTTCTTGGAAATTCAACAAGATGCAATCATGATGTGTTTTGTCATCTTAAAGATCTCGTCGAGCTGATTAATTTGACACTCTGTTGAAGACATTTGGTCGTCATTTGTCGAAGTTTTCGAGCTTCAAATTTAGAACAATCACACATTTTGAGTGTTTGATCACATAAAGCATTATTTTTCTTGGAAATTCAACAAGATGCAATCATGATGTGTTTTGTCATCTTAAAGATCTCGTCGAGCTGATTAATTTGACACTCTGTTGAAGACATTTGGTCGTCATTTGTCGAAGTTTTCGAGCTTCAAATTTAGAACAATCACACATTTTGAGTGTTTGAGCACATAAAGTACTATTTTTCTTGGAAATTCAACAAGATGCAATCATGATGTGTTTTGTCATCTTAAAGATCTCGTCGAGTTGATTAATTTGACACTCTGTTTAAAACATTTGGTCGTCATTTGTCGAAGTTATTGAGCTTCAAATTTAGAACAATCACACATTTTGAGTGTTTGAGCACATAAAGTCCTATTTTTCTCTGAAATTCAACAAGATGCAATCATGACGTGTTTTGTCATCTTAAAGATCTTATCGAGTTGATTAATTTGACACTCTGTTTACGACATTTGGTCGTCATTTGTCGAAGTTTTCGAGCTTCAAATTTAGAACAATCACACATTTTGAGTGTTTGAGCACATAAAGTCCTTTTTTTCCCTGAAATTCAACAAGATGCAATCATGATGTGTTTTGCCATCTTAAAGATCTCGTCGAGTTTATTAATTTGACATTCTGTTTAAGACATTTGGTCGTCATTTGTCGAAGTTTTCGAGCTTCAAATTTAGAACAATCACACATTTTTTGTGTTTAAGCACATAAAGTACTATTTTTCTTGGAAATTCAACAAGATGCAATCATGATGTGTTTTGTCATCTTAAAGATCTCGTCGAGTTGATTAATTTGACACTCTGTTTAAAACATTTGGTCGTCATTTGTCGAAGTTATTGAGCTTCAAATTTAGAACAATCACACATTTTGAGTGTTTGATCACATAAAGCATTATTTTTCTTGGAAATTCAACAAGATGCAATCATGATGTGTTTTGTCATCTTAAAGATCTCGTCGAGCTGATTAATTTGACACTCTGTTGAAGACATTTGGTCGTCATTTGTCGAAGTTTTCGAGCTTCAAATTTAGAACAATCACACATTTTGAGTGTTTGAGCACATAAAGTACAATTTTTCTTGGAAATTCAACAAGATGCAATCATGATGTGTTTTGTCATCTTAAAGATCTCGTCGAGTTGATTAATTTGACACTCTGTTTAAAACATTTGGTCGTCATTTGTCGACGTTATTGAGCTTCAAATTTAGTACAATCACACATTTTGAGTGTTTGAGCACATAAAGCATTATTTTTCTTGGAAATTCAACAAGATGCAATCATGATGTGTTTTGCCATCTTAAAGATCTCGTCGAATTGATTAATTTGACACTCTGTTTAAGACATTTGGTCGTCATTTGTCGAAGTTTTCGAGCTTCAAATTTAGAACAATCACACATTTTGAGTGTTTGAGCACATAAAGTCCTTTTTTCCCCGAAATTCAACAAGATGCAATCATGATGTGTTTTGTCATCTTAAAGATCTCGTCGAGTTGATTAATTTGACACTCTGTTTAAAACATTTGGTCGTCATTTGTCGACGTTATTGAGTTTCAAATTTAGTACAATCACACATTTTGAGTGTTTGAGCACATAAAGTCCTATTTTTCTCTGAAATTCAACAAGATGCAATCATGATGTGTTTTGCCATCTTAAAGATCTCGTCGAGTTGATTAATTTGACATTCTGTTTAAGACATTTGGTCGTCATTTGTCGAAGTTTTCGAGCTTCAAATTTAGAACAATCACACATTTTTTGTGTTTAAGCACATAAAGTACTATTTTTCTTGGAAATTCAACAAGATGCAATCATGATGTGTTTTGCCATCTTAAAGATCTCGTCGAGTTGATTAATTTGACACTCTGTTTAAGACATTTGGTCGTCATTTGTCGAAGTTTTCGAGCTTCAAATTTAGAACAATCACACATTTTTTGTGTTTGAGCACATAAAGTTCTATTTTTCTTGGAAATTCAACAAGATGCAATCATGATGTGTTTTGCCATCTTAAAGATCTCGTCGAATTGATTAATTTGACACTCTGTTTAAGACATTTGGTCGTCATTTGTCGAAGTTTTCGAGCTTCAAATTTAGAACAATCACACATTTTGAGTGTTTGAGCACATAAAGTACTATTTTTCTTGGAAATTCAACAAGATGCAATCATGATGTGTTTTGTCATCTTAAAGATCTCGTCGAGTTGATTAATTTGACACTCTGTTTAAAACATTTGGTCGTCATTTGTCGAAGTTATTGAGCTTCAAATTTAGAACAATCACACATTTTGAGTGTTTGATCACATAAAGCATTATTTTTCTTGGAAATTCAACAAGATGCAATCATGATGTGTTTTGTCATCTTAAAGATCTCGTCGAGCTGATTAATTTGACACTCTGTTGAAGACATTTGGTCGTCATTTGTCGAAGTTTTCGAGCTTCAAATTTAGAACAATCACACATTTTGAGTGGTTGAGCACATAAAGTACAATTTTTCTTGGAAATTCAACAAGATGCAATCATGATGTGTTTTGTCATCTTAAAGATCTCGTCGAGTTGATTAATTTGACACTCTGTTTAAAACATTTGGTCGTCATTTGTCGACGTTATTGAGCTTCAAATTTAGTACAATCACACATTTTGAGTGTTTGAGCACATAAAGCATTATTTTTCTTGGAAATTCAACAAGATGCAATCATGATGTGTTTTGTCATCTTAAAGATCTCGTCGAGTTGATTAATTTGACACTCTGTTTAAGACATTTGGTCGTCATTTGTCGAAGTTTTCGAGCTTCAAATTTAGAACAATCACACATTTTGAGTGTTTGAGCACATAAAGTCCTATTTTTCTCTGAAATTCAACAAGATGCAATCATGACGTGTTTTGTCATCTTAAAAATCTTATCGAGTTGATTAATTCGACACTCTGTTGAAGACATTTGGTCGTCATTTGTCGAAGTTTTCGAGCTTCAAATTTACAACAATCACACATTTTGAGTGTTTGAGCACATAAAGCATTATTTTTCTTGGAAATTCAACAAGATGCAATCATGATGTGTTTTGTCATCTTAAAGATCTCGTCGAGTTGATTAATTTGACACTCTGTTTAAAACATTTGGTCGTCATTTGTCGAAGTTATTGAGCTTCAAATTTAGAACAATCACACATTTTGAGTGTTTGATCACATAAAGCATTATTTTTCTTGGAAATTCAACAAGATGCAATCATGATGTGTTTTGTCATCTTAAAGATCTCGTCGAGCTGATTAATTTGACACTCTGTTTAAGACATTTGGTCGTCATTTGTCGAAGTTATTGAGCTTCAAATTTAGAACAATCACACATTTTGAGTGTTTGATCACATAAAGCATTATTTTTCTTGGAAATTCAACAAGATGCAATCATGATGTGTTTTGTCATCTTAAAGATCTCGTCGAGCTGATTAATTTGACACTCTGTTTAAGACATTTGGTCGTCATTTGTCGAAGTTATTGAGCTTCAAATTTAGAACAATCACACATTTTGAGTGTTTGATCACATAAAGCATTATTTTTCTTGGAAATTCAACAAGATGCAATCATGATGTGTTTTGTCATCTTAAAGATCTCGTCGAGCTGATTAATTTGACACTCTGTTGAAGACATTTGGTCGTCATTTGTCGAAGTTTTCGAGCTTCAAATTTAGAACAATCACACATTTTGAGTGTTTGATCACATAAAGCATTATTTTTCTTGGAAATTCAACAAGATGCAATCATGATGTGTTTTGTCATCTTAAAGATCTCGTCGAGCTGATTAATTTGACACTCTGTTGAAGACATTTGGTCGTCATTTGTCGAAGTTTTCGAGCTTCAAATTTAGAACAATCACACATTTTGAGTGTTTGAGCACATAAAGTACTATTTTTCTTGGAAATTCAACAAGATGCAATCATGATGTGTTTTGCCATCTTAAAGATCTCGTCGAATTGATTAATTTGACACTCTGTTTAAGACATTTGGTCGTCATTTGTCGAAGTTATTGAGCTTCAAATTTAGAACAATCACACATTTTGAGTGTTTGAGCACATAAAGTCCTATTTTTCTCTGAAATTCAACAAGATGCAATCATGACGTGTTTTGTCATCTTAAAGATCTCGTCGAGTTGATTAATTTGACACTCTGTTTAAAACATTTGGTCGTCATTTGTCGAAGTTATTGAGTTTCAAATTTAGAACAATCACACATTTTGAGTGTTTGAGCACATAAAGTCCTATTTTTCTCTGAAATTCAACAAGATGCAATCATGACGTGTTTTGTCATCTTAAAGATCTTATCGAGTTGATTAATTTGACACTCTGTTTACGACATTTGGTCGTCATTTGTCGAAGTTTTCGAGCTTCAAATTTAGAACAATCACACATTTTGAGTGTTTGAGCACATAAAGTCCTTTTTTTCTCTGAAATTCAACAAGATGCAATCATGACGTGTTTTGTCATCTTAAAGATCTCGTCGAGTTGATTAATTTGACACTCTGTTTAAAACATTTGGTCGTCATTTGTCGAAGTTATTGAGTTTCAAATTTAGAACAATCACACATTTTGAGTGTTTGAGCACATAAAGTCCTATTTTTCTCTGAAATTCAACAAGATGCAATCATGACGTGTTTTGTCATCTTAAAGATCTTATCGAGTTGATTAATTTGACACTCTGTTTACGACATTTGGTCGTCATTTGTCGACGTTATTGAGCTTCAAATTTAGTACAATCACACATTTTGAGTGTTTGAGCACATAAAGCATTATTTTTCTTGGAAATTCAACAAGATGCAATCATGATGTGTTTTGTCATCTTAAAGATCTCGTCGAGTTGATTAATTTGACACTCTGTTTAAGACATTTGGTCGTCATTTGTCGAAGTTTTCGAGCTTCAAATTTAGAACAATCACACATTTTTTGTGTTTAAGCACATAAAGTACTATTTTTCTTGGAAATTCAACAAGATGCAATCATGATGTGTTTTGTCATCTTAAAGATCTCGTCGAGTTGATTAATTTGACACTCTGTTTAAAACATTTGGTCGTCATTTGTCGACGTTATTGAGCTTCAAATTTAGTACAATCACACATTTTGAGTGTTTGAGCACATAAAGTCCTATTTTTCTCTGAAATTCAACAAGATGCAATCATGATGTGTTTTGCCATCTTAAAGATCTCGTCGAGTTGATTAATTTGACACTCTGTTTAAGACATTTGGTCGTCATTTGTCGAAGTTTTCGAGCTTCAAATTTAGAACAATCACACATTTTTTGTGTTTAAGCACATAAAGTACTATTTTTCTTGGAAATTCAACAAGATGCAATCATGATGTGTTTTGCCATCTTAAAGATCTCGTCGAGTTGATTAATTTGACACTCTGTTTAAGACATTTGGTCGTCATTTGTCGAAGTTTTCGAGCTTCAAATTTAGAACAATCACACATTTTTTGTGTTTGAGCACATAAAGTTCTATTTTTCTTGGAAATTCAACAAGATGCAATCATGATGTGTTTTGCCATCTTAAAGATCTCGTCGAATTGATTAATTTGACACTCTGTTTAAGACATTTGGTCGTCATTTGTCGAAGTTTTCGAGCTTCAAATTTAGAACAATCACACATTTTGAGTGTTTGAGCACATAAAGTACTATTTTTCTTGGAAATTCAACAAGATGCAATCATGATGTGTTTTGTCATCTTAAAGATCTCGTCGAGTTGATTAATTTGACACTCTGTTTAAAACATTTGGTCGTCATTTGTCGAAGTTATTGAGCTTCAAATTTAGAACAATCACACATTTTGATTGTTTGATCACATAAAGCATTATTTTTCTTGGAAATTCAACAAGATGCAATCATGATGTGTTTTGTCATCTTAAAGATCTCGTCGAGCTGATTAATTTGACACTCTGTTGAAGACATTTGGTCGTCATTTGTCGAAGTTTTCGAGCTTCAAATTTAGAACAATCACACATTTTGAGTGTTTGAGCACATAAAGTACAATTTTTCTTGGAAATTCAACAAGATGCAATCATGATGTGTTTTGTCATCTTAAAGATCTCGTCGAGTTGATTAATTTGACACTCTGTTTAAAACATTTGGTCGTCATTTGTCGACGTTATTGAGCTTCAAATTTAGTACAATCACACATTTTGAGTGTTTGAGCACATAAAGCATTATTTTTCTTGGAAATTCAACAAGATGCAATCATGATGTGTTTTGTCATCTTAAAGATCTCGTCGAGCTGATTAATTTGACATTCTGTTTAAGACATTTGGTCGTCATTTGTCGAAGTTATCGAGCTTCAAATTTGGAACAATCACACATTTTTTGTGTTTGAGCACATAAAGTACTATTTTTCTTGGAAATTCAACAAGATGCAATCATGATGTGTTTTATCATCTTAAAGATCTCGTCGAGTTGATTAATTTGACACTCTGTTTAAGACATTTGGTCGTCATTTGTCGAAGTTATTGAGCTTCAAATTTAGAACAATCACACATTTTGAGTGTTTGAGCACATAAAGTCCTATTTTTCTCTGAAATTCAACAAGATGCAATCATGACGTGTTTTGTCATCTTAAAGATCTTATCGAGTTGATTAATTTGACACTCTGTTTACGACATTTGGTCGTCATTTGTCGAAGTTATCGAGCTTCAAATTTAGAACAATCACACATTTTGAGTGTTTGAGCACATAAAGTCCTATTTTTCTCTGAAATTCAACAAGATGCAATCATGACGTGTTTTGTCATCTTAAAGATCTTATCGAGTTGATTAATTCGACACTCTGTTGAAGACATTTGGTCGTCATTTGTCGAAGTTTTCGAGTTTCAAATTTAGAACAATCACACATTTTGAGTGTTTGAGCACATAAAGTACTATTTTTCTTGGAAATTCAACAAGATGCAATCATGATGTGTTTTGTCATCTTAAAGATCCCGTCGAGCTGATTAATTTGACACTCTGTTTAAAACATTTGGTCGTCATTTGTCGAAGTTATTGAGCTTCAAATTTAGAACAATCACACATTTTGAGTGTTTGATCACATAAAGCATTATTTTTCTTGGAAATTCAACAAGATGCAATCATGATGTGTTTTGTCATCTTAAAGATCTCGTCGAGTTGATTAATTTGACACTCTGTTTAAGACATTTGGTCGTCATTTGTCGAAGTTATTGAGCTTCAAATTTAGAACAATCACACATTTTGAGTGTTTGAGCACATAAAGTCCTATTTTTCTCTGAAATTCAACAAGATGCAATCATGACGTGTTTTGTCATCGTAAAGATCTTATCGAGTTGATTAATTTGACACTCTGTTTACGACATTTGGTCGTCATTTGTCGAAGTTTTCGAGCTTCAAATTTAGAACAATCACACATTTTGAGTGTTTGAGCACATAAAGTCCTATTTTTCTCTGAAATTCAACAAGATGCAATCATGACGTGTTTTGTCATCTTAAAGATCTTATCGAGTTGATTAATTCGACACTCTGTTGAAGACATTTGGTCGTCATTTGTCGAAGTTTTCGAGCTTCAAATTTAGAACAATCACACATTTTGAGTGTTTGAGCACATAAAGCATTATTTTTCTTGGAAATTCAACAAGATGCAATCATGATGTGTTTTGTCATCTTAAAGATCTCGTCGAGTTGATTAATTTGACACTCTGTTTAAAACATTTGGTCGTCATTTGTCGAAGTTATTGAGCTTCAAATTTAGAACAATCACACATTTTGAGTGTTTGATCACATAAAGCATTATTTTTCTTGGAAATTCAACAAGATGCAATCATGATGTGTTTTGTCATCTTAAAGATCTCGTCGAGCTGATTAATTTGACACTCTGTTTAAGACATTTGGTCGTCATTTGTCGAAGTTATTGAGCTTCAAATTTAGAACAATCACACATTTTGAGTGTTTGATCACATAAAGCATTATTTTTCTTGGAAATTCAACAAGATGCAATCATGATGTGTTTTGTCATCTTAAAGATCTCGTCGAGCTGATTAATTTGACACTCTGTTGAAGACATTTGGTCGTCATTTGTCGAAGTTTTCGAGCTTCAAATTTAGAACAATCACACATTTTGAGTGTTTGAGCACATAAAGTACTATTTTTCTTGGAAATTCAACAAGATGCAATCATGATGTGTTTTGTCATCTTAAAGATCTCGTCGAGTTGATTAATTTGACACTCTGTTTAAAACATTTGGTCGTCATTTGTCGAAGTTATTGAGCTTCAAATTTAGAACAATCAGACATTTTGAGTGTTTGAGCACATAAAGTCCTATTTTTCTCTGAAATTCAACAAGATGCAATCATGACGTGTTTTGTCATCTTAAAGATCTTATCGAGTTGATTAATTTGACACTCTGTTTACGACATTTGGTCGTCATTTGTCGAAGTTTTCGAGCTTCAAATTTAGAACAATCACACATTTTGAGTGTTTGAGCACATAAAGTCCTTTTTTTCCCTGAAATTCAACAAGATGCAATCATGATGTGTTTTGTCATCTTAAAGATCTCGTCGAGTTGATTAATTTGACACTCTGTTTAAAACATTTGGTCGTCATTTGTCGACGTTATTGAGCTTCAAATTTAGTACAATCACACATTTTGAGTGTTTGAGCACATAAAGCATTATTTTTCTTGGAAATTCAACAAGATGCAATCATGATGTGTTTTGTCATCTTAAAGATCTCGTCGAGCTGATTAATTTGACACTCTGTTTAAAACATTTGGTCGTCATTTGTCGAAGTTATTGAGCTTCAAATTTAGAACAATCACACATTTTGAGTGTTTGAGCACATAAAGTCCTATTTTTCTCTGAAATTCAACAAGATGCAATCATGACGTGTTTTGTCATCTTAAAGATCTTATCGAGTTGATTAATTCGACACTCTGTTGAAGACATTTGGTCGTCATTTGTCGAAGTTTTCGAGTTTCAAATTTAGAACAATCACACATTTTGAGTGTTTGAGCACATAAAGTACTATTTTTCTTGGAAATTCAACAAGATGCAATCATGATGTGTTTTGTCATCTTAAAGATCTCGTCGAGCTGATTAATTTGACACTCTGTTGAAGACATTTGGTCGTCATTTGTCGAAGTTATTGAGCTTCAAATTTAGAACAATCACACATTTTGAGTGTTTGATCACATAAAGCATTATTTTTCTTGGAAATTCAACAAGATGCAATCATGATGTGTTTTGTCATCTTAAAGATCTCGTCGAGCTGATTAATTTGACACTCTGTTTAAGACATTTGGTCGTCATTTGTCGAAGTTATCGAGCTTCAAATTTGGAACAATCACACATTTTTTGTGTTTGAGCACATAAAGTCCTATTTTTCTCTGAAATTCAACAAGATGCAATCATGACGTGTTTTGTCATCTTAAAGATCTTATCGAGTTGATTAATTCGACACTCTGTTGAAGACATTTGGTCGTCATTTGTCGAAGTTTTCGAGTTTCAAATTTAGAACAATCACACATTTTGAGTGTTTGAGCACATAAAGTACTATTTTTCTTGGAAATTCAACAAGATGCAATCATGATGTGTTTTGTCATCTTAAAGATCTCGTCGAGCTGATTAATTTGACACTCTGTTGAAGACATTTGGTCGTCATTTGTCGAAGTTATTGAGCTTCAAATTTAGAACAATCACACATTTTGAGTGTTTGATCACATAAAGCATTATTTTTCTTGGAAATTCAACAAGATGCAATCATGATGTGTTTTGTCATCTTAAAGATCTCGTCGAGCTGATTAATTTGACACTCTGTTTAAGACATTTGGTCGTCATTTGTCGAAGTTATCGAGCTTCAAATTTGGAACAATCACACATTTTTTGTGTTTGAGCACATAAAGTCCTATTTTTCTCTGAAATTCAACAAGATGCAATCATGATGTGTTTTGCCATCTTAAAGATCTCGTCGAGTTGATTAATTTGACATTCTGTTTAAGACATTTGGTCGTCATTTGTCGAAGTTATCGAGCTTCAAATTTGGAACAATCACACATTTTTTGTGTTTGAGCACATAAAGTACTATTTTTCTTGGAAATTCAACAAGATGCAATCATGATGTGTTTTATCATCTTAAAGATCTCGTCGAGTTGATTAATTTGACACTCTGTTTAAGACATTTGGTCGTCATTTGTCGAAGTTATTGAGCTTCAAATTTAGAACAATCACACATTTTGAGTGTTTGAGCACATAAAGTCCTATTTTTCTCTGAAATTCAACAAGATGCAATCATGACGTGTTTTGTCATCTTAAAGATCTTATCGAGTTGATTAATTTGACACTCTGTTTACGACATTTGGTCGTCATTTGTCGAAGTTATCGAGCTTCAAATTTAGAACAATCACACATTTTGAGTGTTTGAGCACATAAAGTCCTATTTTTCTCTGAAATTCAACAAGATGCAATCATGACGTGTTTTGTCATCTTAAAGATCTTATCGAGTTGATTAATTCGACACTCTGTTGAAGACATTTGGTCGTCATTTGTCGAAGTTTTCGAGTTTCAAATTTAGAACAATCACACATTTTGAGTGTTTGAGCACATAAAGTACTATTTTTCTTGGAAATTCAACAAGATGCAATCATGATGTGTTTTGTCATCTTAAAGATCCCGTCGAGCTGATTAATTTGACACTCTGTTTAAAACATTTGGTCGTCATTTGTCGAAGTTATTGAGCTTCAAATTTAGAACAATCACACATTTTGAGTGTTTGATCACATAAAGCATTATTTTTCTTGGAAATTCAACAAGATGCAATCATGATGTGTTTTGTCATCTTAAAGATCTCGTCGAGTTGATTAATTTGACACTCTGTTTAAGACATTTGGTCGTCATTTGTCGAAGTTATTGAGCTTCAAATTTAGAACAATCACACATTTTGAGTGTTTGAGCACATAAAGTCCTATTTTTCTCTGAAATTCAACAAGATGCAATCATGACGTGTTTTGTCATCGTAAAGATCTTATCGAGTTGATTAATTTGACACTCTGTTTACGACATTTGGTCGTCATTTGTCGAAGTTTTCGAGCTTCAAATTTAGAACAATCACACATTTTGAGTGTTTGAGCACATAAAGTCCTATTTTTCTCTGAAATTCAACAAGATGCAATCATGACGTGTTTTGTCATCTTAAAGATCTTATCGAGTTGATTAATTCGACACTCTGTTGAAGACATTTGGTCGTCATTTGTCGAAGTTTTCGAGCTTCAAATTTAGAACAATCACACATTTTGAGTGTTTGAGCACATAAAGCATTATTTTTCTTGGAAATTCAACAAGATGCAATCATGATGTGTTTTGTCATCTTAAAGATCTCGTCGAGTTGATTAATTTGACACTCTGTTTAAAACATTTGGTCGTCATTTGTCGAAGTTATTGAGCTTCAAATTTAGAACAATCACACATTTTGAGTGTTTGATCACATAAAGCATTATTTTTCTTGGAAATTCAACAAGATGCAATCATGATGTGTTTTGTCATCTTAAAGATCTCGTCGAGCTGATTAATTTGACACTCTGTTTAAGACATTTGGTCGTCATTTGTCGAAGTTATTGAGCTTCAAATTTAGAACAATCACACATTTTGAGTGTTTGATCACATAAAGCATTATTTTTCTTGGAAATTCAACAAGATGCAATCATGATGTGTTTTGTCATCTTAAAGATCTCGTCGAGCTGATTAATTTGACACTCTGTTGAAGACATTTGGTCGTCATTTGTCGAAGTTTTCGAGCTTCAAATTTAGAACAATCACACATTTTGAGTGTTTGAGCACATAAAGTACTATTTTTCTTGGAAATTCAACAAGATGCAATCATGATGTGTTTTGTCATCTTAAAGATCTCGTCGAGTTGATTAATTTGACACTCTGTTTAAAACATTTGGTCGTCATTTGTCGAAGTTATTGAGCTTCAAATTTAGAACAATCACACATTTTGAGTGTTTGAGCACATAAAGTCCTATTTTTCTCTGAAATTCAACAAGATGCAATCATGACGTGTTTTGTCATCTTAAAGATCTTATCGAGTTGATTAATTTGACACTCTGTTTACGACATTTGGTCGTCATTTGTCGAAGTTTTCGAGCTTCAAATTTAGAACAATCACACATTTTGAGTGTTTGAGCACATAAAGTCCTTTTTTTCCCTGAAATTCAACAAGATGCAATCATGATGTGTTTTGTCATCTTAAAGATCTCGTCGAGTTGATTAATTTGACACTCTGTTTAAAACATTTGGTCGTCATTTGTCGACGTTATTGAGCTTCAAATTTAGTACAATCACACATTTTGAGTGTTTGAGCACATAAAGCATTATTTTTCTTGGAAATTCAACAAGATGCAATCATGATGTGTTTTGTCATCTTAAAGATCTCGTCGAGCTGATTAATTTGACACTCTGTTTAAAACATTTGGTCGTCATTTGTCGAAGTTATTGAGCTTCAAATTTAGAACAATCACACATTTTGAGTGTTTGAGCACATAAAGTCCTATTTTTCTCTGAAATTCAACAAGATGCAATCATGACGTGTTTTGTCATCTTAAAGATCTTATCGAGTTGATTAATTCGACACTCTGTTGAAGACATTTGGTCGTCATTTGTCGAAGTTTTCGAGTTTCAAATTTAGAACAATCACACATTTTGAGTGTTTGAGCACATAAAGTACTATTTTTCTTGGAAATTCAACAAGATGCAATCATGATGTGTTTTGTCATCTTAAAGATCTCGTCGAGCTGATTAATTTGACACTCTGTTGAAGACATTTGGTCGTCATTTGTCGAAGTTATTGAGCTTCAAATTTAGAACAATCACACATTTTGAGTGTTTGATCACATAAAGCATTATTTTTCTTGGAAATTCAACAAGATGCAATCATGATGTGTTTTGTCATCTTAAAGATCTCGTCGAGCTGATTAATTTGACACTCTGTTTAAGACATTTGGTCGTCATTTGTCGAAGTTATCGAGCTTCAAATTTGGAACAATCACACATTTTTTGTGTTTGAGCACATAAAGTCCTATTTTTCTCTGAAATTCAACAAGATGCAATCATGACGTGTTTTGTCATCTTAAAGATCTTATCGAGTTGATTAATTCGACACTCTGTTGAAGACATTTGGTCGTCATTTGTCGAAGTTTTCGAGTTTCAAATTTAGAACAATCACACATTTTGAGTGTTTGAGCACATAAAGTACTATTTTTCTTGGAAATTCAACAAGATGCAATCATGATGTGTTTTGTCATCTTAAAGATCTCGTCGAGCTGATTAATTTGACACTCTGTTGAAGACATTTGGTCGTCATTTGTCGAAGTTATTGAGCTTCAAATTTAGAACAATCACACATTTTGAGTGTTTGATCACATAAAGCATTATTTTTCTTGGAAATTCAACAAGATGCAATCATGATGTGTTTTGTCATCTTAAAGATCTCGTCGAGCTGATTAATTTGACACTCTGTTTAAGACATTTGGTCGTCATTTGTCGAAGTTATCGAGCTTCAAATTTGGAACAATCACACATTTTTTGTGTTTGAGCACATAAAGTCCTATTTTTCTCTGAAATTCAACAAGATGCAATCATGATGTGTTTTGCCATCTTAAAGATCTCGTCGAGTTGATTAATTTGACATTCTGTTTAAGACATTTGGTCGTCATTTGTCGAAGTTTTCGAGCTTCAAATTTAGAACAATCACACTTTTTTTGTGTTTGAGCACATAAAGTCCTATTTTTCCCTGAAATTCAACAAGATGCAATCATGATGTGTTTTGCCATCTTAAAGATCTCGTCGAGATGATTAATTTGACACTCTGTTTAAGACATTTGGTCGTCATTTGTCGAAGTTTTCGAGCTTCAAATTTAGAACAATCACACATTTTGAGTGTTTGAGCACATAAAGTCCTATTTTTCTCTGAAATTCAACAAGATGCAATCATGATGTGTTTTGCCATCTTAAAGATCTCGTCGAGTTGATTAATTCGACACTCTGTTGAAGACATTTGGTCGTCATTTGTCGAAGTTTTCGAGTTTCAAATTTAGAACAATCACACATTTTGAGTGTTTGAGCACATAAAGTACTATTTTTCTTGGAAATTCAACAAGATGCAATCATGATGTGTTTTGTCATCTTAAAGATCCCGTCGAGCTGATTAATTTGACACTCTGTTTAAAACATTTGGTCGTCATTTGTCGAAGTTATTGAGCTTCAAATTTAGAACAATCACACATTTTGAGTGTTTGATCACATAAAGCATTATTTTTCTTGGAAATTCAACAAGATGCAATCATGATGTGTTTTGTCATCTTAAAGATCTCGTCGAGTTGATTAATTTGACACTCTGTTTAAGACATTTGGTCGTCATTTGTCGAAGTTATTGAGCTTCAAATTTAGAACAATCACACATTTTGAGTGTTTGAGCACATAAAGTCCTATTTTTCTCTGAAATTCAACAAGATGCAATCATGACGTGTTTTGTCATCTTAAAGATCTTATCGAGTAGATTAATTTGAGACTCTGTTTACGACATTTGGTCGTCATTTGTCGAAGTTTTCGAGCTTCAAATTTAGAACAATCACACATTTTGAGTGTTTGAGCACATAAAGTCCTTTTTTTCCCTGAAATTCAACAAGATGCAATCATGATGTGTTTTGTCATCTTAAAGATCTCGTGGAGTTGATTAATTTGACACTCTGTTTAAAACATTTGGTCGTCATTTGTCGACGTTATTGAGCTTCAAATTTATTACAATCACACATTTTGAGTGTTTGAGCACATAAAGCATTATTTTTCTTGGAAATTCAACAAGATGCAATCATGATGTATTTTGTCATCTTAAAGATCTCGTCGAGCTGATTAATTTGACACTCTGTTTAAAACATTTGGTCGTCATTTGTCGAAGTTATTGAGCTTCAAATTTAGAACAATCACACATTTTGAGTGTTTGAGCACATAAAGTCCTATTTTTCTCTGAAATTCAACAAGATGCAATCATGATGTGTTTTGTCATCTTAAAGATCTTATCGAGTTGATTAATTCGACACTCTGTTGAGGACATTTGGTCGTCATTTGTCGAAGTTTTCGAGTTTCAAATTTAGAACAATCACACATTTTGAGTGTTTGAGCACATAAAGTACTATTTTTCTTGGAAATTCAACAAGATGCAATCATGATGTGTTTTGTCATCTTAAAGATCTCGTCGAGCTGATTAATTTGACATTCTGTTTAAGACATTTGGTCGTCATTTGTCGAAGTTATCGAGCTTCAAATTTAGAACAATCACACATTTTGAGTGTTTGAGCACATAAAGTCCTATTTTTCTCTGAAATTCAACAAGATGCAATCATGATGTGTTTTGCCATCTTAAAGATCTCGTCGAGTTGATTAATTCGACACTCTGTTGAAGACATTTGGTCGTCATTTGTCGAAGTTTTCGAGCTTCAAATTTAGAACAATCACACATTTTGAGTGTTTGAGCACATAAAGTACTATTTTTCTTGGAAATTCAACAAGATGCAATCATGATGTGTTTTGTCATCTTAAAGATCTCGTCGAGTTGATTAATTTGACACTCTGTTTAAGACATTTGGTCGTCATTTGTCGAAGTTATTGAGCTTCAAATTTAGAACAATCACACATTTTGAGTGTTTGAGCACATAAAGTCCTATTTTTCTCTGAAATTCAACAAGATGCAATCATGACGTGTTTTGTCATCTTAAAGATCTTATCGAGTTGATTAATTTGACACTCTGTTTAAGACATTTGGTCGTTATTTGTCGAAGTTATTGAGCTTCAAATTTAGAACAATCACACATTTTGAGTGTTTGATCACATAAAGCATTATTTTTCTTGGAAATTCAACAAGATGCAATCATGATGTGTTTTGTCATCTTAAAGATCTCGTCGAGCTGATTAATTTGACACTCTGTTGAAGACATTTGGTCGTCATTTGTCGAAGTTTTCGAGCTTCAAATTTAGAACAATCACACATTTTGAGTGTTTGATCACATAAAGCATTATTTTTCTTGGAAATTCAACAAGATGCAATCATGATGTGTTTTGTCATCTTAAAGATCTCGTCGAGCTGATTAATTTGACACTCTGTTGAAGACATTTGGTCGTCATTTGTCGAAGTTTTCGAGCTTCAAATTTAGAACAATCACACATTTTGAGTGTTTGAGCACATAAAGTACTATTTTTCTTGGAAATTCAACAAGATGCAATCATGATGTGTTTTGTCATCTTAAAGATCTCGTCGAGTTGATTAATTTGACACTCTGTTTAAAACATTTGGTCGTCATTTGTCGAAGTTATTGAGCTTCAAATTTAGAACAATCACACATTTTGAGTGTTTGAGCACATAAAGCATTATTTTTCTTGGAAATTCAACAAGATGCAATCATGATGTGTTTTGTCATCTTAAAGATCTCGTCGAGCTGATTAATTTGACACTCTGTTTAAAACATTTGGTCGTCATTTGTCGAAGTTTTCGAGTTTCAAATTTAGAACAATCACACATTTTGAGTGTTTGAGCACATAAAGTACTATTTTTCTTGGAAATTCAACAAGATGCAATCATGATGTGTTTTGTCATCTTAAAGATCTCGTCGAGCTGATTAATTTGACACTCTGTTGAAGACATTTGGTCGTCATTTGTCGAAGTTATTGAGCTTCAAATTTAGAACAATCACACATTTTGAGTGTTTGATCACATAAAGCATTATTTTTCTTGGAAATTCAACAAGATGCAATCATGATGTGTTTTGTCATCTTAAAGATCTCGTCGAGCTGATTAATTTGACACTCTGTTTAAGACATTTGGTCGTCATTTGTCGAAGTTATCGAGCTTCAAATTTGGAACAATCACACATTTTTTGTGTTTGAGCACATAAAGTCCTATTTTTCTCTGAAATTCAACAAGATGCAATCATGACGTGTTTTGTCATCTTAAAGATCTCGTCGAGTTGATTAATTTGACACTCTGTTTAAAACATTTGGTCGTCATTTGTCGACGTTATTGAGCTTCAAATTTAGTACAATCACACATTTTGAGTGTTTGAGCACATAAAGTCCTATTTTTCTCTGAAATTCAACAAGATGCAATCATGATGTGTTTTGCCATCTTAAAGATCTCGTCGAGTTGATTAATTTGACATTCTGTTTAAGACATTTGGTCGTCATTTGTCGAAGTTTTCGAGCTTCAAATTTAGAACAATCACACTTTTTTTGTGTTTGAGCACATAAAGTCCTATTTTTCTCTGAAATTCAACAAGATGCAATCATGATGTGTTTTGCCATCTTAAAGATCTCGTCGAGATGATAAATTTGACACTCTGTTTAAGACATTTGGTCGTCATTTGTCGAAGTTTTCGAGCTTCAAATTTAGAACAATCACACATTTTGAGTGTTTGAGCACATAAAGTCCTATTTTTCTCTGAAATTCAACAAGATGCAATCATGATGTGTTTTGCCATCTTAAAGATCTCGTCGAGTTGATTAATTCGACACTCTGTTGAAGACATTTGGTCGTCATTTGTCGAAGTTTTCGAGTTTCAAATTTAGAACAATCACACATTTTGAGTGTTTGAGCACATAAAGTACTATTTTTCTTGGAAATTCAACAAGATGCAATCATGATGTGTTTTGTCATCTTAAAGATCCCGTCGAGCTGATTAATTTGACACTCTGTTTAAAACATTTGGTCGTCATTTGTCGAAGTTATTGAGCTTCAAATTTAGAACAATCACACATTTTGAGTGTTTGATCACATAAAGCATTATTTTTCTTGGAAATTCAACAAGATGCAATCATGATGTGTTTTGTCATCTTAAAGATGTCGTCGAGTTGATTAATTTGACACTCTGTTTAAGACATTTGGTCGTCATTTGTCGAAGTTATTGAGCTTCAAATTTAGAACAATCACACATTTTGAGTGTTTGAGCACATAAAGTCCTATTTTTCTCTGAAATTCAACAAGATGCAATCATGACGTGTTTTGTCATCTTAAAGATCTTATCGAGTAGATTAATTTGAGACTCTGTTTACGACATTTGGTCGTCATTTGTCGAAGTTTTCGAGCTTCAAATTTAGAACAATCACACATTTTGAGTGTTTGAGCACATAAAGTCCTTTTTTTCCCTGAAATTCAACAAGATGCAATCATGATGTGTTTTGTCATCTTAAAGATCTCGTGGAGTTGATTAATTTGACACTCTGTTTAAAACATTTGGTCGTCATTTGTCGACGTTATTGAGCTTCAAATTTATTACAATCACACATTTTGAGTGTTTGAGCACATAAAGCATTATTTTTCTTGGAAATTCAACAAGATGCAATCATGATGTATTTTGTCATCTTAAAGATCTCGTCGAGCTGATTAATTTGACACTCTGTTTAAAACATTTGGTCGTCATTTGTCGAAGTTATTGAGCTTCAAATTTAGAACAATCACACATTTTGAGTGTTTGAGCACATAAAGTCCTATTTTTCTCTGAAATTCAACAAGATGCAATCATGATGTGTTTTGTCATCTTAAAGATCTTATCGAGTTGATTAATTCGACACTCTGTTGAGGACATTTGGTCGTCATTTGTCGAAGTTTTCGAGTTTCAAATTTAGAACAATCACACATTTTGAGTGTTTGAGCACATAAAGTACTATTTTTCTTGGAAATTCAACAAGATGCAATCATGATGTGTTTTGTCATCTTAAAGATCTCGTCGAGCTGATTAATTTGACATTCTGTTTAAGACATTTGGTCGTCATTTGTCGAAGTTATCGAGCTTCAAATTTAGAACAATCACACATTTTGAGTGTTTGAGCACATAAAGTCCTATTTTTCTCTGAAATTCAACAAGATGCAATCATGATGTGTTTTGCCATCTTAAAGATCTCGTCGAGTTGATTAATTCGACACTCTGTTGAAGACATTTGGTCGTCATTTGTCGAAGTTTTCGAGCTTCAAATTTAGAACAATCACACATTTTGAGTGTTTGAGCACATAAAGTACTATTTTTCTTGGAAATTCAACAAGATGCAATCATGATGTGTTTTGTCATCTTAAAGATCTCGTCGAGTTGATTAATTTGACACTCTGTTTAAGACATTTGGTCGTCATTTGTCGAAGTTATTGAGCTTCAAATTTAGAACAATCACACATTTTGAGTGTTTGAGCACATAAAGTCCTATTTTTCTCTGAAATTCAACAAGATGCAATCATGACGTGTTTTGTCATCTTAAAGATCTTATCGAGTTGATTAATTTGACACTCTGTTTAAGACATTTGGTCGTTATTTGTCGAAGTTATTGAGCTTCAAATTTAGAACAATCACACATTTTGAGTGTTTGATCACATAAAGCATTATTTTTCTTGGAAATTCAACAAGATGCAATCATGATGTGTTTTGTCATCTTAAAGATCTCGTCGAGCTGATTAATTTGACACTCTGTTGAAGACATTTGGTCGTCATTTGTCGAAGTTTTCGAGCTTCAAATTTAGAACAATCACACATTTTGAGTGTTTGATCACATAAAGCATTATTTTTCTTGGAAATTCAACAAGATGCAATCATGATGTGTTTTGTCATCTTAAAGATCTCGTCGAGCTGATTAATTTGACACTCTGTTGAAGACATTTGGTCGTCATTTGTCGAAGTTTTCGAGCTTCAAATTTAGAACAATCACACATTTTGAGTGTTTGAGCACATAAAGTACTATTTTTCTCTGAAATTCAACAAGATGCAATCATGATGTGTTTTGTCATCTTAAAGATCTCGTCGAGCTGATTAATTTGACACTCTGTTTAAGACATTTGGTCGTCATTTGTCGAAGTTATTGAGCTTCAAATTTAGAACAATCACACATTTTGAGTGTTTGATCACATAAGGCATTATTTTTCTTGGAAATTCAACAAGATGCAATCATGATGTGTTTTGTCATCTTAAAGATCTCGTCGAGCTGATTAATTTGACACTCTGTTGAAGACATTTGGTCGTCATTTGTCGAAGTTTTCGAGCTTCAAATTTAGAACAATCACACATTTTGAGTGTTTGAGCACATAAAGTCCTATTTTTCTCTGAAATTCAACAAGATGCAATCATGACGTGTTTTGTCATCTTAAAGATCTTATCGAGTTGATTAATTTGACACTCTGTTTACGACATTTGGTCGTCATTTGTCGAAGTTTTCGAGCTTCAAATTTAGAACAATCACACATTTTGAGTGTTTGAGCACATAAAGTCCTTTTTTTCCCTGAAATTTAACAAGATGCAATCATGATGTGTTTTGTCATCTTAAAGATCTCGTCGAGTTGATTAATTTGACACTCTGTTTAAAACATTTGGTCGTCATTTGTCGACGTTATTGAGCTTCAAATTTAGTACAATCACACATTTTGAGTGTTTGAGCACATAAAGCATTATTTTTCTTGGAAATTCAACAAGATGCAATCATGATGTGTTTTGTCATCTTAAAGATCTCGTCGAGCTGATTAATTTGACACTCTGTTTAAGACATTTGGTCGTCATTTGTCGAAGTTATTGAGCTTCAAATTTAGAACAATCACACATTTTGAGTGTTTGATCACATAAAGCATTATTTTTCTTGGAAATTCAACAAGATGCAATCATGATGTGTTTTGTCATCTTAAAGATCTCGTCGAGCTGATTAATTTGACACTCTGTTTAAGACATTTGGTCGTCATTTGTCGAAGTTATTGAGCTTCAAATTTAGAACAATCACACATTTTGAGTGTTTGATCACATAAAGCATTATTTTTCTTGGAAATTCAACAAGATGCAATCATGATGTGTTTTGTCATCTTAAAGATCTCGTCGAGCTGATTAATTTGACACTCTGTTGAAGACATTTGGTCGTCATTTGTCGAAGTTTTCGAGCTTCAAATTTAGAACAATCACACATTTTGAGTGTTTGATCACATAAAGCATTATTTTTCTTGGAAATTCAACAAGATGCAATCATGATGTGTTTTGTCATCTTAAAGATCTCGTCGAGCTGATTAATTTGACACTCTGTTGAAGACATTTGGTCGTCATTTGTCGAAGTTTTCGAGCTTCAAATTTAGAACAATCACACATTTTGAGTGTTTGAGCACATAAAGTACTATTTTTCTTGGAAATTCAACAAGATGCAATCATGATGTGTTTTGCCATCTTAAAGATCTCGTCGAATTGATTAATTTGACACTCTGTTTAAGACATTTGGTCGTCATTTGTCGAAGTTATTGAGCTTCAAATTTAGAACAATCACACATTTTGAGTGTTTGAGCACATAAAGTCCTATTTTTCTCTGAAATTCAACAAGATGCAATCATGACGTGTTTTGTCATCTTAAAGATCTCGTCGAGTTGATTAATTTGACACTCTGTTTAAAACATTTGGTCGTCATTTGTCGAAGTTATTGAGCTTCAAATTTAGAACAATCACACATTTTGAGTGTTTGAGCACATAAAGTCCTATTTTTCTCTGAAATTCAACAAGATTCAATCATGACGTGTTTTGTCATCTTAAAGATCTTATCGAGTTGATTAATTTGACACTCTGTTTACGACATTTGGTCGTCATTTGTCGAAGTTTTCGAGCTTCAAATTTAGAACAATCACACATTTTGAGTGTTTGAGCACATAAAGTCCTTTTTTTCCCTGAAATTCAACAAGATGCAATCATGATGTGTTTTGTCATCTTAAAGATCTCGTCGAGTTGATTAATTTGACACTCTGTTTAAAACATTTGGTCGTCATTTGTCGACGTTATTGAGCTTCAAATTTAGTACAATCACACATTTTGAGTGTTTGAGCACATAAAGCATTATTTTTCTTGGAAATTCAACAAGATGCAATCATGATGTGTTTTGTCATCTTAAAGATCTCGTCGAGTTGATTAATTTGACACTCTGTTTAAAACATTTGGTCGTCATTTGTCGACGTTATTGAGCTTCAAATTTAGTACAATCACACATTTTGAGTGTTTGAGCACATAAAGTCCTATTTTTCTCTGAAATTCAACAAGATGCAATCATGATGTGTTTTGCCATCTTAAAGATCTCGTCGAGTTGATTAATTTGACACTCTGTTTAAGACATTTGGTCGTCATTTGTCGAAGTTTTCGAGCTTCAAATTTAGAACAATCACACATTTTTTGTGTTTAAGCACATAAAGTACTATTTTTCTTGGAAATTCAACAAGATGCAATCATGATGTGTTTTGCCATCTTAAAGATCTCGTCGAGTTGATTAATTTGACACTCTGTTTAAGACATTTGGTCGTCATTTGTCGAAGTTTTCGAGCTTCAAATTTAGAACAATCACACATTTTTTGTGTTTGAGCACATAAAGTTCTATTTTTCTTGGAAATTCAACAAGATGCAATCATGATGTGTTTTGCCATCTTAAAGATCTCGTCGAATTGATTAATTTGACACTCTGTTTAAGACATTTGGTCGTCATTTGTCGAAGTTATTGAGCTTCAAATTTAGTACAATCACACATTTTGAGTGTTTGAGCACATAAAGCATTATTTTTCTTGGAAATTCAACAAGATGCAATCATGATGTGTTTTGTCATCTTAAAGATCTCGTCGAGCTGATTAATTTGACACTCTGTTTAAGACATTTGGTCGTCATTTGTCGAAGTTATCGAGCTTCAAATTTGGAACAATCACACATTTTTTGTGTTTGAGCACATAAAGTACTATTTTTCTTGGAAATTCAACAAGATGCAATCATGATGTGTTTTGTCATCTTAAAGATCTCGTCGAGTTGATTAATTTGACACTCTGTTTAAAACATTTGGTCGTCATTTGTCGAAGTTATTGAGCTTCAAATTTAGAACAATCACACATTTTGAGTGTTTGAGCACATAAAGTCCTATTTTTCTCTGAAATTCAACAAGATGCAATCATGACGTGTTTTGTCATCTTAAAGATCTTATCGAGTTGATTAATTTGACACTCTGTTTACGACATTTGGTCGTCATTTGTCGAAGTTTTCGAGCTTCAAATTTAGAACAATCACACATTTTGAGTGTTTGAGCACATAAAGTCCTTTTTTTCCCTGAAATTCAACAAGATGCAATCATGATGTGTTTTGTCATCTTAAAGATCTCGTCGAGTTGATTAATTTGACACTCTGTTTAAAACATTTGGTCGTCATTTGTCGACGTTATTGAGCTTCAAATTTAGTACAATCACACATTTTGAGTGTTTGAGCACATAAAGCATTATTTTTCTTGGAAATTCAACAAGATGCAATCATGATGTGTTTTGTCATCTTAAAGATCTCGTCGAGCTGATTAATTTGACACTCTGTTTAAGACATTTGGTCGTCATTTGTCGAAGTTATTGAGCTTCAAATTTAGAACAATCACACATTTTGAGTGTTTGATCACATAAAGCATTATTTTTCTTGGAAATTCAACAAGATGCAATCATGATGTGTTTTGTCATCTTAAAGATCTCGTCGAGCTGATTAATTTGACACTCTGTTTAAGACATTTGGTCGTCATTTGTCGAAGTTATTGAGCTTCAAATTTAGAACAATCACACATTTTGAGTGTTTGATCACATAAAGCATTATTTTTCTTGGAAATTCAACAAGATGCAATCATGATGTGTTTTGTCATCTTAAAGATCTCGTCGAGCTGATTAATTTGACACTCTGTTGAAGACATTTGGTCGTCATTTGTCGAAGTTTTCGAGCTTCAAATTTAGAACAATCACACATTTTGAGTGTTTGAGCACATAAAGTACTATTTTTCTTGGAAATTCAACAAGATGCAATCATGATGTGTTTTGCCATCTTAAAGATCTCGTCGAATTGATTAATTTGACACTCTGTTTAAGACATTTGGTCGTCATTTGTCGAAGTTATTGAGCTTCAAATTTAGAACAATCACACATTTTGAGTGTTTGAGCACATAAAGTCCTATTTTTCTCTGAAATTCAACAAGATGCAATCATGACGTGTTTTGTCATCTTAAAGATCTCGTCGAGTTGATTAATTTGACACTCTGTTTAAAACATTTGGTCGTCATTTGTCGAAGTTATTGAGCTTCAAATTTAGATCAATCACACATTTTGAGTGTTTGAGCACATAAAGTCCTATTTTTCTCTGAAATTCAACAAGATGCAATCATGACGTGTTTTGTCATCTTAAAGATCTTATCGAGTTGATTAATTTGACACTCTGTTTACGACATTTGGTCGTCATTTGTCGAAGTTTTCGAGCTTCAAATTTAGAACAATCACACATTTTGAGTGTTTGAGCACATAAAGTCCTTTTTTTCCCTGAAATTCAACAAGATGCAATCATGATGTGTTTTGTCATCTTAAAGATCTCGTCGAGTTGATTAATTTGACACTCTGTTTAAAACATTTGGTCGTCATTTGTCGACGTTATTGAGCTTCAAATTTAGTACAATCACACATTTTGAGTGTTTGAGCACATAAAGCATTATTTTTCTTGGAAATTCAACAAGATGCAATCATGATGTGTTTTGTCATCTTAAAGATCTCGTCGAGTTGATTAATTTGACACTCTGTTTAAAACATTTGGTCGTCATTTGTCGACGTTATTGAGCTTCAAATTTAGTACAATCACACATTTTGAGTGTTTGAGCACATAAAGTCCTATTTTTCTCTGAAATTCAACAAGATGCAATCATGATGTGTTTTGCCATCTTAAAGATCTCGTCGAGTTGATTAATTTGACACTCTGTTTAAGACATTTGGTCGTCATTTGTCGAAGTTTTCGAGCTTCAAATTTAGAACAATCACACATTTTTTGTGTTTAAGCACATAAAGTACTATTTTTCTTGGAAATTCAACAAGATGCAATCATGATGTGTTTTGCCATCTTAAAGATCTCGTCGAGTTGATTAATTTGACACTCTGTTTAAGACATTTGGTCGTCATTTGTCGAAGTTTTCGAGCTTCAAATTTAGAACAATCACACATTTTTTGTGTTTGAGCACATAAAGTTCTATTTTTCTTGGAAATTCAACAAGATGCAATCATGATGTGTTTTGCCATCTTAAAGATCTCGTCGAATTGATTAATTTGACACTCTGTTTAAGACATTTGGTCGTCATTTGTCGAAGTTTTCGAGCTTCAAATTTAGAACAATCACACATTTTGAGTGTTTGAGCACATAAAGTACTATTTTTCTCTGAAATTCAACAAGATGCAATCATGATGTGTTTTGCCATCTTAAAGATCTCGTCGAGTTGATTAATTCGACACTCTGTTGAAGACATTTGGTCGTCATTTGTCGAAGTTTTCGAGTTTCAAATTTAGAACAATCACACATTTTGAGTGTTTGAGCACATAAAGTCCTTTTTTTCCCTGAAATTCAACAAGATGCAATCATGATGTGTTTTGTCATCTTAAAGATCTCGTCGAGTTGATTAATTTGACACTCTGTTTAAAACATTTGGTCGTCATTTGTCGACGTTATTGAGCTTCAAATTTAGTACAATCACACATTTTGAGTGTTTGAGCACATAAAGCATTATTTTTCTTGGAAATTCAACAAGATGCAATCATGATGTGTTTTGTCATCTTAAAGATCTCGTCGAGTTGATTAATTTGACACTCTGTTTAAAACATTTGGTCGTCATTTGTCGACGTTATTGAGCTTCAAATTTAGTACAATCACACATTTTGAGTGTTTGAGCACATAAAGTCCTATTTTTCTCTGAAATTCAACAAGATGCAATCATGATGTGTTTTGCCATCTTAAAGATCTCGTCGAGTTGATTAATTTGACACTCTGTTTAAGACATTTGGTCGTCATTTGTCGAAGTTTTCGAGCTTCAAATTTAGAACAATCACACATTTTGAGTGTTTGATCACATAAAGCATTATTTTTCTTGGAAATTCAACAAGATGCAATCATGATGTGTTTTGTCATCTTAAAGATCTCGTCGAGCTGATTAATTTGACACTCTGTTGAAGACATTTGGTCGTCATTTGTCGAAGTTTTCGAGCTTCAAATTTAGAACAATCACACATTTTGAGTGTTTGAGCACATAAAGTACAATTTTTCTTGGAAATTCAACAAGATGCAATCATGATGTGTTTTGTCATCTTAAAGATCTCGTCGAGTTGATTAATTTGACACTCTGTTTAAAACATTTGGTCGTCATTTGTCGACGTTATTGAGCTTCAAATTTAGTACAATCACACATTTTGAGTGTTTGAGCACATAAAGCATTATTTTTCTTGGAAATTCAACAAGATGCAATCATGATGTGTTTTGTCATCTTAAAGATCTCGTCGAGCTGATTAATTTGACACTCTGTTTAAGACATTTGGTCGTCATTTGTCGAAGTTATCGAGCTTCAAATTTGGAACAATCACACATTTTTTGTGTTTGAGCACATAAAGTACTATTTTTCTTGGAAATTCAACAAGATGCAATCATGATGTGTTTTATCATCTTAAAGATCTCGTCGAGTTGATTAATTTGACACTCTGTTTAAGACATTTGGTCGTCATTTGTCGAAGTTATTGAGCTTCAAATTTAGAACAATCACACATTTTGAGTGTTTGAGCACATAAAGTCCTATTTTTCTCTGAAATTCAACAAGATGCAATCATGACGTGTTTTGTCATCTTAAAGATCTTATCGAGTTGATTAATTTGACACTCTGTTTACGACATTTGGTCGTCATTTGTCGAAGTTTTCGAGCTTCAAATTTAGAACAATCACACATTTTGAGTGTTTGAGCACATAAAGTACTATTTTTCTTGGAAATTCAACAAGATGCAATCATGATGTGTTTTGTCATCTTAAAGATCTCGTCGAGCTGATTAATTTGACACTCTGTTGAAGACATTTGGTCGTCATTTGTCGAAGTTATTGAGCTTCAAATTTAGAACAATCACACATTTTGAGTGTTTGATCACATAAAGCATTATTTTTCTTGGAAATTCAACAAGATGCAATCATGATGTGTTTTGTCATCTTAAAGATCTCGTCGAGCTGATTAATTTGACACTCTGTTTAAGACATTTGGTCGTCATTTGTCGAAGTTATCGAGCTTCAAATTTGGAACAATCACACATTTTTTGTGTTTGAGCACATAAAGTCCTATTTTTCTCTGAAATTCAACAAGATGCAATCATGACGTGTTTTGTCATCTTAAAGATCTCGTCGAGTTGATTAATTTGACACTCTGTTTAAAACATTTGGTCGTCATTTGTCGACGTTATTGAGCTTCAAATTTAGTACAATCACACATTTTGAGTGTTTGAGCACATAAAGTCCTATTTTTCTCTGAAATTCAACAAGATGCAATCATGATGTGTTTTGCCATCTTAAAGATCTCGTCGAGTTGATTAATTTGACATTCTGTTTAAGACATTTGGTCGTCATTTGTCGAAGTTTTCGAGCTTCAAATTTAGAACAATCACACTTTTTTTGTGTTTGAGCACATAAAGTCCTATTTTTCCCTGAAATTCAACAAGATGCAATCATGATGTGTTTTGCCATCTTAAAGATCTCGTCGAGATGATTAATTTGACACTCTGTTTAAGACATTTGGTCGTCATTTGTCGAAGTTTTCGAGCTTCAAATTTAGAACAATCACACATTTTGAGTGTTTGAGCACATAAAGTCCTATTTTTCTCTGAAATTCAACAAGATGCAATCATGATGTGTTTTGCCATCTTAAAGATCTCGTCGAGTTGATTAATTCGACACTCTGTTGAAGACATTTGGTCGTCATTTGTCGAAGTTTTCGAGTTTCAAATTTAGAACAATCACACATTTTGAGTGTTTGAGCACATAAAGTACTATTTTTCTTGGAAATTCAACAAGATGCAATCATGATGTGTTTTGTCATCTTAAAGATCCCGTCGAGCTGATTAATTTGACACTCTGTTTAAAACATTTGGTCGTCATTTGTCGAAGTTATTGAGCTTCAAATTTAGAACAATCACACATTTTGAGTGTTTGATCACATAAAGCATTATTTTTCTTGGAAATTCAACAAGATGCAATCATGATGTGTTTTGTCATCTTAAAGATCTCGTCGAGTTGATTAATTTGACACTCTGTTTAAAACATTTGGTCGTCATTTGTCGAAGTTATTGAGCTTCAAATTTAGATCAATCACACATTTTGAGTGTTTGAGCACATAAAGTCCTATTTTTCTCTGAAATTCAACAAGATGCAATCATGACGTGTTTTGTCATCTTAAAGATCTTATCGAGTTGATTAATTTGACACTCTGTTTACGACATTTGGTCGTCATTTGTCGAAGTTTTCGAGCTTCAAATTTAGAACAATCACACATTTTGAGTGTTTGAGCACATAAAGTCCTTTTTTTCCCTGAAATTCAACAAGATGCAATCATGATGTGTTTTGTCATCTTAAAGATCTCGTCGAGTTGATTAATTTGACACTCTGTTTAAAACATTTGGTCGTCATTTGTCGACGTTATTGAGCTTCAAATTTAGTACAATCACACATTTTGAGTGTTTGAGCACATAAAGCATTATTTTTCTTGGAAATTCAACAAGATGCAATCATGACGTGTTTTGTCATCTTAAAGATCTCGTCGAGTTGATTAATTTGACACTCTGTTTAAAACATTTGGTCGTCATTTGTCGAAGTTATTGAGCTTCAAATTTAGATCAATCACACATTTTGAGTGTTTGAGCACATAAAGTCCTATTTTTCTCTGAAATTCAACAAGATGCAATCATGACGTGTTTTGTCATCTTAAAGATCTTATCGAGTTGATTAATTTGACACTCTGTTTACGACATTTGGTCGTCATTTGTCGAAGTTTTCGAGCTTCAAATTTAGAACAATCACACATTTTGAGTGTTTGAGCACATAAAGTCCTTTTTTTCCCTGAAATTCAACAAGATGCAATCATGATGTGTTTTGTCATCTTAAAGATCTCGTCGAGTTGATTAATTTGACACTCTGTTTAAAACATTTGGTCGTCATTTGTCGACGTTATTGAGCTTCAAATTTAGTACAATCACACATTTTGAGTGTTTGAGCACATAAAGCATTATTTTTCTTGGAAATTCAACAAGATGCAATCATGATGTGTTTTGTCATCTTAAAGATCTCGTCGAGTTGATTAATTTGACACTCTGTTTAAAACATTTGGTCGTCATTTGTCGACGTTATTGAGCTTCAAATTTAGTACAATCACACATTTTGAGTGTTTGAGCACATAAAGTCCTATTTTTCTCTGAAATTCAACAAGATGCAATCATGATGTGTTTTGCCATCTTAAAGATCTCGTCGAGTTGATTAATTTGACACTCTGTTTAAGACATTTGGTCGTCATTTGTCGAAGTTTTCGAGCTTCAAATTTAGAACAATCACACATTTTTTGTGTTTAAGCACATAAAGTACTATTTTTCTTGGAAATTCAACAAGATGCAATCATGATGTGTTTTGCCATCTTAAAGATCTCGTCGAGTTGATTAATTTGACACTCTGTTTAAGACATTTGGTCGTCATTTGTCGAAGTTTTCGAGCTTCAAATTTAGAACAATCACACATTTTTTGTGTTTGAGCACATAAAGTTCTATTTTTCTTGGAAATTCAACAAGATGCAATCATGATGTGTTTTGCCATCTTAAAGATCTCGTCGAATTGATTAATTTGACACTCTGTTTAAGACATTTGGTCGTCATTTGTCGAAGTTTTCGAGCTTCAAATTTAGAACAATCACACATTTTGAGTGTTTGAGCACATAAAGTACTATTTTTCTCTGAAATTCAACAAGATGCAATCATGATGTGTTTTGCCATCTTAAAGATCTCGTCGAGTTGATTAATTCGACACTCTGTTGAAGACATTTGGTCGTCATTTGTCGAAGTTTTCGAGTTTCAAATTTAGAACAATCACACATTTTGAGTGTTTGAGCACATAAAGTCCTTTTTTTCCCTGAAATTCAACAAGATGCAATCATGATGTGTTTTGTCATCTTAAAGATCTCGTCGAGTTGATTAATTTGACACTCTGTTTAAAACATTTGGTCGTCATTTGTCGACGTTATTGAGCTTCAAATTTAGTACAATCACACATTTTGAGTGTTTGAGCACATAAAGCATTATTTTTCTTGGAAATTCAACAAGATGCAATCATGATGTGTTTTGTCATCTTAAAGATCTCGTCGAGCTGATTAATTTGACACTCTGTTTAAGACATTTGGTCGTCATTTGTCGAAGTTATCGAGCTTCAAATTTGGAACAATCACACATTTTTTGTGTTTGAGCACATAAAGTACTATTTTTCTTGGAAATTCAACAAGATGCAATCATGATGTGTTTTATCATCTTAAAGATCTCGTCGAGTTGATTAATTTGACACTCTGTTTAAGACATTTGGTCGTCATTTGTCGAAGTTATTGAGCTTCAAATTTAGAACAATCACACATTTTGAGTGTTTGAGCACATAAAGTCCTATTTTTCTCTGAAATTCAACAAGATGCAATCATGACGTGTTTTGTCATCTTAAAGATCTTATCGAGTTGATTAATTTGACACTCTGTTTACGACATTTGGTCGTCATTTGTCGAAGTTTTCGAGCTTCAAATTTAGAACAATCACACATTTTGAGTGTTTGAGCACATAAAGTACTATTTTTCTTGGAAATTCAACAAGATGCAATCATGATGTGTTTTGTCATCTTAAAGATCTCGTCGAGCTGATTAATTTGACACTCTGTTGAAGACATTTGGTCGTCATTTGTCGAAGTTATTGAGCTTCAAATTTAGAACAATCACACATTTTGAGTGTTTGATCACATAAAGCATTATTTTTCTTGGAAATTCAACAAGATGCAATCATGATGTGTTTTGTCATCTTAAAGATCTCGTCGAGCTGATTAATTTGACACTCTGTTTAAGACATTTGGTCGTCATTTGTCGAAGTTATCGAGCTTCAAATTTGGAACAATCACACATTTTTTGTGTTTGAGCACATAAAGTCCTATTTTTCTCTGAAATTCAACAAGATGCAATCATGACGTGTTTTGTCATCTTAAAGATCTCGTCGAGTTGATTAATTTGACACTCTGTTTAAAACATTTGGTCGTCATTTGTCGACGTTATTGAGCTTCAAATTTAGTACAATCACACATTTTGAGTGTTTGAGCACATAAAGTCCTATTTTTCTCTGAAATTCAACAAGATGCAATCATGATGTGTTTTGCCATCTTAAAGATCTCGTCGAGTTGATTAATTTGACATTCTGTTTAAGACATTTGGTCGTCATTTGTCGAAGTTTTCGAGCTTCAAATTTAGAACAATCACACTTTTTTTGTGTTTGAGCACATAAAGTCCTATTTTTCCCTGAAATTCAACAAGATGCAATCATGATGTGTTTTGCCATCTTAAAGATCTCGTCGAGATGATTAATTTGACACTCTGTTTAAGACATTTGGTCGTCATTTGTCGAAGTTTTCGAGCTTCAAATTTAGAACAATCACACATTTTGAGTGTTTGAGCACATAAAGTCCTATTTTTCTCTGAAATTCAACAAGATGCAATCATGATGTGTTTTGCCATCTTAAAGATCTCGTCGAGTTGATTAATTCGACACTCTGTTGAAGACATTTGGTCGTCATTTGTCGAAGTTTTCGAGTTTCAAATTTAGAACAATCACACATTTTGAGTGTTTGAGCACATAAAGTACTATTTTTCTTGGAAATTCAACAAGATGCAATCATGATGTGTTTTGTCATCTTAAAGATCCCGTCGAGCTGATTAATTTGACACTCTGTTTAAAACATTTGGTCGTCATTTGTCGAAGTTATTGAGCTTCAAATTTAGAACAATCACACATTTTGAGTGTTTGATCACATAAAGCATTATTTTTCTTGGAAATTCAACAAGATGCAATCATGATGTGTTTTGTCATCTTAAAGATCTCGTCGAGTTGATTAATTTGACACTCTGTTTAAGACATTTGGTCGTCATTTGTCGAAGTTATTGAGCTTCAAATTTAGAACAATCACACATTTTGAGTGTTTGAGCACATAAAGTCCTATTTTTCTCTGAAATTCAACAAGATGCAATCATGACGTGTTTTGTCATCTTAAAGATCTTATCGAGTAGATTAATTTGAGACTCTGTTTACGACATTTGGTCGTCATTTGTCGAAGTTTTCGAGTTTCAAATTTAGAACAATCACACATTTTGAGTGTTTGAGCACATAAAGTACTATTTTTCTTAGAAATTCAACAAGATGCAATCATGATGTGTTTTGTCATCTTAAAGATCCCGTCGAGCTGATTAATTTGACACTCTGTTTAAAACATTTGGTCGTCATTTGTCGAAGTTATTGAGCTTCAAATTTAGAACAATCACACATTTTGAGTGTTTGATCACATAAAGCATTATTTTTCTTGGAAATTCAACAAGATGCAATCATGATGTGTTTTGTCATCTTAAAGATCTCGTCGAGTTGATTAATTTGACACTCTGTTTAAGACATTTGGTCGTCATTTGTCGAAGTTATTGAGCTTCAAATTTAGAACAATCACACATTTTGAGTGTTTGAGCACATAAAGTCCTTTTTTTCCCTGAAATTCAACAAGATGCAATCATGATGTGTTTTGTCATCTTAAAGATCTCGTGGAGTTGATTAATTTGACACTCTGTTTAAAACATTTGGTCGTCATTTGTCGACGTTATTGAGCTTCAAATTTATTACAATCACACATTTTGAGTGTTTGAGCACATAAAGCATTATTTTTCTTGGAAATTCAACAAGATGCAATCATGATGTATTTTGTCATCTTAAAGATCTCGTCGAGCTGATTAATTTGACACTCTGTTTAAAACATTTGGTCGTCATTTGTCGAAGTTATGGAGCTTCAAATTTAGAACAATCACACATTTTGAGTGTTTGAGCACATAAAGTCCTATTTTTCTCTGAAATTCAACAAGATGCAATCATGATGTGTTTTGTCATCTTAAAGATCTTATCGAGTTGATTAATTCGACACTCTGTTGAGGACATTTGGTCGTCATTTGTCGAAGTTTTCGAGTTTCAAATTTAGAACAATCACACATTTTGAGTGTTTGAGCACATAAAGTACTATTTTTCTTGGAAATTCAACAAGATGCAATCATGATGTGTTTTGTCATCTTAAAGATCTCGTCGAGCTGATTAATTTGACATTCTGTTTAAGACATTTGGTCGTCATTTGTCGAAGTTATCGAGCTTCAAATTTAGAACAATCACACATTTTGAGTGTTTGAGCACATAAAGTCCTATTTTTCTCTGAAATTCAACAAGATGCAATCATGATGTGTTTTGCCATCTTAAAGATCTCGTCGAGTTGATTAATTCGACACTCTGTTGAAGACATTTGGTCGTCATTTGTCGAAGTTTTCGAGCTTCAAATTTAGAACAATCACACATTTTGAGTGTTTGAGCACATAAAGTACTATTTTTCTTGGAAATTCAACAACATGCAATCATGATGTGTTTTGTCATCTTAAAGATCTCGTCGAGTTGATTAATTTGACACTCTGTTTAAGACATTTGGTCGTCATTTGTCGAAGTTATTGAGCTTCAAATTTAGAACAATCACACATTTTGAGTGTTTGAGCACATAAAGTCCTATTTTTCTCTGAAATTCAACAAGATGCAATCATGACGTGTTTTGTCATCTTAAAGATCTTATCGAGTTGATTAATTTGACACTCTGTTTAAGACATTTGGTCGTTATTTGTCGAAGTTATTGAGCTTCAAATTTAGAACAATCACACATTTTGAGTGTTTGATCACATAAAGCATTATTTTTCTTGGAAATTCAACAAGATGCAATCATGATGTGTTTTGTCATCTTAAAGATCTCGTCGAGCTGATTAATTTGACACTCTGTTGAAGACATTTGGTCGTCATTTGTCGAAGTTTTCGAGCTTCAAATTTAGAACAATCACACATTTTGAGTGTTTGATCACATAAAGCATTATTTTTCTTGGAAATTCAACAAGATGCAATCATGATGTGTTTTGTCATCTTAAAGATCTCGTCGAGCTGATTAATTTGACACTCTGTTGAAGACATTTGGTCGTCATTTGTCGAAGTTTTCGAGCTTCAAATTTAGAACAATCACACATTTTGAGTGTTTGAGCACATAAAGTACTATTTTTCTCTGAAATTCAACAAGATGCAATCATGATGTGTTTTGTCATCTTAAAGATCTCGTCGAGCTGATTAATTTGACACTCTGTTTAAGACATTTGGTCGTCATTTGTCGAAGTTATTGAGCTTCAAATTTAGAACAATCACACATTTTGAGTGTTTGATCACATAAGGCATTATTTTTCTTGGAAATTCAACAAGATGCAATCATGATGTGTTTTGTCATCTTAAAGATCTCGTCGAGCTGATTAATTTGACACTCTGTTGAAGACATTTGGTCGTCATTTGTCGAAGTTTTCGAGCTTCAAATTTAGAACAATCACACATTTTGAGTGTTTGAGCACATAAAGTACTATTTTTCTTGGAAATTCAACAAGATGCAATCATGATGTGTTTTGTCATCTTAAAGATCTCGTCGAGTTGATTAATTTGACACTCTGTTTAAAACATTTGGTCGTCATTTGTCGAAGTTATTGAGCTTCAAATTTAGAACAATCACACATTTTGAGTGTTTGAGCACATAAAGTCCTATTTTTCTCTGAAATTCAACAAGATGCAATCATGACGTGTTTTGTCATCTTAAAGATCTTATCGAGTTGATTAATTTGACACTCTGTTTACGACATTTGGTCGTCATTTGTCGAAGTTTTCGAGCTTCAAATTTAGAACAATCACACATTTTGAGTGTTTGAGCACATAAAGTCCTATTTTTCTCTGAAATTCAACAAGATGCAATCATGACGTGTTTTGTCATCTTAAAGATCTTATCGAGTTGATTAATTTGACACTCTGTTTACGACATTTGGTCGTCATTTGTCGAAGTTTTCGAGCTTCAAATTTAGAACAATCACACATTTTGAGTGTTTGAGCACATAAAGTCCTTTTTTTCCCTGAAATTCAACAAGATGCAATCATGATGTGTTTTGTCATCTTAAAGATCTCGTCGAGTTGATTAATTTGACACTCTGTTTAAAACATTTGGTCGTCATTTGTCGACGTTATTGAGCTTCAAATTTAGTACAATCACACATTTTGAGTGTTTGAGCACATAAAGCATTATTTTTCTTGGAAATTCAACAAGATGCAATCATGATGTGTTTTGTCATCTTAAAGATCTCGTCGAGCTGATTAATTTGACACTCTGTTTAAAACATTTGGTCGTCATTTGTCGAAGTTATTGAGCTTCAAATTTAGAACAATCACACATTTTGAGTGTTTGAGCACATAAAGTCCTATTTTTCTCTGAAATTCAACAAGATGCAATCATGACGTGTTTTGTCATCTTAAAGATCTTATCGAGTTGATTAATTCGACACTCTGTTGAAGACATTTGGTCGTCATTTGTCGAAGTTTTCGAGTTTCAAATTTAGAACAATCACACATTTTGAGTGTTTGAGCACATAAAGTACTATTTTTCTTGGAAATTCAACAAGATGCAATCATGATGTGTTTTGTCATCTTAAAGATCTCGTCGAGCTGATTAATTTGACACTCTGTTGAAGACATTTGGTCGTCATTTGTCGAAGTTATTGAGCTTCAAATTTAGAACAATCACACATTTTGAGTGTTTGAGCACATAAAGTACTATTTTTCTTGGAAATTCAACAAGATGCAATCATGATGTGTTTTGTCATCTTAAAGATCTCGTCGAGCTGATTAATTGGACACTCTGTTTAAGACATTTGGTCGTCATTTGTCGAAGTTATCGAGCTTCAAATTTGGAACAATCACACATTTTTTGTGTTTGAGCACATAAAGTACTATTTTTCTTGGAAATTCAACAAGATGCAATCATGATGTGTTTTGTCATCTTAAAGATCTCGTCGAGCTGATTAATTTGACACTCTGTTTAAGACATTTGGTCGTCATTTGTCGAAGTTATCGAGCTTCAAATTTGGAACAATCACACATTTTTTGTGTTTGAGCACATAAAGTCCTATTTTTCTCTGAAATTCAACAAGATGCAATCATGACGTGTTTTGTCATCTTAAACATCTCGTCGAGTTGATTAATTTGACACTCTGTTTAAAACATTTGGTCGTCATTTGTCGACGTTATTGAGCTTCAAATTTAGTACAATCACACATTTTGAGTGTTTGAGCACATAAAGTCCTATTTTTCTCTGAAATTCAACAAGATGCAATCATGATGTGTTTTGCCATCTTAAAGATCTCGTCGAGTTGATTAATTCGACACTCTGTTGAAGACATTTGGTCGTCATTTGTCGAAGTTTTCGAGCTTCAAATTTAGAACAATCACACTTTTTTTGTGTTTGAGCACATAAAGTCCTATTTTTCCCTGAAATTCAACAAGATGCAATCATGATGTGTTTTGCCATCTTAAAGATCTCGTCGAGATGATTAATTTGACACTCTGTTTAAGACATTTGGTCGTCATTTGTCGAAGTTTTCGAGCTTCAAATTTAGAACAATCACACATTTTGAGTGTTTGAGCACATAAAGTCCTATTTTTCTCTGAAATTCAACAAGATGCATTCATGATGTGTTTTGCCATCTTAAAGATCTCGTCGAGTTGATTAATTCGACACTCTGTTGAAGACATTTGGTCGTCATTTGTCGAAGTTTTCGAGTTTCAAATTTAGAACAATCACACATTTTGAGTGTTTGAGCACATAAAGTACTATTTTTCTTGGAAATTCAACAAGATGCAATCATGATGTGTTTTGTCATCTTAAAGATCTCGTCGAGCTGATTAATTTGACACTCTGTTTAAAACATTTGGTCGTCATTTGTCGAAGTTATTGAGCTTCAAATTTAGAACAATCACACATTTTGAGTGTTTGATCACATAAAGCATTATTTTTCTTGGAAATTCAACAAGATGCAATCATGATGTGTTTTGTCATCTTAAAGATCTCGTCGAGTTGATTAATTTGACACTCTGTTTAAGACATTTGGTCGTCATTTGTCGAAGTTATTGAGCTTCAAATTTAGAACAATCACACATTTTGAGTGTTTGAGCACATAAAGTCCTATTTTTCTCTGAAATTCAACAAGATGCAATCATGACGTGTTTTGTCATCTTAAAGATCTTATCGAGTAGATTAATTTGAGACTCTGTTTACGACATTTGGTCGTCATTTGTCGAAGTTTTCGAGCTTCAAATTTAGAACAATCACACATTTTGAGTGTTTGAGCACATAAAGTCCTTTTTTTCCCTGAAATTCAACAAGATGCAATCATGATGTGTTTTCTCATCTTAAAGATCTCGTGGAGTTGATTAATTTGACACTCTGTTTAAAACATTTGGTCGTCATTTGTCGACGTTATTGAGCTTCAAATTTATTACAATCACACATTTTGAGTGTTTGAGCACATAAAGCATTATTTTTCTTGGAAATTCAACAAGATGCAATCATGATGTATTTTGTCATCTTAAAGATCTCGTCGAGCTGATTAATTTGACATTCTGTTTAAGACATTTGGTCGTCATTTGTCGAAGTTATCGAGCTTCAAATTTAGAACAATCACACATTTTGAGTGTTTGAGCACATAAAGTCCTATTTTTCTCTGAAATTCAACAAGATGCAATCATGATGTGTTTTGCCATCTTAAAGATCTCGTCGAGTTGATTAATTCGACACTCTGTTGAAGACATTTGGTCGTCATTTGTCGAAGTTTTCGAGCTTCAAATTTAGAACAATCACACATTTTTTGTGTTTGAGCACATAAAGTACTATTTTTCTTGGAAATTCAACAAGATGCAATCATGATGTGTTTTGTCATCTTAAAGATCTCGTCGAGTTGATTAATTTGACACTCTGTTTAAGACATTTGGTCGTCATTTGTCGAAGTTATTGAGCTTCAAATTTAGAACAATCACACATTTTGAGTGTTTGAGCACATAAAGTCCTATTTTTCTCTGAAATTCAACAAGATGCAATCATGACGTGTTTTGTCATCTTAAAGATCTTATCGAGTTGATTAATTTGACACTCTGTTTACGACATTTGGTCGTCATTTGTCGAAGTTTTCGAGCTTCAAATTTAGAACAATCACACATTTTGAGTGTTTGAGCACATAAAGTACTATTTTTCTTGGAAATTCAACAAGATGCAATCATGATGTGTTTTGTCATCTTAAAGATCTCGTCGAGTTGATTAATTTGACACTCTGTTTAAAACATTTGGTCGTCATTTGTCGAAGTTATTGAGCTTTAAATTTAGAACAATCACACATTTTGAGTGTTTGATCACATAAAGCATTAGTTTTCTTGGAAATTCAACAAGATGCAATCATGATGTGTTTTGTCATCTTAAAGATCTCGTCGAGCTGATTAATTTGACACTCTGTTTAAGACATTTGGTCGTCATTTGTCGATGTTATCGAGCTTCAAATTTGGAACAATCACACATTTTTTGTGTTTGAGCACATAAAGTACTATTTTTCTTGGAAATTCAACAAGATGCAATCATGATGTGTTTTGTCATCTTAAAGATCTCGTCGAGTTGATTAATTTGACACTCTGTTTAAGACATTTGGTCGTCATTTGTCGAAGTTATTGAGCTTCAAATTTAGAACAATCACACATTTTGAGTGTTTGAGCACATGAAGTCCTATTTTTCTCTGAAATTCAACAAGATGCAATCATGACGTGTTTTGTCATCTTAAAGATCTTATCGAGTTGATTAATTTGACACTTTGTTTACGACATTTGGTCGTCATTTGTCGAAGTTTTCGAGCTTCAAATTTAGAACAATCACACATTTTGAGTGTTTGAGCACATAAAGTCCTATTTTTCTCTGAAATTCAACAAGATGCAATCATGATGTGTTTTGCCATCTTAAAGATCTCGTCGAGCTGATTAATTTGACACTCTGTTTAAGACATTTGGTCGTCATTTGTCGATGTTATCGAGCTTCAAATTTGGAACAATCACACATTTTTTGTGTTTGAGCACATAAAGTACTATTTTTCTTGGAAATTCAACAAGATGCAATCATGATGTGTTTTGTCATCTTAAAGATCTCGTCGAGTTGATTAATTTGACACTCTGTTTAAGACATTTGGTCGTCATTTGTCGAAGTTATTGAGCTTCAAATTTAGAACAATCACACATTTTGAGTGTTTGAGCACATGAAGTCCTATTTTTCTCTGAAATTCAACAAGATGCAATCATGACGTGTTTTGTCATCTTAAAGATCTTATCGAGTTGATTAATTTGACACTTTGTTTACGACATTTGGTCGTCATTTGTCGAAGTTTTCGAGCTTCAAATTTAGAACAATCACACATTTTGAGTGTTTGAGCACATAAAGTCCTATTTTTCTCTGAAATTCAACAAGATGCAATCATGATGTGTTTTGTCATCTTAAAGATCTCGTCGAGCTGATTAATTTGACACTCTGTTTAAGACATTTGGTCGTCATTTGTCGATGTTATCGAGCTTCAAATTTGGAACAATCACACATTTTTTGTGTTTGAGCACATAAAGTACTATTTTTCTTGGAAATTCAACAAGATGCAATCATGATGTGTTTTGTCATCTTAAAGATCTCGTCGAGTTGATTAATTTGACACTCTGTTTAAGACATTTGGTCGTCATTTGTCGAAGTTATTGAGCTTCAAATTTAGAACAATCACACATTTTGAGTGTTTGAGCACATGAAGTCCTATTTTTCTCTGAAATTCAACAAGATGCAATCATGACGTGTTTTGTCATCTTAAAGATCTTATCGAGTTGATTAATTCGACACTCTGTTGAAGACATTTGGTCGTCATTTGTCGAAGTTTTCGAGTTTCAAATTTAGAACAATCACACATTTTGAGTGTTTGAGCACATAAAGTACTATTTTTCTTGGAAATTCAACAAGATGCAATCATGATGTGTTTTGTCATCTTAAAGATCTCGTCGAGCTGATTAATTTGACACTCTGTTTAAAACATTTGGTCGTCATTTGTCGAAGTTATTGAGCTTCAAATTTAGAACAATCACACATTTTGAGTGTTTGAGCACATAAAGTACTATTTTTCTTGGAAATTCAACAAGATGCAATCATGAAGTGTTTTGTCATCTTAAAGATCTCGTCGAGCTGATTAATTTGACACTCTGTTTAAGACATTTGGTCGTCATTTGTCGAAGTTATCGAGCTTCAAATTTGGAACAATCACACATTTTTTGTGTTTGAGCACATAAAGTACTATTTTTCTTGGAAATTCAACAAGATGCAATCATGATGTGTTTTGTCATCTTAAAGATCTCGTCGAGTTGATTAATTTGACACTCTGTTTAAGACATTTGGTCGTCATTTGTCGAAGTTATCGGGCTTCAAATTTGGAACAATCACACATTTTTTGTGTTTGAGCACATAAAGTACTATTTTTCTTGGAAATTCAACAAGATGCAATCATGATGTGTTTTGTCATCTTAAAGATCTCGTCGAGCTGATTAATTTGACACTCTGTTTAAAACATTTGGTCGTCATTTGTCGAAGTTATTGAGCTTCAAATTTAGAACAATCACACATTTTGAGTGTTTGAGCACATAAAGTACTATTTTTCTTGGAAATTCAACAAGATGCAATCATGAAGTGTTTTGTCATCTTAAAGATCTCGTCGAGCTGATTAATTTGACACTCTGTTTAAGACATTTGGTCGTCATTTGTCGATGTTATCGAGCTTCAAATTTGGAACAATCACACATTTTTTGTGTTTGAGCACATAAAGTACTATTTTTCTTGGAAATTCAACAAGATGCAATCATGATGTGTTTTGTCATCTTAAAGATCTCGTCGAGTTGATTAATTTGACACTCTGTTTAAGACATTTGGTCGTCATTTGTCGAAGTTTTCGAGTTTCAAATTTAGAACAATCACACATTTTGAGTGTTTGAGCACATAAAGTACTATTTTTCTTGGAAATTCAACAAGATGCAATCATGATGTGTTTTGTCATCTTAAAGATCTCGTCGAGCTGATTAATTTGACACTCTGTTTAAAACATTTGGTCGTCATTTGTCGAAGTTATTGAGCTTCAAATTTAGAACAATCACACATTTTGAGTGTTTGATCACATAAAGCATTATTTTTCTTGGAAATTCAACAAGATGCAATCATGATGTGTTTTGTCATCTTAAAGATCTCGTCGAGTTGATTAATTTGACACTCTGTTTAAGACATTTGGTCGTCATTTGTCGAAGTTATTGAGCTTCAAATTTAGAACAATCACACATTTTGAGTGTTTGAGCACATAAAGTCCTATTTTTCTCTGAAATTCAACAAGATGCAATCATGACGTGTTTTGTCATCTTAAAGATCTTATCGAGTAGATTAATTTGAGACTCTGTTTACGACATTTGGTCGTCATTTGTCGAAGTTTTCGAGCTTCAAATTTAGAACAATCACACATTTTGAGTGTTTGAGCACATAAAGTCCTTTTTTTCCCTGAAATTCAACAAGATGCAATCATGATGTGTTTTCTCATCTTAAAGATCTCGTCGAGTTGATTAATTTGACACTCTGTTTAAGACATTTGGTCGTCATTTGTCGACGTTATTGAGCTTCAAATTTATTACAATCACACATTTTGAGTGTTTGAGCACATAAAGCATTATTTTTCTTGGAAATTCAACAAGATGCAATCATGATGTATTTTGTCATCTTAAAGATCTCGTCGAGCTGATTAATTTGACACTCTGTTTAAAACATTTGGTCGTCATTTGTCGAAGTTATTGAGCTTCAAATTTAGAACAATCACACATTTTGAGTGTTTGAGCACATAAAGTCCTATTTTTCTCTGAAATTCAACAAGATGCAATCATGATGTGTTTTGTCATCTTAAAGATCTCGTCGAGTTGATTAATTTGACACTCTGTTTAAGACATTTGGTCGTCATTTGTCGACGTTATTGAGCTTCAAATTTATTACAATCACACATTTTGAGTGTTTGAGCACATAAAGCATTATTTTTCTTGGAAATTCAACAAGATGCAATCATGATGTATTTTGTCATCTTAAAGATCTCGTCGAGCTGATTAATTTGACACTCTGTTTAAAACATTTGGTCGTCATTTGTCGAAGTTATTGAGCTTCAAATTTAGAACAATCACACATTTTGAGTGTTTGAGCACATAAAGTCCTATTTTTCTCTGAAATTCAACAAGATGCAATCATGATGTGTTTTGTCATCTTAAAGATCTTATCGAGTTGATTAATTCGACACTCTGTTGAAGACATTTGGTCGTCATTTGTCGAAGTTTTCGAGTTTCAAATTTAGAACAATCACACATTTTGAGTGTTTGAGCACATAAAGTACTATTTTTCTTGGAAATTCAACAAGATGCAATCATGATGTGTTTTGTCATCTTAAAGATCTCGTCGAGTTGATTAATTTGACACTCTGTTTAAGACATTTGGTCGTCATTTGTCGAAGTTATTGAGCTTCAAATTTAGAACAATCACACATTTTGAGTGTTTGAGCACATAAAGTCCTATTTTTCTCTGAAATTCAACAAGATGCAATCATGACGTGTTTTGTCATCTTAAAGATCTTATCGAGTTGATTAATTTGACACTCTGTTTACGACATTTGGTCGTCATTTGTCGAAGTTTTCGAGCTTCAAATTTAGAACAATCACACATTTTGAGTGTTTGAGCACATAAAATACTATTTTTCTTGGAAATTCAACAAGATGCAATCATGATGTGTTTTGTCATCTTAAAGATCTCGTCGAGTTGATTAATTTGACACTCTGTTTAAAACATTTGGTCGTCATTTGTCGAAGTTATTGAGCTTTAAATTTAGAACAATCACACATTTTGAGTGTTTGATCACATAAAGCATTAGTTTTCTTGGAAATTCAACAAGATGCAATCATGATGTGTTTTGTCATCTTAAAGATCTCGTCGAGCTGATTAATTTGACACTCTGTTTAAGACATTTGGTCGTCATTTGTCGATGTTATCGAGCTTCAAATTTGGAACAATCACACATTTTTTGTGTTTGAGCACATAAAGTACTATTTTTCTTGGAAATTCAACAAGATGCAATCATGATGTGTTTTGTCATCTTAAAGATCTCGTCGAGTTGATTAATTTGACACTCTGTTTAAGACATTTGGTCGTCATTTGTCGAAGTTATTGAGCTTCAAATTTAGAACAATCACACATTTTGAGTGTTTGAGCACATAAAGTCCTATTTTTCTCTGAAATTCAACAAGATGCAATCATGACGTGTTTTGTCATCTTAAAGATCTTATCGAGTTGATTAATTTGACACTCTGTTTACGACATTTGGTCGTCATTTGTCGAAGTTTTCGAGCTTCAAATTTAGAACAATCACACATTTTGAGTGTTTGAGCACATAAAGTCCTATTTTTCTCTGAAATTCAACAAGATGCAATCATGATGTGTTTTGCCATCTTAAAGATCTCGTCGAGTTGATTAATTTGACATTCTGTTTAAGACATTTGGTCGTCAATTGTCGAAGTTTTCGAGCTTCAAATTTAGAACAATCACACATTTTGAGTGTTTGAGCACATAAAGTCCTTTTTTTCCCTGAAATTCAACAAGATGCAATCATGATGTGTTTTGTCATCTTAAAGATCTCGTGGAGTTGATTAATTTGACACTCTGTTTAAAACATTTGGTCGTCATTTGTCGACGTTATTGAGCTTCAAATTTAGAACAATCACACATTTTGAGTGTTTGAGCACATAAAGTACTATTTTTCTTGGAAATTCAACAAGATGCACTCATGATGTGTTTTGTCATCTTAAAGATCTCGTCGAGTTGATTAATTTGACACTCTGTTTAAAACATTTGGTCGTCATTTGTCGAAGTTATTGAGCTTCAAATTTAGAACAATCACACATTTTAAGTGTTTGATCACATAAAGTACTATTTTTCTTGGAAATTCAACAAGATGCAATCATGATGTGTTTTGCCATCTTAAAGATCTCGTAGAGTTGATTAATTTGACATTCTGTTTAAGACATTTGGTCGTCATTTGTCGAAGTTTTCGAGCTTCAAATTTAGAACAATCACACATTTTTTGTGTTTGAGCACATAAAGTACTATTTTTCTTGGAAATTCAACAAGATGCAATCATGATGTGTTTTGTCATCTTAAAGATCTCGTCGAGTTGATTAATTTGACACTCTGTTTAAGACATTTGGTCGTCATTTGTCGAAGTTATTGAGCTTCAAATTTAGAACAATCACACATTTTGAGTGTTTGAGCACATAAAGTCCTATTTTTCTCTGAAATTCAACAAGATGCAATCATGACGTGTTTTGTCATCTTAAAGATCTTATCGAGTTGATTAATTTGACACTCTGTTTACGACATTTGGTCGTCATTTGTCGAAGTTTTCGAGCTTCAAATTTAGAACAATCACACATTTTGAGTGTTTGAGCACATAAAGTACTATTTTTCTTGGAAATTCAACAAGATGCAATCATGATGTGTTTTGTCATCTTAAAGATCTCGTCGAGTTGATTAATTTGACACTCTGTTTACGACATTTGGTCGTCATTTGTCGAAGTTTTCGAGCTTCAAATTTAGAACAATCACACATTTTGAGTGTTTGAGCACATAAAGTCCTTTTTTTCCCTGAAATTCAACAAGATGCAATCATGATGTGTTTTGTCATCTTAAAGATCTCGTCGAGTTGATTAATTTGACACTCTGTTTAAAACATTTGGTCGTCATTTGTCGACGTTATTGAGCTTCAAATTTAGTACAATCACACATTTTGAGTGTTTGAGCACATAAAGCATTATTTTTCTTGGAAATTCAACAAGATGCAATCATGATGTGTTTTGTCATCTTAAAGATCTCGTCGAGCTGATTAATTTGACACTCTGTTTAAAACATTTGGTCGTCATTTGTCGAAGTTATTGAGCTTCAAATTTAGAACAATCACACATTTTGAGTGTTTGAGCACATAAAGTCCTATTTTTCTCTGAAATTCAACAAGATGCAATCATGACGTGTTTTGTCATCTTAAAGATCTTATCGAGTTGATTAATTCGACACTCTGTTGAAGACATTTGGTCGTCATTTGTCGAAGTTTTCGAGTTTCAAATTTAGAACAATCACACATTTTGAGTGTTTGAGCACATAAAGTACTATTTTTCTTGGAAATTCAACAAGATGCAATCATGATGTGTTTTGTCATCTTAAAGATCTCGTCGAGTTGATTAATTTGACACTCTGTTTAAGACATTTGGTCGTCATTTGTCGAAGTTATTGAGCTTCAAATTTAGAACAATCACACATTTTGAGTGTTTGAGCACATAAAGTCCTATTTTTCTCTGAAATTCAACAAGATGCAATCATGACGTGTTTTGTCATCTTAAAGATCTTATCGAGTTGATTAATTTGACACTCTGTTTACGACATTTGGTCGTCATTTGTCGAAGTTTTCGAGCTTCAAATTTAGAACAATCACACATTTTGAGTGTTTGAGCACATAAAATACTATTTTTCTTGGAAATTCAACAAGATGCAATCATGATGTGTTTTGTCATCTTAAAGATCTCGTCGAGTTGATTAATTTGACACTCTGTTTAAAACATTTGGTCGTCATTTGTCGAAGTTATTGAGCTTTAAATTTAGAACAATCACACATTTTGAGTGTTTGATCACATAAAGCATTAGTTTTCTTGGAAATTCAACAAGATGCAATCATGATGTGTTTTGTCATCTTAAAGATCTCGTCGAGCTGATTAATTTGACACTCTGTTTAAGACATTTGGTCGTCATTTGTCGATGTTATCGAGCTTCAAATTTGGAACAATCACACATTTTTTGTGTTTGAGCACATAAAGTACTATTTTTCTTGGAAATTCAACAAGATGCAATCATGATGTGTTTTGTCATCTTAAAGATCTCGTCGAGTTGATTAATTTGACACTCTGTTTAAGACATTTGGTCGTCATTTGTCGAAGTTATTGAGCTTCAAATTTAGAACAATCACACATTTTGAGTGTTTGAGCACATAAAGTCCTATTTTTCTCTGAAATTCAACAAGATGCAATCATGACGTGTTTTGTCATCTTAAAGATCTTATCGAGTTGATTAATTTGACACTCTGTTTACGACATTTGGTCGTCATTTGTCGAAGTTTTCGAGCTTCAAATTTAGAACAATCACACATTTTGAGTGTTTGAGCACATAAAGTCCTATTTTTCTCTGAAATTCAACAAGATGCAATCATGATGTGTTTTGCCATCTTAAAGATCTCGTCGAGTTGATTAATTTGACATTCTGTTTAAGACATTTGGTCGTCAATTGTCGAAGTTTTCGAGCTTCAAATTTAGAACAATCACACATTTTGAGTGTTTGAGCACATAAAGTCCTTTTTTTCCCTGAAATTCAACAAGATGCAATCATGATGTGTTTTGTCATCTTAAAGATCTCGTGGAGTTGATTAATTTGACACTCTGTTTAAAACATTTGGTCGTCATTTGTCGACGTTATTGAGCTTCAAATTTAGAACAATCACACATTTTGAGTGTTTGAGCACATAAAGTACTATTTTTCTTGGAAATTCAACAAGATGCACTCATGATGTGTTTTGTCATCTTAAAGATCTCGTCGAGTTGATTAATTTGACACTCTGTTTAAAACATTTGGTCGTCATTTGTCGAAGTTATTGAGCTTCAAATTTAGAACAATCACACATTTTAAGTGTTTGATCACATAAAGTACTATTTTTCTTGGAAATTCAACAAGATGCAATCATGATGTGTTTTGCCATCTTAAAGATCTCGTAGAGTTGATTAATTTGACATTCTGTTTAAGACATTTGGTCGTCATTTGTCGAAGTTTTCGAGCTTCAAATTTAGAACAATCACACATTTTTTGTGTTTGAGCACATAAAGTACTATTTTTCTTGGAAATTCAACAAGATGCAATCATGATGTGTTTTGTCATCTTAAAGATCTCGTCGAGTTGATTAATTTGACACTCTGTTTAAGACATTTGGTCGTCATTTGTCGAAGTTATTGAGCTTCAAATTTAGAACAATCACACATTTTGAGTGTTTGAGCACATAAAGTCCTATTTTTCTCTGAAATTCAACAAGATGCAATCATGACGTGTTTTGTCATCTTAAAGATCTTATCGAGTTGATTAATTTGACACTCTGTTTACGACATTTGGTCGTCATTTGTCGAAGTTTTCGAGCTTCAAATTTAGAACAATCACACATTTTGAGTGTTTGAGCACATAAAGTACTATTTTTCTTGGAAATTCAACAAGATGCAATCATGATGTGTTTTGTCATCTTAAAGATCTCGTCGAGTTGATTAATTTGACACTCTGTTTACGACATTTGGTCGTCATTTGTCGAAGTTTTCGAGCTTCAAATTTAGAACAATCACACATTTTGAGTGTTTGAGCACATAAAGTCCTTTTTTTCCCTGAAATTCAACAAGATGCAATCATGATGTGTTTTGTCATCTTAAAGATCTCGTCGAGTTGATTAATTTGACACTCTGTTTAAAACATTTGGTCGTCATTTGTCGACGTTATTGAGCTTCAAATTTAGTACAATCACACATTTTGAGTGTTTGAGCACATAAAGCATTATTTTTCTTGGAAATTCAACAAGATGCAATCATGATGTGTTTTGTCATCTTAAAGATCTCGTCGAGCTGATTAATTTGACACTCTGTTTAAAACATTTGGTCGTCATTTGTCGAAGTTATTGAGCTTCAAATTTAGAACAATCACACATTTTGAGTGTTTGAGCACATAAAGTCCTATTTTTCTCTGAAATTCAACAAGATGCAATCATGACGTGTTTTGTCATCTTAAAGATCTTATCGAGTTGATTAATTCGACACTCTGTTGAAGACATTTGGTCGTCATTTGTCGAAGTTTTCGAGTTTCAAATTTAGAACAATCACACATTTTGAGTGTTTGAGCACATAAAGTACTATTTTTCTTGGAAATTCAACAAGATGCAATCATGATGTGTTTTGTCATCTTAAAGATCTCGTCGAGCTGATTAATTTGACACTCTGTTTAAAACATTTGGTCGTCATTTGTCGAAGTTATTGAGCTTCAAATTTAGAACAATCACACATTTTGAGTGTTTGAGCACATAAAGTACTATTTTTCTTGGAAATTCAACAAGATGCAATCATGAAGTGTTTTGTCATCTTAAAGATCTCGTCGAGCTGATTAATTTGACACTCTGTTTAAGACATTTGGTCGTCATTTGTCGAAGTTATCGAGCTTCAAATTTGGAACAATCACACATTTTTTGTGTTTGAGCACATAAAGTACTATTTTTCTTGGAAATTCAACAAGATGCAATCATGATGTGTTTTGTCATCTTAAAGATCTCGTCGAGTTGATTAATTTGACACTCTGTTTACGACATTTGGTCGTCATTTGTCGAAGTTTTCGAGCTTCAAATTTAGAACAATCACACATTTTGAGTGTTTGAGCACATAAAGTACTATTTTTCTTGGAAATTCAACAAGATGCAATCATGATGTGTTTTGTCATCTTAAAGATCTCGTCGAGTTGATTAATTTGACACTCTGTTTAAAACATTTGGTCGTCATTTGTCGAAGTTATTGAGCTTTAAATTTAGAACAATCACACATTTTGAGTGTTTGATCACATAAAGCATTATTTTTCTTGGAATTCAACAAGATGCAATCATGATGTGTTTTGTCATCTTAAAGATCTCGTCGAGCTGATTAATTTGACACTCTGTTTAAGACATTTGGTCGTCATTTGTCGATGTTATCGAGCTTCAAATTTGGAACAATCACACATTTTTTGTGTTTGAGCACATAAAGTACTATTTTTCTTGGAAATTCAACAAGATGCAATCATGATGTGTTTTGTCATCTTAAAGATCTCGTCGAGTTGATTAATTTGACACTCTGTTTAAGACATTTGGTCGTCATTTGTCGAAGTTATTGAGCTTCAAATTTAGAACAATCACACATTTTGAGTGTTTGAGCACATAAAGTCCTATTTTTCTCTGAAATTCAACAAGATGCAATCATGACGTGTTTTGTCATCTTAAAGATCTTATCGAGTTGATTAATTTGACACTCTGTTTACGACATTTGGTCGTCATTTGTCGAAGTTTTCGAGCTTCAAATTTAGAACAATCACACATTTTGAGTGTTTGAGCACATAAAGTCCTTTTTTTCCCTGAAATTCAACAAGATGCAATCATGATGTGTTTTGCCATCTTAAAGATCTCGTCGAGTTGATTAATTTGACACTCTGTTTAAAACATTTGGTCGTCATTTGTCGACGTTATTGAGCTTCAAATTTAGTACAATCACACATTTTGAGTGTTTGAGCACATAAAGTCCTATTTTTCTCTGAAATTCAACAAGATGCAATCATGATGTGTTTTGCCATCTTAAAGATCTCGTCGAGTTGATTAATTCGACACTCTGTTGAAGACATTTGGTCGTCATTTGTCGAAGTTTTCGAGTTTCAAATTTAGAACAATCACACATTTTGAGTGTTTGAGCACATAAAGTACTATTTTTCTTGGAAATTCAACAAGATGCAATCATGATGTGTTTTGTCATCTTAAAGATCTCGTCGAGCTGATTAATTTGACACTCTGTTTAAAACATTTGGTCGTCATTTGTCGAAGTTATTGAGCTTCAAATTTAGAACAATCACACATTTTGAGTGTTTGAGCACATAAAGTACTATTTTTCTTGGAAATTCAACAAGATGCAATCATGACGTGTTTTGTCATCTTAAAGATCTTATCGAGTTGATTAATTCGACACTCTGTTGAAGACATTTGGTCGTCATTTGTCGAAGTTATCGAGCTTCAAATTTGGAACAATCACACATTTTGAGTGTTTGAGCACATAAAGTCCTTTTTTTCCCTGAAATTCAACAAGATGCAATCATGACGTGTTTTGTCATCTTAAAGATCTCGTCGAGTTGATTAATTTGACACTCTGTTTAAAACATTTGGTCGTCATTTGTCGACGTTATTGAGCTTCAAATTTAGTACAATCACACATTTTGAGTGTTTGAGCACATAAAGCATTATTTTTCTTGGAAATTCAACAAGATGCAATCATGATGTGTTTTGTCATCTTAAAGATCTCGTCGAGCTGATTAATTTGACACTCTGTTTAAAACATTTGGTCGTCATTTGTCGAAGTTATTGAGCTTCAAATTTAGAACAATCACACATTTTGAGTGTTTGAGCACATAAAGTCCTATTTTTCTCTGAAATTCAACAAGATGCAATCATGACGTGTTTTGTCATCTTAAAGATCTTATCGAGTTGATTAATTCGACACTCTGTTGAAGACATTTGGTCGTCATTTGTCGAAGTTTTCGAGTTTCAAATTTAGAACAATCACACATTTTGAGTGTTTGAGCACATAAAGTACTATTTTTCTTGGAAATTCAACAAGATGCAATCATGATGTGTTTTGTCATCTTAAAGATCTCGTCGAGCTGATTAATTTGACACTCTGTTTAAAACATTTGGTCGTCATTTGTCGAAGTTATTGAGCTTCAAATTTAGAACAATCACACATTTTGAGTGTTTGAGCACATAAAGTACTATTTTTCTTGGAAATTCAACAAGATGCAATCATGAAGTGTTTTGTCATCTTAAAGATCTCGTCGAGCTGATTAATTTGACACTCTGTTTAAGACATTTGGTCGTCATTTGTCGAAGTTATCGAGCTTCAAATTTGGAACAATCACACATTTTTTGTGTTTGAGCACATAAAGTACTATTTTTCTTGGAAATTCAACAAGATGCAATCATGATGTGTTTTGTCATCTTAAAGATCTCGTCGAGTTGATTAATTTGACACTCTGTTTACGACATTTGGTCGTCATTTGTCGAAGTTTTCGAGCTTCAAATTTAGAACAATCACACATTTTGAGTGTTTGAGCACATAAAGTACTATTTTTCTTGGAAATTCAACAAGATGCAATCATGATGTGTTTTGTCATCTTAAAGATCTCGTCGAGCTGATTAATTTGACACTCTGTTTAAAACATTTGGTCGTCATTTGTCGAAGTTATTGAGCTTCAAATTTAGAACAATCACACATTTTGAGTGTTTGATCACATAAAGCATTATTTTTCTTGGAAATTCAACAAGATGCAATCATGATGTGTTTTGTCATCTTAAAGATCTCGTCGAGTTGATTAATTTGACACTCTGTTTAAGACATTTGGTCGTCATTTGTCGAAGTTATTGAGCTTCAAATTTAGAACAATCACACATTTTGAGTGTTTGAGCACATAAAGTCCTATTTTTCTCTGAAATTCAACAAGATGCAATCATGACGTGTTTTGTCATCTTAAAGATCTTATCGAGTAGATTAATTTGAGACTCTGTTTACGACATTTGGTCGTCATTTGTCGAAGTTTTCGAGCTTCAAATTTAGAACAATCACACATTTTGAGTGTTTGAGCACATAAAGTCCTTTTTTTCCCTGAAATTCAACAAGATGCAATCATGATGTGTTTTCTCATCTTAAAGATCTCGTGGAGTTGATTAATTTGACACTCTGTTTAAAACATTTGGTCGTCATTTGTCGACGTTATTGAGCTTCAAATTTATTACAATCACACATTTTGAGTGTTTGAGCACATAAAGCATTATTTTTCTTGGAAATTCAACAAGATGCAATCATGATGTATTTTGTCATCTTAAAGATCTCGTCGAGCTGATTAATTTGACACTCTGTTTAAAACATTTGGTCGTCATTTGTCGAAGTTATTGAGCTTCAAATTTAGAACAATCACACATTTTGAGTGTTTGAGCACATAAAGTACTATTTTTCTTGGAAATTCAACAAGATGCAATCATGATGTGTTTTGTCATCTTAAAGATCTCGTCGAGCTGATTAATTTGACATTCTGTTTAAGACATTTGGTCGTCATTTGTCGAAGTTATCGAGCTTCAAATTTAGAACAATCACACATTTTGAGTGTTTGAGCACATAAAGTCCTATTTTTCTCTGAAATTCAACAAGATGCAATCATGATGTGTTTTGCCATCTTAAAGATCTCGTCGAGTTGATTAATTCGACACTCTGTTGAAGACATTTGGTCGTCATTTGTCGAAGTTTTCGAGCTTCAAATTTAGAACAATCACACATTTTTTGTGTTTGAGCACATAAAGTACTATTTTTCTTGGAAATTCAACAAGATGCAATCATGATGTGTTTTGTCATCTTAAAGATCTCGTCGAGTTGATTAATTTGACACTCTGTTTAAGACATTTGGTCGTCATTTGTCGAAGTTATTGAGCTTCAAATTTAGAACAATCACACATTTTGAGTGTTTGAGCACATAAAGTCCTATTTTTCTCTGAAATTCAACAAGATGCAATCATGACGTGTTTTGTCATCTTAAAGATCTTATCGAGTTGATTAATTTGACACTCTGTTTACGACATTTGGTCGTCATTTGTCGAAGTTTTCGAGCTTCAAATTTAGAACAATCACACATTTTGAGTGTTTGAGCACATAAAGTACTATTTTTCTTGGAAATTCAACAAGATGCAATCATGATGTGTTTTGTCATCTTAAAGATCTCGTCGAGTTGATTAATTTGACACTCTGTTTAAAACATTTGGTCGTCATTTGTCGAAGTTATTGAGCTTTAAATTTAGAACAATCACACATTTTGAGTGTTTGATCACATAAAGCATTAGTTTTCTTGGAAATTCAACAAGATGCAATCATGATGTGTTTTGTCATCTTAAAGATCTCGTCGAGCTGATTAATTTGACACTCTGTTTAAGACATTTGGTCGTCATTTGTCGATGTTATCGAGCTTCAAATTTGGAACAATCACACATTTTTTGTGTTTGAGCACATAAAGTACTATTTTTCTTGGAAATTCAACAAGATGCAATCATGATGTGTTTTTTTGGTCATCTTAAAGATCTCGTCGAGTTGATTAATTTGACACTCTGTTTAAGACATTTGGTCGTCATTTGTCGAAGTTATTGAGCTTCAAATTTAGAACAATCACACATTTTGAGTGTTTGAGCACATAAAGTCCTATTTTTCTCTGAAATTCAACAAGATGCAATCATGACGTGTTTTGTCATCTTAAAGATCTTATCGAGTTGATTAATTTGACACTCTGTTTACGACATTTGGTCGTCATTTGTCGAAGTTTTCGAGCTTCAAATTTAGAACAATCACACATTTTGAGTGTTTGAGCACATAAAGTCCTATTTTTCTCTGAAATTCAACAAGATGCAATCATGATGTGTTTTGCCATCTTAAAGATCTCGTCGAGTTGATTAATTTGACATTCTGTTTAAGACATTTGGTCGTCAATTGTCGAAGTTTTCGAGCTTCAAATTTAGAACAATCACACATTTTGAGTGTTTGAGCACATAAAGTCCTTTTTTTCCCTGAAATTCAACAAGATGCAATCATGATGTGTTTTGTCATCTTAAAGATCTCGTGGAGTTGATTAATTTGACACTCTGTTTAAAACATTTGGTCGTCATTTGTCGACGTTATTGAGCTTCAAATTTAGAACAATCACACATTTTGAGTGTTTGAGCACATAAAGTACTATTTTTCTTGGAAATTCAACAAGATGCACTCATGATGTGTTTTGTCATCTTAAAGATCTCGTCGAGTTGATTAATTTGACACTCTGTTTAAAACATTTGGTCGTCATTTGTCGAAGTTATTGAGCTTCAAATTTAGAACAATCACACATTTTAAGTGTTTGATCACATAAAGTACTATTTTTCTTGGAAATTCAACAAGATGCAATCATGATGTGTTTTGCCATCTTAAAGATCTCGTAGAGTTGATTAATTTGACATTCTGTTTAAGACATTTGGTCGTCATTTGTCGAAGTTTTCGAGCTTCAAATTTAGAACAATCACACATTTTTTGTGTTTGAGCACATAAAGTACTATTTTTCTTGGAAATTCAACAAGATGCAATCATGATGTGTTTTGTCATCTTAAAGATCTCGTCGAGTTGATTAATTTGACACTCTGTTTAAGACATTTGGTCGTCATTTGTCGAAGTTATTGAGCTTCAAATTTAGAACAATCACACATTTTGAGTGTTTGAGCACATAAAGTCCTATTTTTCTCTGAAATTCAACAAGATGCAATCATGACGTGTTTTGTCATCTTAAAGATCTTATCGAGTTGATTAATTTGACACTCTGTTTACGACATTTGGTCGTCATTTGTCGAAGTTTTCGAGCTTCAAATTTAGAACAATCACACATTTTGAGTGTTTGAGCACATAAAGTACTATTTTTCTTGGAAATTCAACAAGATGCAATCATGATGTGTTTTGTCATCTTAAAGATCTCGTCGAGTTGATTAATTTGACACTCTGTTTACGACATTTGGTCGTCATTTGTCGAAGTTTTCGAGCTTCAAATTTAGAACAATCACACATTTTGAGTGTTTGAGCACATAAAGTCCTTTTTTTCCCTGAAATTCAACAAGATGCAATCATGATGTGTTTTGTCATCTTAAAGATCTCGTCGAGTTGATTAATTTGACACTCTGTTTAAAACATTTGGTCGTCATTTGTCGACGTTATTGAGCTTCAAATTTAGTACAATCACACATTTTGAGTGTTTGAGCACATAAAGCATTATTTTTCTTGGAAATTCAACAAGATGCAATCATGATGGGTTTTGTCATCTTTAAGATCTCGTCGAGCTGATTAATTTGACACTCTGTTTAAAACATTTGGTCGTCATTTGTCGAAGTTATTGAGCTTCAAATTTAGAACAATCACACATTTTGAGTGTTTGAGCACATAAAGTCCTATTTTTCTCTGAAATTCAACAAGATGCAATCATGACGTGTTTTGTCATCTTAAAGATCTTATCGAGTTGATTAATTCGACACTCTGTTGAAGACATTTGGTCGTCATTTGTCGAAGTTTTCGAGTTTCAAATTTAGAACAATCACACATTTTGAGTGTTTGAGCACATAAAGTACTATTTTTCTTGGAAATTCAACAAGATGCAATCATGATGTGTTTTGTCATCTTAAAGATCTCGTCGAGCTGATTAATTTGACACTCTGTTTAAAACATTTGGTCGTCATTTGTCGAAGTTATTGAGCTTCAAATTTAGAACAATCACACATTTTGAGTGTTTGAGCACATAAAGTACTATTTTTCTTGGAAATTCAACAAGATGCAATCATGAAGTGTTTTGTCATCTTAAAGATCTCGTCGAGCTGATTAATTTGACACTCTGTTTAAGACATTTGGTCGTCATTTGTCGAAGTTATCGAGCTTCAAATTTGGAACAATCACACATTTTTTGTGTTTGAGCACATAAAGTACTATTTTTCTTGGAAATTCAACAAGATGCAATCATGATGTGTTTTGTCATCTTAAAGATCTCGTCGAGTTGATTAATTTGACACTCTGTTTACGACATTTGGTCGTCATTTGTCGAAGTTTTCGAGCTTCAAATTTAGAACAATCACACATTTTGAGTGTTTGAGCACATAAAGTACTATTTTTCTTGGAAATTCAACAAGATGCAATCATGATGTGTTTTGTCATCTTAAAGATCTCGTCGAGTTGATTAATTTGACACTCTGTTTAAAACATTTGGTCGTCATTTGTCGAAGTTATTGAGCTTTAAATTTAGAACAATCACACATTTTGAGTGTTTGATCACATAAAGCATTATTTTTCTTGGAAATTCAACAAGATGCAATCATGATGTGTTTTGTCATCTTAAAGATCTCGTCGAGCTGATTAATTTGACACTCTGTTTAAGACATTTGGTCGTCATTTGTCGATGTTATCGAGCTTCAAATTTGGAACAATCACACATTTTTTGTGTTTGAGCACATAAAGTACTATTTTTCTTGGAAATTCAACAAGATGCAATCATGATGTGTTTTGTCATCTTAAAGATCTCGTCGAGTTGATTAATTTGACACTCTGTTTAAGACATTTGGTCGTCATTTGTCGAAGTTATTGAGCTTCAAATTTAGAACAATCACACATTTTGAGTGTTTGAGCACATAAAGTCCTATTTTTCTCTGAAATTCAACAAGATGCAATCATGACGTGTTTTGTCATCTTAAAGATCTTATCGAGTTGATTAATTTGACACTCTGTTTACGACATTTGGTCGTCATTTGTCGAAGTTTTCGAGCTTCAAATTTAGAACAATCACACATTTTGAGTGTTTGAGCACATAAAGTCCTTTTTTTCCCTGAAATTCAACAAGATGCAATCATGATGTGTTTTGCCATCTTAAAGATCTCGTCGAGTTGATTAATTTGACACTCTGTTTAAAACATTTGGTCGTCATTTGTCGACGTTATTGAGCTTCAAATTTAGTACAATCACACATTTTGAGTGTTTGAGCACATAAAGTCCTATTTTTCTCTGAAATTCAACAAGATGCAATCATGATGTGTTTTGCCATCTTAAAGATCTCGTCGAGTTGATTAATTTGACATTCTGTTTAAGACATTTGGTCGTCATTTGTCGAAGTTTTCGAGCTTCAAATTTAGAACAATCACACATTTTTTGTGTTTGAGCACATAAAGTCCTATTTTTCCCTGAAATTCAACAAGATGCAATCATGATGTGTTTTGTCATCTTAAAGATCTCGTCGAGTTGATTAATTTGACACTCTGTTTAAAACATTTGGTCGTCATTTGTCGGAGTTATTGAGCTTTAAATTTAGAACAATCACACATTTTGAGTGTTTGATCACATAAAGCATTATTTTTCTTGGAAATTCAACAAGATGCAATCATGATGTGTTTTGTCATCTTAAAGATCTCGTCGAGCTGATTAATTTGACACTCTGTTTAAGACATTTGGTCGTCATTTGTCGAAGTTATCGAGCTTCAAATTTGGAACAATCACACATTTTTTGTGTTTGAGCACATAAAGTACTATTTTTCTTGGAAATTCAACAAGATGCAATCATGATGTGTTTTGTAATCTTAAAGATCTTATCGAGTTGATTAATTTGACACTCTGTTTACGACATTTGGTCGTCATTTGTCGAAGTTTTCGAGCTTCAAATTTAGAACAATCACACATTTTGAGTGTTTGAGCACATAAAGTCCTATTTTTCTCTGAAATTCAACAAGATGCAATCATGATGTGTTTTGTCATCTTAAAGATCTTATCGAGTTGATTAATTTGACACTCTGTTTACGACATTTGGTCGTCATTTGTCGAAGTTTTCGAGCTTCAAATTTAGAACAATCACACATTTTGAGTGTTTGAGCACATAAAGTCCTATTTTTCTCTGAAATTCAACAAGATGCAATCATGACGTGTTTTGTCATCTTAAAGATCTTATCGAGTTGATTAATTTGACACTCTGTTTACGACATTTGGTCGTCATTTGTCGAAGTTTTCGAGCTTCAAATTTAGAACAATCACACATTTTGAGTGTTTGAGCACATAAAGTCCTATTTTTCTCTGAAATTCAACAAGATGCAATCATGATGTGTTTTGTCATCTTAAAGATCTTATCGAGTTGATTAATTTGACACTCTGTTTACGACATTTGGTCGTCATTTGTCGAAGTTTTCGAGCTTCAAATTTAGAACAATCACACATTTTGAGTGTTTGAGCACATAAAGTCCTATTTTTCTCTGAAATTCAACAAGATGCAATCATGACGTGTTTTGTCATCTTAAAGATCTCGTCGAGTTGATTAATTTGACACTCTGTTTAAGACATTTGGTCGTCATTTGTCGAAGTTATTGAGCTTCAAATTTAGAACAATCACACATTTTGAGTGTTTGAGCACATAAAGTCCTATTTTTCTCTGAAATTCAACAAGATGCAATCATGACGTGTTTTGTCATCTTAAAGATCTTATCGAGTTGATTAATTTGACACTCTGTTTACGACATTTGGTCGTCATTTGTCGAAGTTTTCGAGCTTCAAATTTAGAACAATCACACATTTTGAGTGTTTGAGCACATAAAGTCCTTTTTTTCCCTGAAATTCAACAAGATGCAATCATGATGTGTTTTGCCATCTTAAAGATCTCGTCGAGTTGATTAATTTGACACTCTGTTTAAAACATTTGGTCGTCATTTGTCGAAGTTATTGAGCTTCAAATTTAGAACAATCACACATTTTGAGTGTTTGATCACATAAAGCATTATTTTTCTTGGAAATTCAACAAGATGCAATCATGATGTGTTTTGTCATCTTAAAGATCTCGTCGAGTTGATTAATTTGACACTCTGTTTAAGACATTTGGTCGTCATTTGTCGAAGTTATTGAGCTTCAAATTTAGAACAATCACACATTTTGAGTGTTTGAGCACATAAAGTCCTATTTTTCTCTGAAATTCAACAAGATGCAATCATGACGTGTTTTGTCATCTTAAAGATCTTATCGAGTAGATTAATTTGAGACTCTGTTTACGACATTTGGTCGTCATTTGTCGAAGTTTTCGAGCTTCAAATTTAGAACAATCACACATTTTGAGTGTTTGAGCACATAAAGTCCTTTTTTTCCCTGAAATTCAACAAGATGCAATCATGATGTGTTTTCTCATCTTAAAGATCTCGTGGAGTTGATTAATTTGACACTCTGTTTAAAACATTTGGTCGTCATTTGTCGACGTTATTGAGCTTCAAATTTATTACAATCACACATTTTGAGTGTTTGAGCACATAAAGCATTATTTTTCTTGGAAATTCAACAAGATGCAATCATGATGTATTTTGTCATCTTAAAGATCTCGTCGAGCTGATTAATTTGACACTCTGTTTAAAACATTTGGTCGTCATTTGTCGAAGTTATTGAGCTTCAAATTTAGAACAATCACACATTTTGAGTGTTTGAGCACATAAAGTCCTATTTTTCTCTGAAATTCAACAAGATGCAATCATGATGTGTTTTGTCATCTTAAAGATCTTATCGAGTTGATTAATTCGACACTCTGTTGAAGACATTTGGTCGTCATTTGTCGAAGTTTTCGAGTTTCAAATTTAGAACAATCACACATTTTGAGTGTTTGAGCACATAAAGTACTATTTTTCTTGGAAATTCAACAAGATGCAATCATGATGTGTTTTGTCATCTTAAAGATCTCGTCGAGCTGATTAATTTGACATTCTGTTTAAGACATTTGGTCGTCATTTGTCGAAGTTATCGAGCTTCAAATTTAGAACAATCACACATTTTGAGTGTTTGAGCACATAAAGTCCTATTTTTCTCTGAAATTCAACAAGATGCAATCATGATGTGTTTTGCCATCTTAAAGATCTCGTCGAGTTGATTAATTCGACACTCTGTTGAAGACATTTGGTCGTCATTTGTCGAAGTTTTCGAGCTTCAAATTTAGAACAATCACACATTTTTTGTGTTTGAGCACATAAAGTACTATTTTTCTTGGAAATTCAACAAGATGCAATCATGATGTGTTTTGTCATCTTAAAGATCTCGTCGAGTTGATTAATTTGACACTCTGTTTAAGACATTTGGTCGTCATTTGTCGAAGTTATTGAGCTTCAAATTTAGAACAATCACACATTTTGAGTGTTTGAGCACATAAAGTCCTATTTTTCTCTGAAATTCAACAAGATGCAATCATGACGTGTTTTGTCATCTTAAAGATCTTATCGAGTTGATTAATTTGACACTCTGTTTACGACATTTGGTCGTCATTTGTCGAAGTTTTCGAGCTTCAAATTTAGAACAATCACACATTTTGAGTGTTTGAGCACATAAAGTACTATTTTTCTTGGAAATTCAACAAGATGCAATCATGATGTGTTTTGTCATCTTAAAGATCTCGTCGAGTTGATTAATTTGACACTCTGTTTACGACATTTGGTCGTCATTTGTCGAAGTTTTCGAGCTTCAAATTTAGAACAATCACACATTTTGAGTGTTTGAGCACATAAAGTCCTTTTTTTCCCTGAAATTCAACAAGATGCAATCATGATGTGTTTTGTCATCTTAAAGATCTCGTCGAGTTGATTAATTTGACACTCTGTTTACGACATTTGGTCGTCATTTGTCGAAGTTTTCGAGCTTCAAATTTAGAACAATCACACATTTTGAGTGTTTGAGCACATAAAGTACTATTTTTCTTGGAAATTCAACAAGATGCAATCATGATGTGTTTTGTCATCTTAAAGATCTCGTCGAGTTGATTAATTTGACACTCTGTTTAAAACATTTGGTCGTCATTTGTCGAAGTTATTGAGCTTTAAATTTAGAACAATCACACATTTTGAGTGTTTGATCACATAAAGCATTATTTTTCTTGGAAATTCAACAAGATGCAATCATGATGTGTTTTGTCATCTTAAAGATCTCGTCGAGCTGATTAATTTGACACTCTGTTTAAGACATTTGGTCGTCATTTGTCGATGTTATCGAGCTTCAAATTTGGAACAATCACACATTTTTTGTGTTTGAGCACATAAAGTACTATTTTTCTTGGAAATTCAACAAGATGCAATCATGATGTGTTTTGTCATCTTAAAGATCTCGTCGAGTTGATTAATTTGACACTCTGTTTAAGACATTTGGTCGTCATTTGTCGAAGTTATTGAGCTTCAAATTTAGAACAATCACACATTTTGAGTGTTTGAGCACATAAAGTCCTATTTTTCTCTGAAATTCAACAAGATGCAATCATGACGTGTTTTGTCATCTTAAAGATCTTATCGAGTTGATTAATTTGACACTCTGTTTACGACATTTGGTCGTCATTTGTCGAAGTTTTCGAGCTTCAAATTTAGAACAATCACACATTTTGAGTGTTTGAGCACATAAAGTCCTTTTTTTCCCTGAAATTCAACAAGATGCAATCATGATGTGTTTTGCCATCTTAAAGATCTCGTCGAGTTGATTAATTTGACACTCTGTTTAAAACATTTGGTCGTCATTTGTCGACGTTATTGAGCTTCAAATTTAGAACAATCACACATTTTGAGTGTTTGAGCACATAAAGTACTATTTTTCTTGGAAATTCAACAAGATGCACTCATGATGTGTTTTGTCATCTTAAAGATCTCGTCGAGTTGATTAATTTGACACTCTGTTTAAAACATTTGGTCGTCATTTGTCGAAGTTATTGAGCTTCAAATTTAGAACAATCACACATTTTAAGTGTTTGATCACATAAAGTACTATTTTTCTTGGAAATTCAACAAGATGCAATCATGATGTGTTTTGCCATCTTAAAGATCTCGTAGAGTTGATTAATTTGACATTCTGTTTAAGACATTTGGTCGTCATTTGTCGAAGTTTTCGAGCTTCAAATTTAGAACAATCACACATTTTTTGTGTTTGAGCACATAAAGTACTATTTTTCTTGGAAATTCAACAAGATGCAATCATGATGTGTTTTGTCATCTTAAAGATCTCGTCGAGTTGATTAATTTGACACTCTGTTTAAGACATTTGGTCGTCATTTGTCGAAGTTATTGAGCTTCAAATTTAGAACAATCACACATTTTGAGTGTTTGAGCACATAAAGTCCTATTTTTCTCTGAAATTCAACAAGATGCAATCATGACGTGTTTTGTCATCTTAAAGATCTTATCGAGTTGATTAATTTGACACTCTGTTTACGACATTTGGTCGTCATTTGTCGAAGTTTTCGAGCTTCAAATTTAGAACAATCACACATTTTGAGTGTTTGAGCACATAAAGTACTATTTTTCTTGGAAATTCAACAAGATGCAATCATGATGTGTTTTGTCATCTTAAAGATCTCGTCGAGTTGATTAATTTGACACTCTGTTTACGACATTTGGTCGTCATTTGTCGAAGTTTTCGAGCTTCAAATTTAGAACAATCACACATTTTGAGTGTTTGAGCACATAAAGTCCTTTTTTTCCCTGAAATTCAACAAGATGCAATCATGATGTGTTTTGTCATCTTAAAGATCTCGTCGAGTTGATTAATTTGACACTCTGTTTAAAACATTTGGTCGTCATTTGTCGACGTTATTGAGCTTCAAATTTAGTACAATCACACATTTTGAGTGTTTGAGCACATAAAGCATTATTTTTCTTGGAAATTCAACAAGATGCAATCATGATGTGTTTTGTCATCTTAAAGATCTTATCGAGTTGATTAATTCGACACTCTGTTGAAGACATTTGGTCGTCATTTGTCGAAGTTATTGAGCTTCAAATTTAGAACAATCACACATTTTGAGTGTTTGAGCACATAAAGTCCTATTTTTCTCTGAAATTCAACAAGATGCAATCATGACGTGTTTTGTCATCTTAAAGATCTTATCGAGTTGATTAATTCGACACTCTGTTGAAGACATTTGGTCGTCATTTGTCGAAGTTTTCGAGTTTCAAATTTAGAACAATCACACATTTTGAGTGTTTGAGCACATAAAGTACTATTTTTCTTGGAAATTCAACAAGATGCAATCATGATGTGTTTTGTCATCTTAAAGATCTCGTCGAGCTGATTAATTTGACACTCTGTTTAAAACATTTGGTCGTCATTTGTCGAAGTTATTGAGCTTCAAATTTAGAACAATCACACATTTTGAGTGTTTGAGCACATAAAGTACTATTTTTCTTGGAAATTCAACAAGATGCAATCATGAAGTGTTTTGTCATCTTAAAGATCTCGTCGAGCTGATTAATTTGACACTCTGTTTAAGACATTTGGTCGTCATTTGTCGAAGTTATCGAGCTTCAAATTTGGAACAATCACACATTTTTTGTGTTTGAGCACATAAAGTACTATTTTTCTTGGAAATTCAACAAGATGCAATCATGATGTGTTTTGTCATCTTAAAGATCTCGTCGAGTTGATTAATTTGACACTCTGTTTACGACATTTGGTCGTCATTTGTCGAAGTTTTCGAGCTTCAAATTTAGAACAATCACACATTTTGAGTGTTTGAGCACATAAAGTACTATTTTTCTTGGAAATTCAACAAGATGCAATCATGATGTGTTTTGTCATCTTAAAGATCTCGTCGAGTTGATTAATTTGACACTCTGTTTAAAACATTTGGTCGTCATTTGTCGAAGTTATTGAGCTTTAAATTTAGAACAATCACACATTTTGAGTGTTTGATCACATAAAGCATTATTTTTCTTGGAAATTCAACAAGATGCAATCATGATGTGTTTTGTCATCTTAAAGATCTCGTCGAGCTGATTAATTTGACACTCTGTTTAAGACATTTGGTCGTCATTTGTCGATGTTATCGAGCTTCAAATTTGGAACAATCACACATTTTTTGTGTTTGAGCACATAAAGTACTATTTTTCTTGGAAATTCAACAAGATGCAATCATGATGTGTTTTGTCATCTTAAAGATCTCGTCGAGTTGATTAATTTGACACTCTGTTTAAGACATTTGGTCGTCATTTGTCGAAGTTATTGAGCTTCAAATTTAGAACAATCACACATTTTGAGTGTTTGAGCACATAAAGTCCTATTTTTCTCTGAAATTCAACAAGATGCAATCATGACGTGTTTTGTCATCTTAAAGATCTTATCGAGTTGATTAATTTGACACTCTGTTTACGACATTTGGTCGTCATTTGTCGAAGTTTTCGAGCTTCAAATTTAGAACAATCACACATTTTGAGTGTTTGAGCACATAAAGTCCTTTTTTTCCCTGAAATTCAACAAGATGCAATCATGATGTGTTTTGCCATCTTAAAGATCTCGTCGAGTTGATTAATTTGACACTCTGTTTAAAACATTTGGTCGTCATTTGTCGACGTTATTGAGCTTCAAATTTAGTACAATCACACATTTTGAGTGTTTGAGCACATAAAGTCCTATTTTTCTCTGAAATTCAACAAGATGCAATCATGATGTGTTTTGCCATCTTAAAGATCTCGTCGAGTTGATTAATTTGACATTCTGTTTAAGACATTTGGTCGTCATTTGTCGAAGTTTTCGAGCTTCAAATTTAGAACAATCACACATTTTTTGTGTTTGAGCACATAAAGTCCTATTTTTCCCTGAAATTCAACAAGATGCAATCATGATGTGTTTTGTCATCTTAAAGATCTCGTCGAGTTGATTAATTTGACACTCTGTTTAAAACATTTGGTCGTCATTTGTCGGAGTTATTGAGCTTTAAATTTAGAACAATCACACATTTTGAGTGTTTGATCACATAAAGCATTATTTTTCTTGGAAATTCAACAAGATGCAATCATGATGTGTTTTGTCATCTTAAAGATCTCGTCGAGCTGATTAATTTGACACTCTGTTTAAGACATTTGGTCGTCATTTGTCGAAGTTATCGAGCTTCAAATTTGGAACAATCACACATTTTTTGTGTTTGAGCACATAAAGTACTATTTTTCTTGGAAATTCAACAAGATGCAATCATGATGTGTTTTGTAATCTTAAAGATCTTATCGAGTTGATTAATTTGACACTCTGTTTACGACATTTGGTCGTCATTTGTCGAAGTTTTCGAGCTTCAAATTTAGAACAATCACACATTTTGAGTGTTTGAGCACATAAAGTCCTATTTTTCTCTGAAATTCAACAAGATGCAATCATGATGTGTTTTGTCATCTTAAAGATCTTATCGAGTTGATTAATTTGACACTCTGTTTACGACATTTGGTCGTCATTTGTCGAAGTTTTCGAGCTTCAAATTTAGAACAATCACACATTTTGAGTGTTTGAGCACATAAAGTCCTATTTTTCTCTGAAATTCAACAAGATGCAATCATGACGTGTTTTGTCATCTTAAAGATCTTATCGAGTTGATTAATTTGACACTCTGTTTACGACATTTGGTCGTCATTTGTCGAAGTTTTCGAGCTTCAAATTTAGAACAATCACACATTTTGAGTGTTTGAGCACATAAAGTCCTATTTTTCTCTGAAATTCAACAAGATGCAATCATGATGTGTTTTGCCATCTTAAAGATCTCGTCGAGTTGATTAATTTGACATTCTGTTTAAGACATTTGGTCGTCATTTGTCGAAGTTTTCGAGCTTCAAATTTAGAACAATCACACATTTTGAGTGTTTGAGCACATAAAGTCCTATTTTTCTCTGAAATTCAACAAGATGCAATCATGATGTGTTTTGTCATCTTAAAGATCTCGTCGAGTTGATTAATTTGACACTCTGTTTAAGACATTTGGTCGTCATTTGTCGAAGTTTTCGAGCTTCAAATTTAGAACAATCACACATTTTGAGTGTTTGAGCACATAAAGTCCTATTTTTCTCTGAAATTCAACAAGATGCAATCATGATGTGTTTTGTCATCTTAAAGATCTCGTCGAGTTGATTAATTTGACATTCTGTTTAAGACATTTGGTCGTCATTTGTCGAAGTTATCGAGCTTCAAATTTAGAACAATCCCACATTTTGAGTGTTTGAGCACATAAAGTACTATTTTTCTTGGAAATTCAACAAGATGCAATCATGATGTGTTTTGTCATCTTAAAGATCTCGTCGAGCTGATTAATTTGACTCTCTGTTTAAGACATTTGGTCGTCATTTGTCGAAGTTATCGAACATCAAATTTAGAACAATCACACATTTTGAGTGTTTGAGCAAATAAAGCATTTTTTTTTTTGAAATTCAACAAGATGCAATTATGATGTGTTTTGTCATCTTAAAGATCTCGTCGAGCTGATTAATTTGACTCTCTGTTTAAGACATTTGGTCGTCATTTGTCGAAGTTATCGAACATCAAATTTAGAACAATCACACATTTTGAGTGTTTGAGCACATAAAGTACTATTTTTCTTGGAAATTCAACAAGATGCAATCATGATGTGTTTTGTCATCTTAAAGATCTCGTCGAGTTGATTAATTTGACATTCTGTTTAAGACATTTGGTCGTCATTTGTCGCAGTTATTGAGCTTCAAATTTAGAACAATCACACATTTTGAGTGTTTGATCACATAAAGCATTATTTTTCTTGGAAATTCAACAAGATGCAATCATGATGTGTTTTGTCATCTTAAAGATCTCGTCGAGTAGATTAATTTGAGACTCTGTTTACGACATTTGGTCGTCATTTGTCGAAGTTTTCGAGCTTCAAATTTAGAACAATCACACATTTTGAGTGTTTGAGCACATAAAGTCCTTTTTTTCCCTGAAATTCAACAAGATGCAATCATGATGTGTTTTGTCATCTTAAAGATCTCGTGGAGTTGATTAATTTGACACTCTGTTTAAAACATTTGGTCGTCATTTGTCGACGTTATTGAGCTTCAAATTTATTACAATCACACATTTTGAGTGTTTGAGCACATAAAGCATTATTTTTCTTGGAAATTCAACAAGATGCAATCATGATGTATTTTGTCATCTTAAAGATCTCGTCGAGCTGATTAATTTGACACTCTGTTTAAAACATTTGGTCGTCATTTGTCGAAGTTATTGAGCTTCAAATTTAGAACAATCACACATTTTGAGTGTTTGAGCACAGAAAGTCCTATTTTTCTCTGAAATTCAACAAGATGCAATCATGATGTGTTTTGTCATCTTAAAGATCTTATCGAGTTGATTAATTCGACACTCTGTTGAAGACATTTGGTCGTCATTTGTCGAAGTTTTCGAGTTTCAAATTTAGAACAATCACACATTTTGAGTGTTTGAGCACATAAAGTACTATTTTTCTTGGAAATTCAACAAGATGCAATCATGATGTGTTTTGTCATCTTAAAGATCTCGTCGAGTAGATTAATTTGAGACTCTGTTTACGACATTTGGTCGTCATTTGTCGAAGTTTTCGAGCTTCAAATTTAGAACAATCACACATTTTGAGTGTTTGAGCACATAAAGTCCTTTTTTTCCCTGAAATTCAACAAGATGCAATCATGATGTGTTTTGTCATCTTAAAGATCTCGTGGAGTTGATTAATTTGACACTCTGTTTAAAACATTTGGTCGTCATTTGTCGACGTTATTGAGCTTCAAATTTATTACAATCACACATTTTGAGTGTTTGAGCACATAAAGCATTATTTTTCTTGGAAATTCAACAAGATGCAATCATGATGTATTTTGTCATCTTAAAGATCTCGTCGAGCTGATTAATTTGACACTCTGTTTAAAACATTTGGTCGTCATTTGTCGAAGTTATTGAGCTTCAAATTTAGAACAATCACACATTTTGAGTGTTTGAGCACATAAAGTCCTATTTTTCTCTGAAATTCAACAAGATGCAATCATGATGTGTTTTGTCATCTTAAAGATCTTATCGAGTTGATTAATTCGACACTCTGTTGAAGACATTTGGTCGTCATTTGTCGAAGTTTTCGAGTTTCAAATTTAGAACAATCACACATTTTGAGTGTTTGAGCACATAAAGTACTATTTTTCTTGGAAATTCAACAAGATGCAATCATGATGTGTTTTGTCATATTAAAGATCTCGTCGAGCTGATTAATTTGACATTCTGTTTAAGACATTTGGTCGTCATTTGTCGAAGTTATCGAGCTTCAAATTTAGAACAATCACACATTTTGAGTGTTTGAGCACATAAAGTCCTATTTTTCTCTGAAATTCAACAAGATGCAATCATGATGTGTTTTGCCATCTTAAAGATCTCGTCGAGTTGATTAATTCGACACTCTGTTGAAGACATTTGGTCGTCATTTGTCGAAGTTTTCGAGCTTCAAATTTAGAACAATCACACATTTTTTGTGTTTGAGCACATAAAGTACTATTTTTCTTGGAAATTCAACAAGATGCAATCATGATGTGTTTTGTCATCTTAAAGATCTCGTCGAGTTGATTAATTTGACACTCTGTTTAAGACATTTGGTCGTCATTTGTCGAAGTTATTGAGCTTCAAATTTAGAACAATCACACATTTTGAGTGTTTGAGCACATAAAGTCCTATTTTTCTCTGAAATTCAACAAGATGCAATCATGACGTGTTTTGTCATCTTAAAGATCTCGTCGAGCTGATTAATTTGACATTCTGTTTAAGACATTTGGTCGTCATTTGTCGAAGTTATCGAGCTTCAAATTTAGAACAATCACACATTTTGAGTGTTTGAGCACATAAAGTCCTATTTTTCTCTGAAATTCAACAAGATGCAATCATGATGTGTTTTGCCATCTTAAAGATCTCGTCGAGTTGATTAATTCGACACTCTGTTGAAGACATTTGGTCGTCATTTGTCGAAGTTTTCGAGCTTCAAATTTAGAACAATCACACATTTTTTGTGTTTGAGCACATAAAGTACTATTTTTCTTGGAAATTCAACAAGATGCAATCATGATGTGTTTTGTCATCTTAAAGATCTCGTCGAGTTGATTAATTTGACACTCTGTTTACGACATTTGGTCGTCATTTGTCGAAGTTTTCGAGCTTCAAATTTAGAACAATCACACATTTTGAGTGTTTGAGCACATAAAGTCCTTTTTTTCCCTGAAATTCAACAAGATGCAATCATGATGTGTTTTGTCATCTTAAAGATCTCGTGGAGTTGATTAATTTGACACTCTGTTTAAAACATTTGGTCGTCATTTGTCGACGTTATTGAGCTTCAAATTTAGAACAATCACACATTTTGAGTGTTTGAGCACATAAAGTACTATTTTTCTTGGAAATTCAACAAGATGCACTCATGATGTGTTTTGTCATCTTAAAGATCTCGTCGAGTTGATTAATTTGACACTCTGTTTAAAACATTTGGTCGTCATTTGTCGAAGTTATTGAGCTTCAAATTTAGAACAATCACACATTTTAAGTGTTTGATCACATAAAGTACTATTTTTCTTGGAAATTCAACAAGATGCAATCATGATGTGTTTTGCCATCTTAAAGATCTCGTCGAGTTGATTAATTTGACATTCTGTTTAAGACATTTGGTCGTCAATTGTCGAAGTTTTCGAGCTTCAAATTTAGAACAATCACACATTTTGAGTGTTTGAGCACATAAAGTCCTTTTTTTCCCTGAAATTCAACAAGATGCAATCATGATGTGTTTTGTCATCTTAAAGATCTCGTGGAGTTGATTAATTTGACACTCTGTTTAAAACATTTGGTCGTCATTTGTCGACGTTATTGAGCTTCAAATTTAGAACAATCACACATTTTGAGTGTTTGAGCACATAAAGTACTATTTTTCTTGGAAATTCAACAAGATGCACTCATGATGTGTTTTGTCATCTTAAAGATCTCGTCGAGTTGATTAATTTGACACTCTGTTTAAAACATTTGGTCGTCATTTGTCGAAGTTATTGAGCTTCAAATTTAGAACAATCACACATTTTAAGTGTTTGATCACATAAAGTACTATTTTTCTTGGAAATTCAACAAGATGCAATCATGATGTGTTTTGCCATCTTAAAGATCTCGTAGAGTTGATTAATTTGACATTCTGTTTAAGACATTTGGTCGTCATTTGTCGAAGTTTTCGAGCTTCAAATTTAGAACAATCACACATTTTTTGTGTTTGAGCACATAAAGTACTATTTTTCTTGGAAATTCAACAAGATGCAATCATGATGTGTTTTGTCATCTTAAAGATCTCGTCGAGCTGATTAATTTGACACTCTGTTTAAGACATTTGGTCGTCATTTGTCGAAGTTATCGAGCTTCAAATTTGGAACAATCACACATTTTTTGTGTTTGAGCACATAAAGTACTATTTTTCTTGGAAATTCAACAAGATGCAATCATGATGTGTTTTGTCATCTTAAAGATCTCGTCGAGTTGATTAATTTGACACTCTGTTTACGACATTTGGTCGTCATTTGTCGAAGTTTTCGAGCTTCAAATTTAGAACAATCACACATTTTGAGTGTTTGAGCACATAAAGTACTATTTTTCTTGGAAATTCAACAAGATGCAATCATGATGTGTTTTGTCATCTTAAAGATCTCGTCGAGTTGATTAATTTGACACTCTGTTTAAAACATTTGGTCGTCATTTGTCGAAGTTATTGAGCTTTAAATTTAGAACAATCACACATTTTGAGTGTTTGATCACATAAAGCATTATTTTTCTTGGAAATTCAACAAGATGCAATCATGATGTGTTTTGTCATCTTAAAGATCTCGTCGAGCTGATTAATTTGACACTCTGTTTAAGACATTTGGTCGTCATTTGTCGAAGTTTTCGAGCTTCAAATTTAGAACAATCACACATTTTGAGTGTTTGAGCACATAAAGTCCTTTTTTTCCCTGAAATTCAACAAGATGCAATCATGATGTGTTTTGTCATCTTAAAGATCTCGTGGAGTTGATTAATTTGACACTCTGTTTAAAACATTTGGTCGTCATTTGTCGACGTTATTGAGCTTCAAATTTATTACAATCACACATTTTGAGTGTTTGAGCACATAAAGCATTATTTTTCTTGGAAATTCAACAAGATGCAATCATGATGTATTTTGTCATCTTAAAGATCTCGTCGAGCTGATTAATTTGACACTCTGTTTAAAACATTTGGTCGTCATTTGTCGAAGTTATTGAGCTTTAAATTTAGAACAATCACACATTTTGAGTGTTTGAGCACATAAAGTACTATTTTTCTTGGAAATTCAACAAGATGCAATCATGATGTGTTTTGTCATCTTAAAGATCTCGTCGAGTTGATTAATTTGACACTCTGTTTAAAACATTTGGTCGTCATTTGTCGAAGTTATTGAGCTTCAAATTTAGAACAATCACACATTTTGAGTGTTTGAGCACATAAAGTACTATTTTTCTTGGAAATTCAACAAGATGCAATCATGATGTGTTTTGTCATCTTAAAGATCTCGTCGAGTTGATTAATTTGACACTCTGTTTAAAACATTTGGTCGTCATTTGTCGAAGTTATTGAGCTTTAAATTTAGAACAATCACACATTTTGAGTGTTTGATCACATAAAGCATTATTTTTCTTGGAAATTCAACAAGATGCAATCATGATGTGTTTTGTCATCTTAAAGATCTCGTCGAGCTGATTAATTTGACACTCTGTTTAAGACATTTGGTCGTCATTTGTCGATGTTATTGAGCTTCAAATTTAGAACAATCACACATTTTGAGTGTTTGAGCACATAAAGTCCTTTTTTTCCCTGAAATTCAACAAGATGCAATCATGATGTGTTTTGCCATCTTAAAGATCTCGTCGAGTTGATTAATTTGACACTCTGTTTAAAACATTTGGTCGTCATTTGTCGACGTTATTGAGCTTCAAATTTAGTACAATCACACATTTTGAGTGTTTGAGCACATAAAGTCCTATTTTTCTCTGAAATTCAACAAGATGCAATCATGATGTGTTTTGCCATCTTAAAGATCTCGTCGAGTTGATTAATTTGACATTCTGTTTAAGACATTTGGTCGTCATTTGTCGAAGTTTTCGAGCTTCAAATTTAGAACAATCACACATTTTTTGTGTTTGAGCACATAAAGTCCTATTTTTCCCTGAAATTCAACAAGATGCAATCATGATGTGTTTTGTCATCTTAAAGATCTCGTCGAGTTGATTAATTTGACACTCTGTTTAAAACATTTGGTCGTCATTTGTCGGAGTTATTGAGCTTTAAATTTAGAACAATCACACATTTTGAGTGTTTGATCACATAAAGCATTATTTTTCTTGGAAATTCAACAAGATGCAATCATGATGTGTTTTGTCATCTTAAAGATCTCGTCGAGCTGATTAATTTGACACTCTGTTTAAGACATTTGGTCGTCATTTGTCGAAGTTATCGAGCTTCAAATTTGGAACAATCACACATTTTTTGTGTTTGAGCACATAAAGTACTATTTTTCTTGGAAATTCAACAAGATGCAATCATGATGTGTTTTGTCATCTTAAAGATCTCGTCGAGTTGATTAATTTGACACTCTGTTTAAGACATTTGGTCGTCATTTGTCGAAGTTATTGAGCTTCAAATTTAGAACAATCACACATTTTGAGTGTTTGAGCACATAAAGTCCTATTTTTCTCTGAAATTCAACAAGATGCAATCATGACGTGTTTTGTCATCTTAAAGATCTTATCGAGTTGATTAATTTGACACTCTGTTTACGACATTTGGTCGTCATTTGTCGAAGTTTTCGAGCTTCAAATTTAGAACAATCACACATTTTGAGTGTTTGAGCACATAAAGTCCTATTTTTCTCTGAAATTCAACAAGATGCAATCATGATGTGTTTTGCCATCTTAAAGATCTCGTCGAGTTGATTAATTTGACATTCTGTTTAAGACATTTGGTCGTCATTTGTCGAAGTTTTCGAGCTTCAAATTTAGAACAATCACACATTTTGAGTGTTTGAGCACATAAAGTCCTATTTTTCTCTGAAATTCAACAAGATGCAATCATGATGTGTTTTGTCATCTTAAAGATCTCGTCGAGTTGATTAATTTGACACTCTGTTTAAGACATTTGGTCGTCATTTGTCGAAGTTTTCGAGCTTCAAATTTAGAACAATCACACATTTTGAGTGTTTGAGCACATAAAGTCCTATTTTTCTCTGAAATTCAACAAGATGCAATCATGATGTGTTTTGTCATCTTAAAGATCTCGTCGAGTTGATTAATTTGACATTCTGTTTAAGACATTTGGTCGTCATTTGTCGAAGTTATCGAGCTTCAAATTTAGAACAATCCCACATTTTGAGTGTTTGAGCACATAAAGTACTATTTTTCTTGGAAATTCAACAAGATGCAATCATGATGTGTTTTGTCATCTTAAAGATCTCGTCGAGCTGATTAATTTGACTCTCTGTTTAAGACATTTGGTCGTCATTTGTCGAAGTTATCGAACATCAAATTTAGAACAATCACACATTTTGAGTGTTTGAGCACATAAAGCATTTTTTTTTTTGAAATTCAACAAGATGCAATCATGATGTGTTTTGCCATCTTAAAGATCTCGTGGAGTTGATTAATTTGACACTCTGTTTAAAACATTTGGTCGTCATTTGTCGACGTTATTGAGCTTCAAATTTAGAACAATCACACATTTTGAGTGTTTGAGCACATAAAGTACTATTTTTCTTGGAAATTCAACAAGATGCACTCATGATGTGTTTTGTCATCTTAAAGATCTCGTCGAGTTGATTAATTTGACACTCTGTTTAAAACATTTGGTCGTCATTTGTCGACGTTATTGAGCTTCAAATTTAGAACAATCACACATTTTGAGTGTTTGAGCACATAAAGTACTATTTTTCTTGGAAATTCAACAAGATGCACTCATGATGTGTTTTGTCATCTTAAAGATCTCGTCGAGTTGATTAATTTGACACTCTGTTTAAAACATTTGGTCGTCATTTGTCGAAGTTATTGAGCTTCAAATTTAGAACAATCACACATTTTAAGTGTTTGATCACATAAAGTACTATTTTTCTTGGAAATTCAACAAGATGCAATCATGATGTGTTTTGCCATCTTAAAGATCTCGTAGAGTTGATTAATTTGACATTCTGTTTAAGACATTTGGTCGTCATTTGTCGAAGTTTTCGAGCTTCAAATTTAGAACAATCACACATTTTTTGTGTTTGAGCACATAAAGTACTATTTTTCTTGGAAATTCAACAAGATGCAATCATGATGTGTTTTGTCATCTTAAAGATCTCGTCGAGCTGATTAATTTGACACTCTGTTTAAGACATTTGGTCGTCATTTGTCGAAGTTATCGAGCTTCAAATTTGGAACAATCACACATTTTTTGTGTTTGAGCACATAAAGTACTATTTTTCTTGGAAATTCAACAAGATGCAATCATGATGTGTTTTGTCATCTTAAAGATCTCGTCGAGTTGATTAATTTGACACTCTGTTTACGACATTTGGTCGTCATTTGTCGAAGTTTTCGAGCTTCAAATTTAGAACAATCACACATTTTGAGTGTTTGAGCACATAAAGTACTATTTTTCTTGGAAATTCAACAAGATGCAATCATGATGTGTTTTGTCATCTTAAAGATCTCGTCGAGTTGATTAATTTGACACTCTGTTTAAAACATTTGGTCGTCATTTGTCGAAGTTATTGAGCTTTAAATTTAGAACAATCACACATTTTGAGTGTTTGATCACATAAAGCATTATTTTTCTTGGAAATTCAACAAGATGCAATCATGATGTGTTTTGTCATCTTAAAGATCTCGTCGAGCTGATTAATTTGACACTCTGTTTAAGACATTTGGTCGTCATTTGTCGAAGTTTTCGAGCTTCAAATTTAGAACAATCACACATTTTGAGTGTTTGAGCACATAAAGTCCTTTTTTTCCCTGAAATTCAACAAGATGCAATCATGATGTGTTTTGTCATCTTAAAGATCTCGTGGAGTTGATTAATTTGACACTCTGTTGAAGACATTTGGTCGTCATTTGTCGAAGTTTTCGAGTTTCAAATTTAGAACAATCACACATTTTGAGTGTTTGAGCACATAAAGTACTATTTTTCTTGGAAATTCAACAAGATGCAATCATGATGTGTTTTGTCATCTTAAAGATCTCGTCGAGCTGATTAATTTGACATTCTGTTTAAGACATTTGGTCGTCATTTGTCGAAGTTATCGAGCTTCAAATTTAGAACAATCACACATTTTGAGTGTTTGAGCACATAAAGTCCTATTTTTCTCTGAAATTCAACAAGATGCAATCATGATGTGTTTTGCCATCTTAAAGATCTCGTCGAGTTGATTAATTCGACACTCTGTTGAAGACATTTGGTCGTCATTTGTCGAAGTTTTCGAGCTTCAAATTTAGAACAATCACACATTTTTTGTGTTTGAGCACATAAAGTACTATTTTTCTTGGAAATTCAACAAGATGCAATCATGATGTGTTTTGTCATCTTAAAGATCTCGTCGAGTTGATTAATTTGACACTCTGTTTAAGACATTTGGTCGTCATTTGTCGAAGTTATTGAGCTTCAAATTTAGAACAATCACACATTTTGAGTGTTTGAGCACATAAAGTCCTATTTTTCTCTGAAATTCAACAAGATGCAATCATGACGTGTTTTGTCATCTTAAAGATCTTATCGAGTTGATTAATTTGACACTCTGTTTACGACATTTGGTCGTCATTTGTCGAAGTTTTCGAGCTTCAAATTTAGAACAATCACACATTTTGAGTGTTTGAGCACATAAAGTCCTTTTTTTCCCTGAAATTCAACAAGATGCAATCATGATGTGTTTTGCCATCTTAAAGATCTCGTCGAGTTGATTAATTTGACACTCTGTTTAAAACATTTGGTCGTCATTTGTCGACGTTATTGAGCTTCAAATTTAGTACAATCACACATTTTGAGTGTTTGAGCACATAAAGCATTATTTTTCTTGGAAATTCAACAAGATGCAATCATGATGTGTTTTGTCATCTTAAAGATCTCGTCGAGCTGATTAATTTGACACTCTGTTTAAGACATTTGGTCGTCATTTGTCGAAGTTATCGAGCTTCAAATTTGGAACAATCACACATTTTTTGTGTTTGAGCACATAAAGTACTATTTTTCTTGGAAATTCAACAAGATGCAATCATGATGTGTTTTGTCATCTTAAAGATCTCGTCGAGTTGATTAATTTGACACTCTGTTTAAGACATTTAGTCGTCATTTGTCGAAGTTATTGAGCTTCAAATTTAGAACAATCACACATTTTGAGTGTTTGAGCACATAAAGTCCTATTTTTCTCTGAAATTCAACAAGATGCAATCATGACGTGTTTTGTCATCTTAAAGATCTTATCGAGTTGATTAATTTGACACTCTGTTTACGACATTTGGTCGTCATTTGTCGAAGTTTTCGAGCTTCAAATTTAGAACAATCACACATTTTGAGTGTTTGAGCACATAAAGTCCTATTTTTCTCTGAAATTCAACAAGATGCAATCATGATGTGTTTTGCCATCTTAAAGATCTCGTCGAGTTGATTAATTTGACATTCTGTTTAAGACATTTGGTCGTCATTTGTCGAAGTTATCGAACTTCAAATTTAGAACAATCACACATTTTGAATGTTTGAGCACATAAAGTACTGTTTTTCTTGGAAATTCAACAAGATGCAATCATGATGTGTTTTGTCATCTTAAAGATCTCGTCGAGCTGATTAATTTGACTCTCTGTTTAAGACATTTGGTCGTCATTTGTCGAAGTTATCGAGCTTCAAATTTCGAACAATCACACATTTTTTGTGTTTGAGCACATAAAGTCCTATTTTTCTCTGAAATTCAACAAGATGCAATCATGATGTGTTTTGTCATCTTAAAGATCTCGTCGAGTTGATTAATTTGACATTCTGTTTAAGACATTTGGTCGTCATTTGTCGAAGTTATCGAGCTTCAAATTTAGAACAATCCCACATTTTGAGTGTTTGAGCACATAAAGTACTATTTTTCTCTGAAATTCAACAAGATGCAATCATGATGTGTTTTGTCATCTTAAAGATCTCGTCGAGTTGATTAATTTGACATTCTGTTTAAGACATTTGGTCGTCATTTGTCGAAGTTATCGAGCTTCAAATTTAGAACAATCCCACATTTTGAGTGTTTGAGCACATAAAGTACTATTTTTCTTGGAAATTCAACAAGATGCAATCATGATGTGTTTTGTCATCTTAAAGATCTCGTCGAGCTGATTAATTTGACTCTCTGTTTAAGACATTTGGTCGTCATTTGTCGAAGTTATCGAACATCAAATTTAGAACAATCACACATTTTGAGTGTTTGAGCACATAAAGCATTTTTTTTTTTGAAATTCAACAAGATGCAATTATGATGTGTTTTGTCATCTTAAAGATCTCGTCGAGCTGATTAATTTGACTCTCTGTTTAAGACATTTGGTCGTCATTTGTCGAAGTTATCGAACATCAAATTTAGAACAATCACACATTTTGAGTGTTTGAGCACATAAAGTACTATTTTTCTTGGAAATTCAACAAGATGCAATCATGATGTGTTTTGTCATCTTAAAGATCTCGTCGAGCTGATTAATTTGACATTCTGTTTAAGACATTTGGTCGTCATTTGTCGAAGTTTTCGAGCTTCAAATTTAGAACAATCACACATTTTTTGTGTTTGAACACATAAAGTACTATTTTTCTTGGAAATTCAACAAGATGCAATCATGATGTGTTTTGCCATCTTAAAGATCTCGTCGAGTTGATTAATTTGACACTCTGTTTAAGACATTTGGTCGTCATTTGTCGAAGTTTTCGAGCTTCAAATTTAGAACAATCACACATTTTGAGTGTTTGAGCACATAAAGTCCTATTTTTCTCTGAAATTCAACAAGATGCAATCATGATGTGTTTTGTCATCTTAAAGATCTCGTCGAGTTGATTAATTTGACATTCTGTTTAAGACATTTGGTCGTCATTTGTCGAAGTTATCGAACATCAAATTTAGAACAATCACACATTTTGAGTGTTTGAGCACATAAAGCATTTTTTTTTTTGAAATTCAACAAGATGCAATTATGATGTGTTTTGTCATCTTAAAGATCTCGTCGAGCTGATTAATTTGACTCTCTGTTTAAGACATTTGGTCGTCATTTGTCGAAGTTATCGAACATCAAATTTAGAACAATCACACATTTTGAGTGTTTGAGCACATAAAGTACTATTTTTCTTGGAAATTCAACAAGATGCAATCATGATGTGTTTTGTCATCTTAAAGATCTCGTCGAGCTGATTAATTTGACACTCTGTTTAAAACATTTGGTCGTCATTTGTCGCAGTTATTGAGCTTCAAATTTAGAACAATCACACATTTTGAGTGTTTGATCACATAAAGCATTATTTTTCTTGGAAATTCAACAAGATGCAATCATGATGTGTTTTGTCATCTTAAAGATCTCGTCGAGTAGATTAATTTGAGACTCTGTTTACGACATTTGGTCGTCATTTGTCGAAGTTTTCGAGCTTCAAATTTAGAACAATCACACATTTTGAGTGTTTGAGCACATAAAGTCCTTTTTTTCCCTGAAATTCAACAAGATGCAATCATGATGTGTTTTGTCATCTTAAAGATCTCGTGGAGTTGATTAATTTGACACTCTGTTTAAAACATTTGGTCGTCATTTGTCGACGTTATTGAGCTTCAAATTTATTACAATCACACATTTTGAGTGTTTGAGCACATAAAGCATTATTTTTCTTGGAAATTCAACAAGATGCAATCATGATGTATTTTGTCATCTTAAAGATCTCGTCGAGCTGATTAATTTGACACTCTGTTTAAAACATTTGGTCGTCATTTGTCGAAGTTATTGAGCTTCAAATTTAGAACAATCACACATTTTGAGTGTTTGAGCACATAAAGTCCTATTTTTCTCTGAAATTCAACAAGATGCAATCATGATGTGTTTTGTCATCTTAAAGATCTTATCGAGTTGATTAATTCGACACTCTGTTGAAGACATTTGGTCGTCATTTGTCGAAGTTTTCGAGTTTCAAATTTAGAACAATCACACATTTTGAGTGTTTGAGCACATAAAGTACTATTTTTCTTGGAAATTCAACAAGATGCAATCATGATGTGTTTTGTCATCTTAAAGATCTCGTCGAGCTGATTAATTTGACATTCTGTTTAAGACATTTGGTCGTCATTTGTCGAAGTTATCGAGCTTCAAATTTAGAACAATCACACATTTTGAGTGTTTGAGCACATAAAGTCCTATTTTTCTCTGAAATTCAACAAGATGCAATCGTGATGTGTTTTGCCATCTTAAAGATCTCGTCGAGTTGATTAATTCGACACTCTGTTGAAGACATTTGGTCGTCATTTGTCGAAGTTTTCGAGCTTCAAATTTAGAACAATCACACATTTTTTGTGTTTGAGCACATAAAGTACTATTTTTCTTGGAAATTCAACAAGATGCAATCATGATGTGTTTTGTCATCTTAAAGATCTCGTCGAGTTGATTAATTTGACACTCTGTTTAAGACATTTGGTCGTCATTTGTCGAAGTTATTGAGCTTCAAATTTAGAAAAATCACACATTTTGAGTGTTTGAGCACATAAAGTCCTATTTTTCTCTGAAATTCAACAAGATGCAATCATGACGTGTTTTGTCATCTTAAAGATCTTATCGAGTTGATTAATTTGACACTCTGTTTACGACATTTGGTCGTCATTTGTCGAAGTTTTCGAGCTTCAAATTTAGAACAATCACACATTTTGAGTGTTTGAGCACATAAAGTCCTTTTTTTCCCTGAAATTCAACAAGATGCAATCATGATGTGTTTTGTCATCTTAAAGATCTCGTGGAGTTGATTAATTTGACACTCTGTTTAAAACATTTGGTCGTCATTTGTCGACGTTATTGAGCTTCAAATTTAGAACAATCACACATTTTGAGTGTTTGAGCACATAAAGTACTATTTTTCTTGGAAATTCAACAAGATGCACTCATGATGTGTTTTGTCATCTTAAAGATCTCGTCGAGTTGATTAATTTGACACTCTGTTTAAAACATTTGGTCGTCATTTGTCGAAGTTATTGAGCTTCAAATTTAGAACAATCACACATTTTAAGTGTTTGATCACATAAAGTACTATTTTTCTCTGAAATTCAACAAGATGCAATCATGACGTGTTTTGTCATCTTAAAGATCTTATCGAGTTGATTAATTTGACACTCTGTTTACGACATTTGGTCGTCATTTGTCGAAGTTTTCGAGCTTCAAATTTAGAACAATCACACATTTTGAGTGTTTGAGCACATAAAGTCCTTTTTTTCCCTGAAATTCAACAAGATGCAATCATGATGTGTTTTGCCATCTTAAAGATCTCGTCGAGTTGATTAATTTGACACTCTGTTTAAAACATTTGGTCGTCATTTGTCGACGTTATTGAGCTTCAAATTTAGTACAATCACACATTTTGAGTGTTTGAGCACATAAAGCATTATTTTTCTTGGAAATTCAACAAGATGCAATCATGATGTGTTTTGTCATCTTAAAGATCTCGTCGAGCTGATTAATTTGACACTCTGTTTAAGACATTTGGTCGTCATTTGTCGAAGTTATCGAGCTTCAAATTTGGAACAATCACACATTTTTTGTGTTTGAGCACATAAAGTACTATTTTTCTTGGAAATTCAACAAGATGCAATCATGATGTGTTTTGTCATCTTAAAGATCTCGTCGAGTTGATTAATTTGACACTCTGTTTAAGACATTTAGTCGTCATTTGTCGAAGTTATTGAGCTTCAAATTTAGAACAATCACACATTTTGAGTGTTTGAGCACATAAAGTCCTATTTTTCTCTGAAATTCAACAAGATGCAATCATGACGTGTTTTGTCATCTTAAAGATCTTATCGAGTTGATTAATTTGACACTCTGTTTACGACATTTGGTCGTCATTTGTCGAAGTTTTCGAGCTTCAAATTTAGAACAATCACACATTTTGAGTGTTTGAGCACATAAAGTCCTATTTTTCTCTGAAATTCAACAAGATGCAATCATGATGTGTTTTGCCATCTTAAAGATCTCGTCGAGTTGATTAATTTGACATTCTGTTTAAGACATTTGGTCGTCATTTGTCGAAGTTTTCGAGCTTCAAATTTAGAACAATCACACATTTTTTGTGTTTGAACACATAAAGTACTATTTTTCTTGGAAATTCAACAAGATGCAATCATGATGTGTTTTGCCATCTTAAAGATCTCGTCGAGTTGATTAATTTGACACTCTGTTTAAGACATTTGGTCGTCATTTGTCGAAGTTTTCGAGCTTCAAATTTAGAACAATCACACATTTTGAGTGTTTGAGCACATAAAGTCCTATTTTTCTCTGAAATTCAACAAGATGCAATCATGATGTGTTTTGCCATCTTAAAGATCTCGTCGAGTTGATTAATTTGACATTCTGTTTAAGACATTTGGTCGTCATTTGTCGAAGTTATTGAGCTTCAAATTTAGAACAATCACACATTTTGAGTGTTTGAGCACATAAAGTCCTATTTTTCTCTGAAATTCAACAAGATGCAATCATGACGTGTTTTGTCATCTTAAAGATCTTATCGAGTTGATTAATTTGACACTCTGTTTACGACATTTGGTCGTCATTTGTCAAAGTTTTCGAGCTTCAAATTTAGAACAATCACACATTTTGAGTGTTTGAGCACATAAAGTCCTTTTTTTCCCTGAAATTCAACAAGATGCAATCATGATGTGTTTTGTCATCTTAAAGATCTCGTCGAGTTGATTAATTTGACACTCTGTTTAAAACATTTGGTCGTCATTTGTCGACGTTATTGAGCTTCAAATTTAGTACAATCACACATTTTGAGTGTTTGAGCACATAAAGCATTATTTTTCTTGGAAATTCAACAAGATGCAATCATGATGTGTTTTGTCATCTTAAAGATCTCGTCGAGCTGATTAATTTGACACTCTGTTTAAAACATTTGGTCGTCATTTGTCGAAGTTATTGAGCTTCAAATTTAGAACAATCACACATTTTGAGTGTTTGAGCACATAAAGTCCTATTTTTCTCTGAAATTCAACAAGATGCAATCATGATGTGTTTTGTCATCTTAAAGATCTCGTCGAGCTGATTAATTTGACTCTCTGTTTAAGACATTTGGTCGTCATTTGTCGAAGTTATCGAACATCAAATTTAGAACAATCACACATTTTGAGTGTTTGAGCACATAAAGCATTTTTTTTTTTTAAATTCAACAAGATGCAATTATGATGTGTTTTGTCATGTTAAAGATCTCGTCGAGCTGATTAATTTGACTCTCTGTTTAAGACATTTGGTCGTCATTTGTCGAAGTTATCGAACTTCAAATTTAGAACAATCACACATTTTGAGTGTTTGAGCACATAAAGTACTATTTTCCTTGGAAATTCAACAAGATGCAATCATGACGTGTTTTGTCATCTTAAAGATCTTATCGAGTTGATTAATTTGACATTCTGTTTAAGACATTTGGTCGTCATTTGTCGAAGTTATCGAGCTTCAAATTTAGAACAATCCCACATTTTGAGTGTTTGAGCACATAAAGTACTATTTTTCTTGGAAATTCAACAAGATGCAATCATGATGTGTTTTGTCATCTTAAAGATCTCGTCGAGCTGATTAATTTGACTCTCTGTTTAAGACATTTGGTCGTCATTTGTCGAAGTTATCGAACATCAAATTTAGAACAATCACACATTTTGAGTGTTTGAGCACATAAAGCATTTTTTTTTTTGAAATTCAACAAGATGCAATTATGATGTGTTTTGTCATGTTAAAGATCTCGTCGAGCTGATTAATTTGACTCTCTGTTTAAGACATTTGGTCGTCATTTGTCGAAGTTATCGAACTTCAAATTTAGAACAATCACACATTTTGAGTGTTTGAGCACATAAAGTACTATTTTCCTTGGAAATTCAACAAGATGCAATCATGACGTGTTTTGTCATCTTAAAGATCTTATCGAGTTGATTAATTCGACACTCTGTTGAAGACATTTGGTCGTCATTTGTCGAAGTTATCGAGCTTCAAATTTAGAACAATCACACATTTTGAGTGTTTGAGCACATAAAGTCCTATTTTTCTCTGAAATTCAACAAGATGCAATCATGATGTGTTTTGCCATCTTAAAGATCTCGTCGAGTTGATTAATTTGACATTCTGTTTAAGACATTTGGTCGTCATTTGTCGAAGTTATCGAACTTCAAATTTAGAACAATCACACATTTTGAATGTTTGAGCACATAAAGTACTGTTTTTCTTGGAAATTCAACAAGATGCAATCATGATGTGTTTTGTCATCTTAAAGATCTCGTCGAGCTGATTAATTTGACTCTCTGTTTAAGACATTTGGTCGTCATTTGTCGAAGTTATCGAGCTTCAAATTTCGAACAATCACACATTTTTTGTGTTTGAGCACATAAAGTCCTATTTTTCTCTGAAATTCAACAAGATGCAATCATGATGTGTTTTGCCATCTTAAAGATCTCGTCGAGTTGATTAATTTGACACTCTGTTTAAAACATTTGGTCGTCATTTGTCGACGTTATTGAGCTTCAAATTTAGTACAATCACACATTTTGAGTGTTTGAGCACATAAAGCATTATTTTTCTTGGAAATTCAACAAGATGCAATCATGATGTGTTTTGTCATCTTAAAGATCTCGTCGAGCTGATTAATTTGACACTCTGTTTAAGACATTTGGTCGTCATTTGTCGAAGTTATCGAGCTTCAAATTTGGAACAATCACACATTTTTTGTGTTTGAGCACATAAAGTACTATTTTTCTTGGAAATTCAACAAGATGCAATCATGATGTGTTTTGTCATCTTAAAGATCTCGTCGAGTTGATTAATTTGACACTCTGTTTAAGACATTTAGTCGTCATTTGTCGAAGTTATTGAGCTTCAAATTTAGAACAATCACACATTTTGAGTGTTTGAGCACATAAAGTCCTATTTTTCTCTGAAATTCAACAAGATGCAATCATGACGTGTTTTGTCATCTTAAAGATCTTATCGAGTTGATTAATTTGACACTCTGTTTACGACATTTGGTCGTCATTTGTCGAAGTTTTCGAGCTTCAAATTTAGAACAATCACACATTTTGAGTGTTTGAGCACATAAAGTCCTATTTTTCTCTGAAATTCAACAAGATGCAATCATGATGTGTTTTGCCATCTTAAAGATCTCGTCGAGTTGATTAATTTGACATTCTGTTTAAGACATTTGGTCGTCATTTGTCGAAGTTTTCGAGCTTCAAATTTAGAACAATCACACATTTTTTGTGTTTGAACACATAAAGTACTATTTTTCTTGGAAATTCAACAAGATGCAATCATGATGTGTTTTGCCATCTTAAAGATCTCGTCGAGTTGATTAATTTGACACTCTGTTTAAGACATTTGGTCGTCATTTGTCGAAGTTTTCGAGCTTCAAATTTAGAACAATCACACATTTTGAGTGTTTGAGCACATAAAGTCCTATTTTTCTCTGAAATTCAACAAGATGCAATCATGATGTGTTTTGCCATCTTAAAGATCTCGTCGAGTTGATTAATTTGACATTCTGTTTAAGACATTTGGTCGTCATTTGTCGAAGTTATTGAGCTTCAAATTTAGAACAATCACACATTTTGAGTGTTTGAGCACATAAAGTCCTATTTTTCTCTGAAATTCAACAAGATGCAATCATGACGTGTTTTGTCATCTTAAAGATCTTATCGAGTTGATTAATTTGACACTCTGTTTACGACATTTGGTCGTCATTTGTCAAAGTTTTCGAGCTTCAAATTTAGAACAATCACACATTTTGAGTGTTTGAGCACATAAAGTCCTTTTTTTCCCTGAAATTCAACAAGATGCAATCATGATGTGTTTTGTCATCTTAAAGATCTCGTCGAGTTGATTAATTTGACACTCTGTTTAAAACATTTGGTCGTCATTTGTCGACGTTATTGAGCTTCAAATTTAGTACAATCACACATTTTGAGTGTTTGAGCACATAAAGCATTATTTTTCTTGGAAATTCAACAAGATGCAATCATGATGTGTTTTGTCATCTTAAAGATCTCGTCGAGCTGATTAATTTGACACTCTGTTTAAAACATTTGGTCGTCATTTGTCGAAGTTATTGAGCTTCAAATTTAGAACAATCACACATTTTGAGTGTTTGAGCACATAAAGTCCTATTTTTCTCTGAAATTCAACAAGATGCAATCATGATGTGTTTTGTCATCTTAAAGATCTCGTCGAGCTGATTAATTTGACTCTCTGTTTAAGACATTTGGTCGTCATTTGTCGAAGTTATCGAACATCAAATTTAGAACAATCACACATTTTGAGTGTTTGAGCACATAAAGCATTTTTTTTTTTTAAATTCAACAAGATGCAATTATGATGTGTTTTGTCATGTTAAAGATCTCGTCGAGCTGATTAATTTGACTCTCTGTTTAAGACATTTGGTCGTCATTTGTCGAAGTTATCGAACTTCAAATTTAGAACAATCACACATTTTGAGTGTTTGAGCACATAAAGTACTATTTTCCTTGGAAATTCAACAAGATGCAATCATGACGTGTTTTGTCATCTTAAAGATCTTATCGAGTTGATTAATTTGACATTCTGTTTAAGACATTTGGTCGTCATTTGTCGAAGTTATCGAGCTTCAAATTTAGAACAATCCCACATTTTGAGTGTTTGAGCACATAAAGTACTATTTTTCTTGGAAATTCAACAAGATGCAATCATGATGTGTTTTGTCATCTTAAAGATCTCGTCGAGCTGATTAATTTGACTCTCTGTTTAAGACATTTGGTCGTCATTTGTCGAAGTTATCGAACATCAAATTTAGAACAATCACACATTTTGAGTGTTTGAGCACATAAAGCATTTTTTTTTTTGAAATTCAACAAGATGCAATTATGATGTGTTTTGTCATGTTAAAGATCTCGTCGAGCTGATTAATTTGACTCTCTGTTTAAGACATTTGGTCGTCATTTGTCGAAGTTATCGAACTTCAAATTTAGAACAATCACACATTTTGAGTGTTTGAGCACATAAAGTACTATTTTCCTTGGAAATTCAACAAGATGCAATCATGACGTGTTTTGTCATCTTAAAGATCTTATCGAGTTGATTAATTCGACACTCTGTTGAAGACATTTGGTCGTCATTTGTCGAAGTTATCGAGCTTCAAATTTAGAACAATCACACATTTTGAGTGTTTGAGCACATAAAGTCCTATTTTTCTCTGAAATTCAACAAGATGCAATCATGATGTGTTTTGCCATCTTAAAGATCTCGTCGAGTTGATTAATTTGACATTCTGTTTAAGACATTTGGTCGTCATTTGTCGAAGTTATCGAACTTCAAATTTAGAACAATCACACATTTTGAATGTTTGAGCACATAAAGTACTGTTTTTCTTGGAAATTCAACAAGATGCAATCATGATGTGTTTTGTCATCTTAAAGATCTCGTCGAGCTGATTAATTTGACTCTCTGTTTAAGACATTTGGTCGTCATTTGTCGAAGTTATCGAGCTTCAAATTTCGAACAATCACACATTTTTTGTGTTTGAGCACATAAAGTCCTATTTTTCTCTGAAATTCAACAAGATGCAATCATGATGTGTTTTGCCATCTTAAAGATCTCGTCGAGTTGATTAATTTGACACTCTGTTTAAGACATTTGGTCGTCATTTGTCGAAGTTACTGAGCTTCAAATTTAGAACAATCACACATTTTGAGTGTTTGAGCACATAAAGTACTATTTTTCTTGGAAATTCAACAAGATGCACTCATGATGTGTTTTGTCATCTTAAAGATCTCGTCGAGTTGATTAATTTGACACTCTGTTTAAAACATTTGGTCGTCATTTGTCGAAGTTATTGAGCTTCAAATTTAGAACAATCACACATTTTAAGTGTTTGATCACATAAAGTACTATTTTTCTTGGAAATTCAACAAGATGCAATCATGATGTGTTTTGCCATCTTAAAGATCTCGTAGAGTTGATTAATTTGACATTCTGTTTAAGACATTTGGTCATCATTTGTCGAAGTTTTCGAGCTTCAAATTTAGAACAATCACACATTTTTTGTGTTTGAGCACATAAAGTACTATTTTTCTTGGAAATTCAACAAGATGCAATCATGATGTGTTTTGTCATCTTAAAGATCTCGTCGAGTTGATTAATTTGACACTCTGTTTAAGACATTTGGTCGTCATTTGTCGAAGTTATTGAGCTTCAAATTTAGAACAATCACACATTTTGAGTGTTTGAGCACATAAAGTCCTATTTTTCTCTGAAATTCAACAAGATGCAATCATGACGTGTTTTGTCATCTTAAAGATCTTATCGAGTTGATTAATTTGACACTCTGTTTACGACATTTGGTCGTCATTTGTCGAAGTTTTCGAGTTTCAAATTTAGAACAATCACACATTTTGAGTGTTTGAGCACATAAAGTACTATTTTTCTTGGAAATTCAACAAGATGCAATCATGATGTGTTTTGTCATCTTAAAGATCTCGTCGAGCTGATTAATTTGACTCTCTGTTTAAGACATTTGGTCGTCATTTGTCGAAGTTATCGAACATCAAATTTAGAACAATCACACATTTTGAGTGTTTGAGCACATAAAGCATTTTTTTTTTTGAAATTCAACAAGATGCAATTATGATGTGTTTTGTCATGTTAAAGATCTCGTCGAGCTGATTAATTTGACTCTCTGTTTAAGACATTTGGTCGTCATTTGTCGAAGTTATTGAACTTCAAATTTAGAACAATCACACATTTTGAGTGTTTGAGCACATAAAGCATTTTTTTTTTTGAAATTCAACAAGATGCAATTATGATGTGTTTTGTCATGTTAAAGATCTCGTCGAGCTGATTAATTTGACTCTCTGTTTAAGACATTTGGTCGTCATTTGTCGAAGTTATTGAACTTCAAATTTAGAACAATCACACATTTTGAGTGTTTGAGCACATAAAGTCCTATTTTTCTCTGAAATTCAACAAGATGCAATCATGATGTGTTTTGTCATCTTAAAGATCTTATCGAGTTGATTAATTCGACACTCTGTTGAAGACATTTGGTCGTCATTTGTCGAAGTTTTCGAGTTTCAAATTTAGAACAATCACACATTTTGAGTGTTTGAGCACATAAAGTCCTATTTTTCTCTGAAATTCAACAAGATGCAATCATGATGTGTTTTGCCATCTTAAAGATCTCGTCGAGTTGATTAATTTGACATTCTGTTTAAGACATTTGGTCGTCATTTGTCGAAGTTTTCGAGCTTCAAATTTAGAACAATCACACATTTTTAGTGTTTGAGCACATAAAGTCCTATTTTTCTCTGAAATTCAACAAGATGCAATCATGATGTGTTTTGCCATCTTAAAGATCTCGTCGAGTTGATTAATTTGACATTCTGTTTAAGACATTTGGTCGTCATTTGTCGAAGTTATCGAACTTCAAATTTAGAACAATCACACATTTTGAGCGTTTGAGCACATAAAGTACTATTTTTCTTGGAAATTCAACAAGATGCAATCATGATGTGTTTTGCCATCTTAAAGATCTCGTCGAGTTGATTAATTTGACATTCTGTTTAAGACATTTGGTCGTCATTTGTCGAAGTTTTCGAGTTTCAAATTTAGAACAATCACACATTTTGAGTGTTTGAGCACATAAAGTCCTATTTTTCTCTGAAATTCAACAAGATGCAATCATGATGTGTTTTGCCATCTTAAAGATCTCGTCGAGTTGATTAATTTGACACTCTGTTTAAGACATTTGGTCATCATTTATCGAAATTATCGAGATTCAAAATTTGAAAAGTCACAAAAGTTGTGTGTTTGAGCAGATAAAGTGCTATTTTTCTTGGAAATTCAACAAGATGCAATTATGATGTGTTTTGTGATCTTAAAGATCTCATCGAGTTGATTAATTTGACACTCTGTTTAAGACATTTGGTCGTCATTTTTCGAAGTTATCGAACTTCAAATTTAGAACAATCACACATTTTGAGTGTTTGAGCACATAAAGTACTATTTTCCTTGGAAATTCAACAAGATGCAATCATGACGTGTTTTGTCATCTTAAAGATCTCGTCGAGTTGATTAATTCGACACTCTGTTGAAGACATTTGGTCGTCATTTGTCGAAGTTATCGAGCTTCAAATTTAGAACAATCACACATTTTGAGTGTTTGAGCACATAAAGTCCTATTTTTCTCTGAAATTCAACAAGATGCAATCATGATGTGTTTTGCCATCTTAAAGATCTCGTCGAGTTGATTAATTTGACATTCTGTTTAAGACATTTGGTCGTCATTTGTCGAAGTTATCGAACTTCAAATTTAGAACAATCACACATTTTGAATGTTTGAGCACATAAAGTACTGTTTTTCTTGGAAATTCAACAAGATGCAATCATGATGTGTTTTGTCATCTTAAAGATCTCGTCGAGCTGATTAATTTGACTCTCTGTTTAAGACATTTGGTCGTCATTTGTCGAAGTTATCGAGCTTCAAATTTCGAACAATCACACATTTTTTGTGTTTGAGCACATAAAGTCCTATTTTTCTCTGAAATTCAACAAGATGCAATCATGATGTGTTTTGCCATCTTAAAGATCTCGTCGAGTTGATTAATTTGACACTCTGTTTAAGACATTTGGTCGTCATTTGTCGAAGTTACTGAGCTTCAAATTTAGAACAATCACACATTTTGAGTGTTTGAGCACATAAAGTACTATTTTTCTTGGAAATTCAACAAGATGCACTCATGATGTGTTTTGTCATCTTAAAGATCTCGTCGAGTTGATTAATTTGACACTCTGTTTAAAACATTTGGTCGTCATTTGTCGAAGTTATTGAGCTTCAAATTTAGAACAATCACACATTTTAAGTGTTTGATCACATAAAGTACTATTTTTCTTGGAAATTCAACAAGATGCAATCATGATGTGTTTTGCCATCTTAAAGATCTCGTAGAGTTGATTAATTTGACATTCTGTTTAAGACATTTGGTCATCATTTGTCGAAGTTTTCGAGCTTCAAATTTAGAACAATCACACATTTTTTGTGTTTGAGCACATAAAGTACTATTTTTCTTGGAAATTCAACAAGATGCAATCATGATGTGTTTTGTCATCTTAAAGATCTCGTCGAGTTGATTAATTTGACACTCTGTTTAAGACATTTGGTCGTCATTTGTCGAAGTTATTGAGCTTCAAATTTAGAACAATCACACATTTTGAGTGTTTGAGCACATAAAGTCCTATTTTTCTCTGAAATTCAACAAGATGCAATCATGACGTGTTTTGTCATCTTAAAGATCTTATCGAGTTGATTAATTTGACACTCTGTTTACGACATTTGGTCGTCATTTGTCGAAGTTTTCGAGTTTCAAATTTAGAACAATCACACATTTTGAGTGTTTGAGCACATAAAGTACTATTTTTCTTGGAAATTCAACAAGATGCAATCATGATGTGTTTTGTCATCTTAAAGATCTCGTCGAGCTGATTAATTTGACTCTCTGTTTAAGACATTTGGTCGTCATTTGTCGAAGTTATCGAACATCAAATTTAGAACAATCACACATTTTGAGTGTTTGAGCACATAAAGCATTTTTTTTTTTGAAATTCAACAAGATGCAATTATGATGTGTTTTGTCATGTTAAAGATCTCGTCGAGCTGATTAATTTGACTCTCTGTTTAAGACATTTGGTCGTCATTTGTCGAAGTTATTGAACTTCAAATTTAGAACAATCACACATTTTGAGTGTTTGAGCACATAAAGCATTTTTTTTTTTGAAATTCAACAAGATGCAATTATGATGTGTTTTGTCATGTTAAAGATCTCGTCGAGCTGATTAATTTGACTCTCTGTTTAAGACATTTGGTCGTCATTTGTCGAAGTTATTGAACTTCAAATTTAGAACAATCACACATTTTGAGTGTTTGAGCACATAAAGTCCTATTTTTCTCTGAAATTCAACAAGATGCAATCATGATGTGTTTTGTCATCTTAAAGATCTTATCGAGTTGATTAATTCGACACTCTGTTGAAGACATTTGGTCGTCATTTGTCGAAGTTTTCGAGTTTCAAATTTAGAACAATCACACATTTTGAGTGTTTGAGCACATAAAGTCCTATTTTTCTCTGAAATTCAACAAGATGCAATCATGATGTGTTTTGCCATCTTAAAGATCTCGTCGAGTTGATTAATTTGACATTCTGTTTAAGACATTTGGTCGTCATTTGTCGAAGTTTTCGAGCTTCAAATTTAGAACAATCACACATTTTTAGTGTTTGAGCACATAAAGTCCTATTTTTCTCTGAAATTCAACAAGATGCAATCATGATGTGTTTTGCCATCTTAAAGATCTCGTCGAGTTGATTAATTTGACATTCTGTTTAAGACATTTGGTCGTCATTTGTCGAAGTTTTCGAGCTTCAAATTTAGAACAATCACACATTTTTAGTGTTTGAGCACATAAAGTCCTATTTTTCTCTGAAATTCAACAAGATGCAATCATGATGTGTTTTGCCATCTTAAAGATCTCGTCGAGTTGATTAATTTGACATTCTGTTTAAGACATTTGGTCGTCATTTGTCGAAGTTATCGAACTTCAAATTTAGAACAATCACACATTTTTAGTGTTTGAGCACATAAAGTCCTATTTTTCTCTGAAATTCAACAAGATGCAATCATGATGTGTTTTGCCATCTTAAAGATCTCGTCGAGTTGATTAATTTGACATTCTGTTTAAGACATTTGGTCGTCATTTGTCGAAGTTTTCGAGTTTCAAATTTAGAACAATCACACATTTTGAGTGTTTGAGCACATAAAGTCCTATTTTTCTCTGAAATTCAACAAGATGCAATCATGATGTGTTTTGCCATCTTAAAGATCTCGTCGAGTTGATTAATTTGACACTCTGTTTAAGACATTTGGTCATCATTTATCGAAATTATCGAGATTCAAAATTTGAAAAGTCACAAAAGTTGTGTGTTTGAGCAGATAAAGTGCTATTTTTCTTGGAAATTCAACAAGATGCAATTATGATGTGTTTTGTGATCTTAAAGATCTCATCGAGTTGATTAATTTGACACTCTGTTTAAGACATTTGGTCGTCATTTTTCGAAGTTATCGAACTTCAAATTTAGAACAATCACACATTTTGAGTGTTTGAGCACATAAAGTACTATTTTCCTTGGAAATTCAACAAGATGCAATCATGACGTGTTTTGTCATCTTAAAGATCTCGTCGAGTTGATTAATTCGACACTCTGTTGAAGACATTTGGTCGTCATTTGTCGAAGTTATCGAGCTTCAAATTTAGAACAATCACACATTTTGAGTGTTTGAGCACATAAAGTCCTATTTTTCTCTGAAATTCAACAAGATGCAATCATGATGTGTTTTGCCATCTTAAAGATCTCGTCGAGTTGATTAATTTGACATTCTGTTTAAGACATTTGGTCGTCATTTGTCGAAGTTATCGAACTTCAAATTTAGAACAATCACACATTTTGAATGTTTGAGCACATAAAGTACTGTTTTTCTTGGAAATTCAACAAGATGCAATCATGATGTGTTTTGTCATCTTAAAGATCTCGTCGAGTTGATTAATTTGACACTCTGTTTAAGACATTTAGTCGTCATTTGTCGAAGTTATTGAGCTTCAAATTTAGAACAATCACACATTTTGAGTGTTTGAGCACATAAAGTCCTATTTTTCTCTGAAATTCAACAAGATGCAATCATGACGTGTTTTGTCATCTTAAAGATCTTATCGAGTTGATTAATTCGACACTCTGTTGAAGACATTTGGTCGTCATTTGTCGAAGTTATCGAACATCAAATTTAGAACAATCACACATTTTGAGTGTTTGAGCACATAAAGTACTATTTTTCTTGGAAATTCAACAAGATGCAATCATGATGTGTTTTGTCATCTTAAAGATCTCGTCGAGCTGATTAATTTGACACTCTGTTGAAGACATTTGGTCGTCATTTGTCGAAGTTTTCGAGCTTCAAATTTAGAACAATCACACATTTTGAGTGTTTGAGCACATAAAGTACTATTTTTCTTGGAAATTCAACAAGATGCAATCATGATGTGTTTTGTCATCTTAAAGATCTCGTCGAGCTGATTAATTTGACACTCTGTTGAAGACATTTGGTCGTCATTTGTCGACGTTATCGAGCTTCAAATTTAGAACAATCACACATTTTGAGTGTTTGAGCACATAAAGTCCTATTTTTCTCTGAAATTCAACAAGATGCAATCATGACGTGTTTTGTCATCTTAAAGATCTTATCGAGTTGATTAATTTGACACTCTGTTTACGACATTTGGTCGTCATTTGTCGAAGTTTTCGAGCTTCAAATTTAGAAAAATCACACATTTTGAGTGTTTGAGCACATAAAGTCCTATTTTTCCCTGAAATTCAACAAGATGCAATCATGATGTGTTTTGTCATCTTAAAGATCTCGTCGAGTTGATTAATTTGACACTCTGTTTAAGACATTTGGTCGTCATTTGTCGACGTTATCGAGCTTCAAATTTAGAACAATCACACATTTTGAGTGTTTGAGCACATAAAGTCCTATTTTTCTCTGAAATTCAACAAGATGCAATCATGATGTGTTTTGCCATCTTAAAGATCTCGTCGAGTTGATTAATTTGACATTCTGTTTAAGACATTTGGTCGTCATTTGTCGAAGTTTTCGAGCTTCAAATTTAGAACAATCACACATTTTTTGTGTTTGAACACATAAAGTACTATTTTTCTTGGAAATTCAACAAGATGCAATCATGATGTGTTTTGCCATCTTAAAGATCTCGTCGAGTTGATTAATTTGACACTCTGTTTAAGACATTTGGTCGTCATTTGTCGAAGTTTTCGAGCTTCAAATTTAGAACAATCACACATTTTGAGTGTTTGAGCAGATAAAGTGCTATTTTTCTTGGAAATTCAACAAGATGCAATCATGATGTGTTTTGTCATCTTAAAGATCTCGTCGAGCTGATTAATTTGACATTCTGTTTAAGACATTTGGTCGTCATTTGTCGAAGTTATCGAGATTCAAAATTTGAAAAGTCACAAAAGTTGTGTGTTTGAGCAGATAAAGTCCTATTTTTCTCTGAAATTCAACAAGATACAATCATGATGTGTTTTGTCATCTTAAAGATCTCGCCGCGGTGATTAATTTGACACTATGTTTAAGACATTTGGTCGTCATTTGTCGAAGTTATCGAACTTCAAATTTAGAACAATCACACATTTTGAGCGTTTGAGCACATAAAGTACTATTTTTCTTGGAAATTCAACAAGATGCAATCACGATGTGTTTTGTCATCTTAAAGATCTCGTCGAGCTGATTAATTTGACACTCTGTTTAAAACATTTGGTCATCATTTGTCGAAGTTATCGAACTTCAAATTTAGAACAATCACACATTTTGAGTGTTTGAGCACATAAAGTACTATTGTTCATTGAAATTCAACAAGATGCAATTATGATGTGTTTTGTCATCTTAAAGATCTCGTCGAGCTGATTAATTTGACACTCTGTTTAAGACATTTGGTCATCATTTATCGAAATTATCGAGATTCAAAATTTGAAAAGTCACAAAAGTTGTGTGTTTGAGCAGATAAAGTGCTATTTTTCTTGGAAATTCAACAAGATGCAATCATGATGTGTTTTGTCATCTTAAAGATCTCGCCGCGGTGATTAATTTGACACTATGTTTAAGACATTTGGTCGTCATTTGTCGAAGTTATCGAACTTCAAATTTAGAACAATCACACATTTTGAGCGTTTGAGCACATAAAGTACTATTTTTCTTGGAAATTCAACAAGATGCAATCACGATGTGTTTTGTCATCTTAAAGATCTCGTCGAGCTGATTAATTTGACACTCTGTTTAAAACATTTGGTCATCATTTGTCGAAGTTATCGAACTTCAAATTTAGAACAATCACACATTTTGAGTGTTTGAGCACATAAAGTACTATTGTTCATTGAAATTCAACAAGATGCAATTATGATGTGTTTTGTCATCTTAAAGATCTCGTCGAGCTGATTAATTTGACACTCTGTTTAAGACATTTGGTCATCATTTATCGAAATTATCGAGATTCAAAATTTGAAAAGTCACAAAAGTTGTGTGTTTGAGCAGATAAAGTGCTATTTTTCTTGGAAATTCAACAAGATGCAATCATGATGTGTTTTGTCATCTTAAAGATCTCGTCGAGTTGATTAATTTGACATTCTGTTTAAGACATTTGGTCGTCATTTGTCGAAGTTTTCGAGTTTCAAATTTAGAACAATCACACATTTTGAGTGTTTGAGCACATAAAGTCCTATTTTTCTCTGAAATTCAACAAGATGCAATCATGATGTGTTTTGCCATCTTAAAGATCTCGTCGAGTTGATTAATTTGACACTCTGTTTAAGACATTTGGTCATCATTTATCGAAATTATCGAGATTCAAAATTTGAAAAGTCACAAAAGTTGTGTGTTTGAGCAGATAAAGTGCTATTTTTCTTGGAAATTCAACAAGATGCAATTATGATGTGTTTTGTGATCTTAAAGATCTCATCGAGTTGATTAATTTGACACTCTGTTTAAGACATTTGGTCGTCATTTTTCGAAGTTATCGAACTTCAAATTTAGAACAATCACACATTTTGAGTGTTTGAGCACATAAAGTACTATTTTCCTTGGAAATTCAACAAGATGCAATCATGACGTGTTTTGTCATCTTAAAGATCTTATCGAGTTGATTAATTCGACACTCTGTTGAAGACATTTGGTCGTCATTTGTCGAAGTTATCGAGCTTCAAATTTAGAACAATCACACATTTTGAGTGTTTGAGCACATAAAGTACTATTTTTCTTGGAAATTCAACAAGATGCAATCATGATGTGTTTTGTCATCTTAAAGATCTCGTCGAGCTGATTAATTTGACACTCTGTTGAAGACATTTGGTCGTCATTTGTCGAAGTTTTCGAGCTTCAAATTTAGAACAATCACACATTTTGAGTGTTTGAGCACATAAAGTACTATTTTTCTTGGAAATTCAACAAGATGCAATCATGATGTGTTTTGTCATCTTAAAGATCTCGTCGAGTTGATTAATTTGACACTCTGTTTAAAACATTTGGTCGTCATTTGTCGACGTTATCGAGCTTCAAATTTAGAACAATCACACATTTTGAGTGTTTGAGCACATAAAGTCCTATTTTTCTCTGAAATTCAACAAGATGCAATCATGACGTGTTTTGTCATCTTAAAGATCTTATCGAGTTGATTAATTTGACACTCTGTTTACGACATTTGGTCGTCATTTGTCGAAGTTTTCGAGCTTCAAATTTAGAACAATCACACATTTTGAGTGTTTGAGCACATAAAGTCCTATTTTTCCCTGAAATTCAACAAGATGCAATCATGATGTGTTTTGTCATCTTAAAGATCTCGTCGAGTTGATTAATTTGACACTCTGTTTAAAACATTTGGTCGTCATTTGTCGACGTTATCGAGCTTCAAATTTAGAACAATCACACATTTTGAGTGTTTGAGCACATAAAGTCCTATTTTTCTCTGAAATTCAACAAGATGCAATCATGATGTGTTTTGCCATCTTAAAGATCTCGTCGAGTTGATTAATTTGACATTCTGTTTAAGACATTTGGTCGTCATTTGTCGAAGTTTTCGAGCTTCAAATTTAGAACAATCACACATTTTTTGTGTTTGAACACATAAAGTACTATTTTTCTTGGAAATTCAACAAGATGCAATCATGATGTGTTTTGCCATCTTAAAGATCTCGTCGAGTTGATTAATTTGACACTCTGTTTAAGACATTTGGTCGTCATTTGTCGAAGTTTTCGAGCTTCAAATTTAGAACAATCACACATTTTGAGTGTTTGAGCAGATAAAGTGCTATTTTTCTTGGAAATTCAACAAGATGCAATCATGATGTGTTTTGTCATCTTAAAGATCTCGTTGAGCTGATTAATTTGACATTCTGTTTAAGACATTTGGTCGTCATTTGTCGAAGTTATCGAGATTCAAAATTTGAAAAGTCACAAAAGTTGTGTGTTTGAGCAGATAAAGTCCTATTTTTCTCTGAAATTCAACAAGATACAATCATGATGTGTTTTGTCATCTTAAAGATCTCGCCGCGGTGATTAATTTGACACTATGTTTAAGACATTTGGTCGTCATTTGTCGAAGTTATCGAACTTCAAATTTAGAACAATCACACATTTTGAGCGTTTGAGCACATAAAGTACTATTTTTCTTGGAAATTCAACAAGATGCAATCACGATGTGTTTTGTCATCTTAAAGATCTCGTCGAGCTGATTAATTTGACACTCTGTTTAAAACATTTGGTCATCATTTGTCGAAGTTATCGAACTTCAAATTTAGAACAATCACACATTTTGAGTGTTTGAGCACATAAAGTACTATTGTTCATTGAAATTCAACAAGATGCAATTATGATGTGTTTTGTCATCTTAAAGATCTCGTCGAGCTGATTAATTTGACACTCTGTTTAAGACATTTGGTCATCATTTATCGAAATTATCGAGATTCAAAATTTGAAAAGTCACAAAAGTTGTGTGTTTGAGCAGATAAAGTGCTATTTTTCTTGGAAATTCAACAAGATGCAATCATGATGTGTTTTGTCATCTTAAAGATCTCGTCGAGCTGATTAATTTGACACTCTGTTTAAGACATTTGGTCGTCATTTGTCGAAGTTATCAAGCTTCAAATTTAGAACAATCACACATTTTGAGTGTTTGAGCACATAAAGTACTATTTTTCTTGGAAATTCAACAAGATGCAATTATGATGTGTTTTGTCATCTTAAAGATCTCGTCGAGCTGATTAATTTGACACTCCGTTTAAGACATTTCGTCATCATTTATCGAAATTATCGAACCTCAAATTTAGAACAATCACACATTTTGAGTGTTTGAGCACATAAAGTACTATTTTTCTTGGAAATTCAACAAGATGCAATTATGATGTGTTTTGTCATCTTAAAGATCTCGTCGAGCTGATTAATTTGACACTCTGTTTAAGACATTTGGTCATCATTTATCGAAATTATCGAGATTCAAAATTTGAAAAGTCACAAAAGTTGTGTGTTTGAGCAGATAAAGTGCTATTTTTCTTGGAAATTCAACAAGATGCAATTATGATGTGTTTTGTGATCTTAAAGATCTCATCGAGTTGATTAATTTGACACTCTGTTTAAGACATTTGGTCGTCATTTTTCGAAGTTATCGAACTTCAAATTTAGAACAATCACACATTTTGAGTGTTTGAGCACATAAAGTACTATTTTCCTTGGAAATTCAACAAGATGCAATAATGATGTGTTTTGTAATCTTAAAGATCTGGTCGAGCTGATTAATTTGACACTCTGTTTAAGACATTTGGTCGTCATTTGTCGAAGTTATCGAGATTCAAATTTAGAACAATCACACATTTTGAGTGTTTGAGCACATAAAGTACTATTTTTCTCTGAAATTCAACAAGATGCAATCACGATGTGTTTTGTCATCTTAAAGATCTCGTCGAGCTGATTAATTTGACACTCTGTTTAAGACATTTGGTCATCATTTATCGAAATTATCGAGATTCAAAATATGAAAAGTCACAAAGTTTGAGAGTTTGAGCAGATAAAGTGCTATTTTTGTTGGAAATTCAACAAGATACAATTATGATGTGTTTTGTGATCTTAAAGATCTTGTCGAGCTTATTAATTTGACACTCTGTTTAAGACAGTTGGTCGTCATTTGTCGAAGTTATCGAGATTCAAAATTTGAAAAGTCACAAAGTTTGTGGGTTTGAGCAGATAAAGTGCTATTTTTCTTGGAAATTCAACAAGATGCAATCATGATGTGTTTTGTCATCTTAAAGATCTCGTCCAGCTGATTAATTTGACATTCTGTTTAAGACATTTGGTCGTCATTTGTCGAAGTTATCGAACTTCAAATTTAGAACAATCACACATTTTGAGTGTTTGAGCACATAAAGTACTATTTTCCTTGGAAATTCAACAAGATGCAATAATGATGAGTTTTGTAATCTTAAAGATCTGGTCGAGCTGATTAATTTGACACTCTGTTTAAGACATTTGGTCGTCATTTGTCGAAGTTATCGAGATTCAAATTTAGAACAATCACACATTTTGAGTGTTTGAGCACATAAAGTACTATTTTTCTCTGAAATTCAACAAGATGCAATCACGATGTGTTTTGTCATCTTAAAGATCTTGTCGAGCTGATTAATTTGACACTCTGTTTAAGACATTTGGTCATCATTTATCGAAATTATCGAGATTCAAAATTTGAAAAGTCACAAAGTTTGAGTGTTTGAGCAGATAAAGTGCTATTTTTCTTGGAAATTCAACAAGATGCAATCACGATGTGTTTTGTCATCTTAAAGATCTCGTCGAGCAGATTAATTTGACACTCTGTTTAAGACATTTGGTCGTCATTTGTCGAAGTTATCGAGATTCAAATTTAGAACAATCACACATTTTTTGTGTTTGAACACATAAAGTACTATTTTTCTTGGAAATTCAACAAGATGCAATTATGATGTGTTTTGTCATCTTAAAGATCTCGTCGAGCTGATTAATATGACACTCTGTTTAAGACATTTGGTCGTCATTTGTCGAAGTTATCGAGCTTCAAATTTAGAATAATCACACATTTTGAGTGTTTGAGCTCATAAAGTACTATTTTTCTTGGAAATTCAACAAGATGCAATCATGATGTGTTGTGTCATCTTAAAGATCTCGTCGAGCTGATTAATTTGACACTCTGTTTAAGACATTTGGTCGTCATTTGTCGAAGTTATCGAGATTCAAAATTTGAAAAGTCACAAAAGTTGTGTGTTTGAGCAGATAAAGTGCTATTTTTGTTGGAAATTCAACAAGATGCAATTATGATGTGTTGTGTAATCTTAAAGATCTGGTCGAGCTGATTAATTTGACACTCTGTTTAAGACATTTGGTCGTCATTTGGCGAAGTTATCGAGATTCATAATTTGAAAAGTCACAAAAGTTGTGTGTTTGAGCAGATAAAGTGCTATTTTTGTTGGAAATTCAACAAGATGCAATTATGATGTGTTTTGTCATCTTAAAGATCTCATCGAGTTGATTAATTTGACACTCTGTTTAAGACATTTGGTCGTCATTTTTCGAAGTTATTGAGCTTCAAATTTAGAACAATCACACCTTTTGAGTGTTTGAGCAGATAAAGTGCTATTTTTGTTGGAAATTCAACAAGATGCAATTATGATGTGTTTTGTCATCTTAAAGATCTCGTCGAGCTGATTAATTTGACACTCTGTTTAAGACATTTGGTCGTCATTTGTCGAAGTTATCGAGATTCAAAATTTGAAAAGTCACAAAAGTTGTGTGTTTGAGCAGATAAAGTGCTATTTTTGTTGGAAATTCAACAAGATGCAATCATGATGTGTTTTGTCATCTTAAAGATCTCGTCGAGCTGATTAATTTGACACTCTGTTTAAGACAGTTGGTCGTCATTTGTCGAAGTTATCGAACTTCAAATTTAGAACAATCACACATTTTGAGTGTTTGAGCACATAAAGCATTATTTTTTTTGGAAATTCAACAAGATGCAATTATGATGTGTTTTGTCATCTTAAAGATCTTGTCGAACTGATTAATTTGACACTCTGTTTAAGACATTTGGTCGTCATTTGTCGAAGTTATTGAGCTTCAAATTTAGAACAATCACACATTTTGAGTGTTTGAGCACATAAAGTACTATTTTTCTCTGAAATTCAACAAGATGCAATCACGATGTGTTTTGTCATCTTAAAGATCTCGTCGAGCAGATTAATTGGACACTCTTAAGACATTTGGTCATCATTTATCGAAATTATCGAGATTCAAAATTTGAAAAGTCACAAAAGTTGTGTGTTTGAGCAGATAAAGTGCTATTTTTGTTGGAAATTCAACAAGATGCAATTATGATGTGTTTTGTCATCTTAAAGATCTCATCGAGTTGATTAATTTGACACTCTGTTTAAGACATTTGGTCGTCATTTTTCGAAGTTATCGAACTTCAAATTTAGAACAATCACACATTTTGAGTGTTTGAGCACATAAAGTACTATTTTCCTTGGAAATTCAACAAGATGCAATCACGATGTGTTGTGTCATCTTAAAGATCTCGTCGAGCTGATTAATTTGACACTCTGTTTAAGACATTTGGTCGTCATTTGTCGAAGTTATCGAACTTCAAATTTAGAACAATCACACATTTTGAGTGCTTGATCACATAAAGTACTATTTTTCTTGTAAATTCAACAAGATGCAATTATGATGTGTTTTGTCATCTTAAAGATCTCATCGAGCTGATTAATTTGACACTCCGTTTAAGACATTTCGTCATCATTTATCGAAATTATCGAACCTCAAATTTAGAACAATCACACATTTTGAGTGTTTGAGCACATAAAGTACTATTTTTCTTGGAAATTCAACAAGATGCAATCATGATGTGTTTTGTCATCTTAAAGATCTCGTCGAGCTGATTAATTTGACACTCCGTTTAAGACATTTCGTCATCAATTATCGAAATTATCGTACCTCAAATTTAGAACAATCACACATTTTGAGTGTTTGAGCACATAAAGTACTATTTTTCTTGGAAATTCAACAAGATGCAATTATGATGTGTTTTGTCATCTTAAAGATCTCATCGAGTTGATTAATTTGACACTCTGTTTAAGACATTTGGTCGTCATTTTTCGAAGTTATCGAACTTCAAATTTAGAACAATCACACATTTTGAGTGTTTGAGCACATAAAGTACTATTTTCCTTGGAAATTCAACAAGATGCAATAATGATGTGTTTTGCCATCTTAAAGATCTCGTCGAGCTGATTAATTTGACACTCTGTTTAAGACAGTTGGTCGTCATTTGGCGAAGTTATCGAGATTCATAATTTGAAAAGTCACAAAAGTTGTGTGTTTGAGCAGATAAAGTGCTACTTTTCTTGGAAATTCAACAAGATGCAATCATGATGTGTTTTGTCATCTTAAAGATCTCGTCGAGCTGATTAATTTGACACTCTGTTTAAGACATTTGGTCGTCATTTGTCGAAGTTATCGAACTTCAAATTTAGAACAATCACACATTTTGAGTGTTTGAGCACATAAAGCATTATTTTGTTTGGAAATTCAACAAGATGCAATCATGATGTGTTGTGTCATCTTAAAGATCTCGTCGAGCTGATTAATTTGACACTCTGTTTAAGACATTTGGTCGTCATTTGTCGAAGTTATCGAGATTCATAATTTGAAAAGTCACAAAAGTTGTGTGTTTGAGCAGATAAAGTGCTATTTTTCTTGGAAATTCAACAAGATGCAATTATGATGTGTTTCGTAATCTTAAAGATCTTGTCGAACTGATTAATTTGACACTCTGTTTAAGACATTTGGTCGTCATTTTTCGAAGTTATCGAACTTCAAATTTAGAACAATCACACATTTTGAGTGTTTGAGCACATAAAGTACTATTTTCCTTGGAAATTCAACAAGATGCAATAATGATGTGTTTTGTCATCTTAAAGATCTCGTCGAGCTGATTAATTTGACACTCTGTTTAAGACATTTGGTCGTCATTTGTCGAAGTTATCGAACTTCAAATTTAGAACAATCACACATTTTGAGTGCTTGAGCACATAAAGTACTATTCTTCTTGGAAATTCAACAAGATGCAATTATGATGTGTTTTGTCATCTTAAAGATCTTGTAGAGCGGGTTAATTTGACACTCTGTTTAAGACATTTGGTCGTCATTTGGCGAAGTTATCGAGATTCATAATTTGAAAAGTCACAAAAGTTGTGTGTTTGAGCAGATAAAGTGCTATTTTTCTCTGAAATTCAACAAGATGCAATCATGATGTGTTTTGTCATCTTAAAGATCTCGTCGAGCTGATTAATTTGACATTCTGTTTAAGACATTTGGTCGTCATTTGTCGAAGTTATCGAGATTCAAAATTTGAAAAGTCACAAAAGTTGTGTGTTTGAGCAGATAAAGTCCTATTTTTCTCTGAAATTCAACAAGATGCAATCATGATGTGTTTTGTCATCTTAAAGATCTCGTCGCGGTGATTAATTTGACACTATGTTTAAGACATTTGGTCGTCATTTGTCGAAGTTATCGAGATTCAAAATTTGAAAAGTCACAAAAGTTGTGTGTTTGAGCAGATAAAGTCCTATTTTTCTCTGAAATTCAACAAGATGCAATCATGATGTGTTTTGTCATCTTAAAGATCTCGTCGCGGTGATTAATTTGACACTATGTTTAAGACATTTGGTCGTCATTTGTCGAAGTTATCGAGATTCAAAATTTGAAAAGTCACAAAAGTTGTGTGTTTGAGCAGATAAAGTTCTATTTTTCTCTGAAATTCAACAAGATGCAATCATGATGTGTTTTGTCATCTTAAAGATCTCGTCGAGCTGATTAATTTGAGACTCTGTTTAAGACATTTGGTCGTCATTTGTCGATGTTATTGAGCTTCAAATTTAGAACAATCACACATTTTGAGTGTTTGAGCACATAAAGTCCTATTTTTCTTGGAAATTCAACAAGATGCAATGATGATGTGTTTTGTCATCTTAAAGATCTCATCGAGCTGAATAATTTGACACTCCGTTTAAGACATTTCGTCATCATTTATCGAAATTATCGAACCTCAAATTTAGAACAATCACACATTTTGAGTGTTTGAGCACATAAAGTACTATTTTTCTTGGAAATTCAACAAGATGCAATTATGATGTGTTTTGTCATCTTAAAGATCTCGTCGAGCTGATTAATTTGACACTCTGTTTAAGACATTTGGTCGTCATTTGTCGAAGTTATCGAGCTTCAAATTTAGAATAATCACACATTTTGAGTGTTTGAGCACATAAAGTACTATTTTTCTTGGAAATTCAACAAGATGCAATTATGATGTGTTTTGTCATCTTAAAGATCTGGTCGAGCTGATTAATTTGACACTCTGTTTAAGACATTTGGTCGTCATTTGGCGAAGTTATCGAGATTCATAATTTGAAAAGTCACAAAAGTTGTGTGTTTGAGCAGATAAAGTGCTATTTTTCTTGGAAATTCAACAAGATGCAATTATGATGTGTTTTGTAATCTTAAAGATCTTGTCGAACTGATTAATTTGACACTCTGTTTAAGACATTTGGTCGTCATTTGTCGAAGTTATCGAACTTAAAATTTAGAACAATCACACATTTTGAGTGTTTGAGCACATAAAGTCCTATTTTTCTTGGAAATTCAACAAGATGCAATTATGATGTGTTTTGTCATCTTAAAGATCTCGTCGAGCTGATTAATTTGAGACTCTGTTTAAGACATTTGGTTGTCATTTGTCGATGTTATTGAGCTTCAAATTTAGAACAATCACACATTTTGAGTGTTTGAGCACATAAAGTCCTATTTTTCTTGGAAATTCAACAAGATGCAATGATGATGTGTTTTGTCATCTTAAAGATCTCATCGAGCTGAATAATTTGACACTCCGTTTAAGACATTTCGTCATCATTTATCGAAATTATCGAACCTCAAATTTAGAACAATCACACATTTTGAGTGTTTGAGCACATAAAGTACTATTTTTCTTGGAAATTCAACAAGATGCAATTATGATGTGTTTTGTCATCTTAAAGGTCTGGTCGAGCTGATTAATTTGACACTCTGTTTAAGACATTTGGTCGTCATTTGGCGAAGTTATCGAGATTCATAATTTGAAAAGTCACAAAAGTTGTGTGTTTGAGCAGATAAAGTGCTATTTTTCTTGGAAATTCAACAAGATGCAATTATGATGTCTTTTGTAATCTTAAAGATCTTGTCGAACTGATTAATTTGACACTCTGTTTAAGACATTTGGTCGTCATTTGTCGAAGTTATTGAGCTTCAAATTTAGAACAATCACACATTTTGAGTGTTTCAGCACATAAAGTACTATTTTTCTCTGAAATTCAACAAGATGCAATCACGATGTGTTTTGTCATCTTAAAGATCTCGTCGCGGTGATTAATTTGACACTCTGTTTAAGACATTTGGTCGTCATTTGTCGAAGTTATCAAGCTTCAAATTTAGAACAATCACACATTTTGAGTGTTTGAGCACATAAAGTACTATTTTTCTTGGAAATTCAACAAGATGCAATTATGATGTGTTTTGTCATCTTAAAGATCTCGTCGAGCTGATTAATTTGACACTCTGTTTAAGACATTTGGTCATCATTTATCGAAATTATCGAGATTCAAAATTTGAAAAGTCACAAAAGTTGTGTGTTTGAGCAGATAAAGTGCTATTTTTCTTGGAAATTCAACAAGATGCAATTATGATGTGTTTTGTGATCTTAAAGATCTCATCGAGTTGATTAATTTGACACTCTGTTTAAGACATTTGGTCGTCATTTTTCGAAGTTATCGAACTTCAAATTTAGAACAATCACACATTTTGAGTGTTTGAGCACATAAAGTACTATTTTCCTTGGAAATTCAACAAGATGCAATAATGATGTGTTTTGTAATCTTAAAGATCTGGTCGAGCTGATTAATTTGACACTCTGTTTAAGACATTTGGTCGTCATTTGTCGAAGTTATCGAGATTCAAATTTAGAACAATCACACATTTTGAGTGTTTGAGCACATAAAGTACTATTTTTCTCTGAAATTCAACAAGATGCAATCACGATGTGTTTTGTCATCTTAAAGATCTCGTCGAGCTGATTAATTTGACACTCTGTTTAAGACATTTGGTCATCATTTATCGAAATTATCGAGATTCAAAATATGAAAAGTCACAAAGTTTGAGAGTTTGAGCAGATAAAGTGCTATTTTTGTTGGAAATTCAACAAGATACAATTATGATGTGTTTTGTGATCTTAAAGATCTTGTCGAGCTTATTAATTTGACACTCTGTTTAAGACAGTTGGTCGTCATTTGTCGAAGTTATCGAGATTCAAAATTTGAAAAGTCACAAAGTTTGTGGGTTTGAGCAGATAAAGTGCTATTTTTCTTGGAAATTCAACAAGATGCAATCATGATGTGTTTTGTCATCTTAAAGATCTCGTCCAGCTGATTAATTTGACATTCTGTTTAAGACATTTGGTCGTCATTTGTCGAAGTTATCGAACTTCAAATTTAGAACAATCACACATTTTGAGTGTTTGAGCACATAAAGTACTATTTTCCTTGGAAATTCAACAAGATGCAATAATGATGAGTTTTGTAATCTTAAAGATCTGGTCGAGCTGATTAATTTGACACTCTGTTTAAGACATTTGGTCGTCATTTGTCGAAGTTATCGAGATTCAAATTTAGAACAATCACACATTTTGAGTGTTTGAGCACATAAAGTACTATTTTTCTCTGAAATTCAACAAGATGCAATCACGATGTGTTTTGTCATCTTAAAGATCTCGTCGAGCTGATTAATTTGACACTCTGTTTAAGACATTTGGTCATCATTTATCGAAATTATCGAGATTCAAAATTTGAAAAGTCACAAAGTTTGAGTGTTTGAGCAGATAAAGTGCTATTTTTCTTGGAAATTCAACAAGATGCAATCACGATGTGTTTTGTCATCTTAAAGATCTCGTCGAGCAGATTAATTTGACACTCTGTTTAAGACATTTGGTCGTCATTTGTCGAAGTTATCGAGATTCAAAATTTGAAAAGTCACAAAAGTTGTGTGTTTGAGCAGATAAAGTGCTATTTTTCTTGGAAATTCAACAAGATGCAATCACGATGTGTTTTGTCATCTTAAAGATCTCGTCGAGCAGATTAATTTGACACTCTGTTTAAGACATTTGGTCGTCATTTTTCGAAGTTATTGAGCTTCAAATTTATAACAATCACACATTTTGAGTGTTTGAGCACATAAAGCATTATTTTTTTTGGAAATTCAACAAGATGCAATCATGATGTGTTTTGTCATCTTAAAGATCTGGTCGAGCTGATTAATTTGACACTCTGTTTAAGACATTTGGTCGTCATTTTTCGAAGTTATTGAGCTTCAAATTTATAACAATCACACCTTTTGAGTGTTTGAGCGGATAAAGTGCTATTTTTGTTGGAAATTCAACAAGATGCAATTATGATGTGTTTTGTCATCTTAAAGATCTCATCGAGTTGATTAATTTGACACTCTGTTTAAGACATTTGGTCGTCATTTTTCGATGTTATTGAGCTTCAAATTTAGAACAATCACACATTTTGAGTGTTTGAGCACATAAAGTACTATTTTTCTTGGAAATTCAACAAGATGCAATTATGATGTGTTTTGTCATCTTAAAGATCTCGTCGAGCTGATTAATTTGACACTCCGTTTAAGACATTTCGTCATCATTTATCGAAATTATCGTACCTCAAATTTAGAACAATCACACATTTTGAGTGTTTGAGCACATAAAGTACTATTTTTCTTGGAAATTCAACAAGATGCAATTATGATGTGTTTTGTCATCTTAAAGATCTCGTCGAGCTGATTAATTTGACACTCTGTTTAAGACATTTGGTCATCATTTATCGAAATTATCGAGATTCAAAATTTGAAAAGTCACAAAAGTTGTGGGTTTGAGCAGATAAAGTGCTATTTTTGTTGGAAATTCAACAAGATGCAATTATGATGTGTTTTGTCATCTTAAAGATCTCATCGAGTTGATTAATTTGACACTCTGTTTAAGACATTTGGTCGTCATTTTTCGAAGTTATTGAGCTTCAAATTTAGAACAATCACACCTTTTGAGTGTTTGAGCAGATAAAGTGCTATTTTTGTTGGAAATTCAACAAGATGCAATTATGATGTGTTTTGTCATCTTAAAGATCTCGTCGAGCTGATTAATTTGACACTCTGTTTAAGACATTTGGTCGTCATTTGTCGAAGTTATCGAGATTCAAAATTTGAAAAGTCACAAAAGTTGTGTGTTTGAGCAGATAAAGTGCTATTTTTGTTGGAAATTCAACAAGATGCAATTATGATGTGTTTTGTCATCTTAAAGATCTTGTCGAACTGATTAATTTGACACTCTGTTTAAGACATTTGGTCGTCATTTGTCGAAGTTATTGAGCTTCAAATTTAGAACAATCACACATTTTGAGTGTTTGAGCACATAAAGTACTATTTTTCTCTGAAATTCAACAAGATGCAATCACGATGTGTTTTGTCATCTTAAAGATCTCGTCGAGCAGATTAATTGGACACTCTTAAGACATTTGGTCATCATTTATCGAAATTATCGAGATTCAAAATTTGAAAAGTCACAAAGTTTGAGTGTTTGAGCAGATAAATTGCTATTTTTCTTGGAAATTCAACAAGATGCAATTATGATGTGTTTTGTCATCTTAAAGATCTCGTCGAGCTGATTAATATGACACTCTGTTTAAGACATTTGGTCGTCATTTGTCGAAGTTATCGAGCTTCAAATTTAGAATAATCACACATTTTGAGTGTTTGAGCTCATAAAGTACTATTTTTCTTGGAAATTCAACAAGATGCAATCATGATGTGTTGTGTCATCTTAAAGATCTCGTCGAGCTGATTAATTTGACACTCTGTTTAAGACATTTGGTCGTCATTTGTCGAAGTTATCGAGCTTCAAATTTAGAATAATCACACATTTTGAGTGTTTGAGCTCATAAAGTACTATTTTTCTTGGAAATTCAACAAGATGCAATCATGATGTGTTGTGTCATCTTAAAGATCTCGTCGAGCTGATTAATTTGACACTCTGTTTAAGACATTTGGTCGTCATTTGTCGAAGTTATTGAGCTTCAAATTTAGAACAATCACACATTTTGAGTGTTTGAGCACATAAAGTACTATTTTTCTCTGAAATTCAACAAGATGCAATCACGATGTGTTTTGTCATCTTAAAGATCTCGTCGAGCAGATTAATTGGACACTCTTAAGACGTTTGGTCATCATTTATCGAAATTATCGAGATTCAAAATTTGAAAAGTCACAAAAGTTGTGTGTTTGAGCAGATAAAGTGCTATTTTTGTTGGAAATTCAACAAGATGCAATTATGATGTGTTTTGTCATCTTAAAGATCTCATCGAGTTGATTAATTTGACACTCTGTTTAAGACATTTGGTCGTCATTTTTCGAAGTTATCGAACTTCAAATTTAGAACAATCACACATTTTGAGTGCTTGATCACATAAAGTACTATTTTTCTTGTAAATTCAACAAGATGCAATTATGATGTGTTTTGTCATCTTAAAGATCTCATCGAGCTGATTAATTTGACACTCCGTTTAAGACATTTCGTCATCATTTATCGAAATTATCGAACCTCAAATTTAGAACAATCACACATTTTGAGTGTTTGAGCACATAAAGTACTATTTTTCTTGGAAATTCAACAAGATGCAATCATGATGTGTTTTGTCATCTTAAAGATCTCGTCGAGCTGATTAATTTGACACTCCGTTTAAGACATTTCGTCATCAATTATCGAAATTATCGTACCTCAAATTTAGAACAATCACACATTTTGAGTGTTTGAGCACATAAAGTACTATTTTTCTTGGAAATTCAACAAGATGCAATTATGATGTGTTTTGTCATCTTAAAGATCTCATCGAGTTGATTAATTTGACACTCTGTTTAAGACATTTGGTCGTCATTTTTCGAAGTTATCGAACTTCAAATTTAGAACAATCACACATTTTGAGTGTTTGAGCACATAAAGTACTATTTTCCTTGGAAATTCAACAAGATGCAATAATGATGTGTTTTGCCATCTTAAAGATCTCGTCGAGCTGATTAATTTGACACTCTGTTTAAGACATTTGGTCGTCATTTGTCGAAGTTATCGAACTTCAAATTTAGAACAATCACACATTTTGAGTGTTTGAGCACATAAAGCATTATTTTGTTTGGAAATTCAACAAGATGCAATCATGATGTGTTGTGTCATCTTAAAGATCTCGTCGAGCTGATTAATTTGACACTCTGTTTAAGACATTTGGTCGTCATTTGTCGAAGTTATCGAGATTCATAATTTGAAAAGTCACAAAAGTTGTGTGTTTGAGCAGATAAAGTGCTATTTTTCTTGGAAATTCAACAAGATGCAATTATGATGTGTTTCGTAATCTTAAAGATCTTGTCGAACTGATTAATTTGACACTCTGTTTAAGACATTTGGTCGTCATTTTTCGAAGTTATCGAACTTCAAATTTAGAACAATCACACATTTTGAGTGTTTGAGCACATAAAGTACTATTTTCCTTGGAAATTCAACAAGATGCAATAATGATGTGTTTTGTCATCTTAAAGATCTCGTCGAGCTGATTAATTTGACACTCTGTTTAAGACATTTGGTCGTCATTTGTCGAAGTTATCGAACTTCAAATTTAGAACAATCACACATTTTGAGTGCTTGAGCACATAAAGTACTATTCTTCTTGGAAATTCAACAAGATGCAATTATGATGTGTTTTGTCATCTTAAAGATCTCGTCGAGCTGATTAATTTGACACTCTGTTTAAGACATTTGGTCGTCATTTGTCGAAGTTATCGAACTTCAAATTTATAACAATCACACATTTTGAGTGCTTGAGCACATAAAGTGCTATTTTTCTTGGAAATTCAACAAGATGCAATTATGATGTGTTTTGTAATCTTAAAGATCTTGTAGAGCGGGTTAATTTGACACTCTGTTTAAGACATTTGGTCGTCATTTGGCGAAGTTATCGAGATTCATAATTTGAAAAGTCACAAAAGTTGTGTGTTTGAGCAGATAAAGTGCTATTTTTCTCTGAAATTCAACAAGATGCAATCATGATGTGTTTTGTCATCTTAAAGATCTCGTCGAGCTGATTAATTTGACATTCTGTTTAAGACATTTGGTCGTCATTTGTCGAAGTTATCGAGATTCAAAATTTGAAAAGTCACAAAAGTTGTGTGTTTGAGCAGATAAAGTCCTATTTTTCTCTGAAATTCAACAAGATGCAATCATGATGTGTTTTGTCATCTTAAAGATCTCGTCGCGGTGATTAATTTGACACTATGTTTAAGACATTTGGTCGTCATTTGTCGAAGTTATCGATATTCAAAATTTGAAAAGTCACAAAAGTTGTGTGTTTGAGCAGATAAAGTCCTATTTTTCTCTGAAATTCAACAAGATGCAATCATGATGTGTTTTGTCATCTTAAAGATCTCGTCGCGGTGATTAATTTGACACTATGTTTAAGACATTTGGTCGTCATTTGTCGAAGTTATCGAGATTCAAAATTTGAAAAGTCACAAAAGTTGTGTGTTTGAGCAGATAAAGTCCTATTTTTCTCTGAAATTCAACAAGATGCAATCATGATGTGTTTTGTCATCTTAAAGATCTCGTCGCGGTGATTAATTTGACACTATGTTTAAGACATTTGGTCGTCATTTGTCGAAGTTATCGAACTTAAAATTTAGAACAATCACACATTTTGAGTGTTTGAGCACATAAAGTCCTATTTTTCTTGGAAATTCAACAAGATGCAATTATGATGTGTTTTGTCATCTTAAAGATCTCGTCGAGCTGATTAATTTGAGACTCTGTTTAAGACATTTGGTTGTCATTTGTCGATGTTATTGCGCTTCAAATTTAGAACAATCACACATTTTGAGTGTTTGAGCACATAAAGTCCTATTTTTCTTGGAAATTCAACAAGATGCAATGATGATGTGTTTTGTCATCTTAAAGATCTCATCGAGCTGAATAATTTGACACTCCGTTTAAGACATTTCGTCATCATTTATCGAAATTATCGAACCTCAAATTTAGAACAATCACACATTTTGAGTGTTTGAGCACATAAAGTACTGTTTTTCTTGGAAATTCAACAAGATGCAATTATGATGTGTTTTGTCATCTTAAAGATCTCGTCGAGCTGATTAATTTGACACTCCGTTTAAGACATTTCGTCATCATTTATCGAAATTATCGTACCTCAAATTTAGAACAATCACACATTTTGAGTGTTTGAGCACATAAAGTACTATTTTTCTTGGAAATTCAACAAGATGCAATTATGATGTGTTTTGTCATCTTAAAGATCTCGTCGAGCTGATTAATTTGACACTCTGTTTAAGACATTTGGTCGTCATTTGTCGAAGTTATCGAGCTTCAAATTTAGAATAATCACACATTTTGAGTGTTTGAGCACATAAAGTACTATTTTTCTTGGAAATTCAACAAGATGCAATTATGAGGTGTTTTGTCATCTTAAAGATCTGGTCGAGCTGATTAATTTGACACTCTGTTTAAGACATTTGGTCGTCATTTGGCGAAGTTATCGAGATTCATAATTTGAAAAGTCACAAAAGTTGTGTGTTTGAGCAGATAAAGTGCTATTTTTCTTGGAAATTCAACAAGATGCAATTATGATGTGTTTTGTAATCTTAAAGATCTTGTCGAACTGATTAATTTGACACTCTGTTTAAGACATTTGGTCGTCATTTGTCGAAGTTATTGAGCTTCAAATTTAGAACAATCACACATTTTGAGTATTTCAGCACATAAAGTACTATTTTTCTCTGAAATTCAACAAGATGCAATCACGATGTGTTTTGTCATCTTAAAGATCTCGTCGAGCAGATTAATTGGACACTCTTAAGACATTTGGTCATCATTTATCGAAATTATCGAGATTCAAAATTTGAAAAGTCACAAAAGTTGTGTGTTTGAGCAGATAAAGTGCTATTTTTGTTGGAAATTCAACAAGATGCAATTATGATGTGTTGTGTCATCTTAAAGATCTCGTCGAGCTGATTAATTTGACACTCTGTTTAAGACATTTGGTCGTCATTTGTCGAAGTTATTGAGCTTCAAATTTAGAACAATCACACATTTTGAGTGTTTGAGCACATAAAGTACTATTTTTCTCTGAAATTCAACAAGATGCAATCACGATGTGTTGTGTCATCTTAAAGATCTCGTCACGGTGATTAATTTGACACTATGTTTAAGACATTTGGTCGTCATTTGTCGAAGTTATCGAACTTCAAATTTAGAACAATCACACATTTTGAGTGTTTGAGCACATAAAGTACTATTTTTCTTGGAAATTCAACAAGATGCAATTATGATGTGTTTTATCATCTTAAAGAACTTGTCGAGCTGATTAATTTGACTCTCTGTTTAAGACATTTGGTTGTCATTTGTCGTAGTTATCGAGATTCAAAATTTGAAAAGACACAAAAGTTGTGTGTTTGAGCAGATAAAGTGCTATTTTTCTTGGAAATTCAACAAGATGCAATTATGATGTGTTTTGTAATCTTAAAGATCTTGTCGAGCTGATTAATTTGACACTCTGTTTAAGACATTTGGTCGTCATTTGTCGAAGTTATCGAGCTTCAAATTTAGAATAATCACACATTTTGAGTGTTTGAGCACATAAAGTACTATTTTTCTTGGAAATTCAACAAGATGCAATTATGAGGTGTTTTGTCATCTTAAAGATCTGGTCGAGCTGATTAATTTGACACTCTGTTTAAGACATTTGGTCGTCATTTGGCGAAGTTATCGAGATTCATAATTTGAAAAGTCACAAAAGTTGTGTGTTTGAGCAGATAAAGTGCTATTTTTCTTGGAAATTCAACAAGATGCAATTATGATGTGTTTTGTAATCTTAAAGATCTTGTCGAACTGATTAATTTGACACTCTGTTTAAGACATTTGGTCGTCATTTGTCGAAGTTATTGAGCTTCAAATTTAGAACAATCACACATTTTGAGTATTTCAGCACATAAAGTACTATTTTTCTCTGAAATTCAACAAGATGCAATCACGATGTGTTTTGTCATCTTAAAGATCTCGTCGAGCAGATTAATTGGACACTCTTAAGACATTTGGTCATCATTTATCGAAATTATCGAGATTCAAAATTTGAAAAGTCACAAAAGTTGTGTGTTTGAGCAGATAAAGTCCTATTTTTCTCTGAAATTCAACAAGATGCAATCATGATGTGTTTTGTCATCTTAAAGATCTCGTCGCGGTGATTAATTTGACACTATGTTTAAGACATTTGGTCGTCATTTGTCGAAGTTATCGAACTTCAAATTTAGAACAATCACACATTTTGAGTGTTTGAGCACATAAAGTACTATTTTTCTCTGAAATTCAACAAGATGCAATCATGATGTGTTTTGTCATCTTAAAGATCTCGTCACGGTGATTAATTTGACACTATGTTTAAGACATTTGGTCGTCATTTGTCGAAGTTATCGAACTTCAAATTTAGAACAATCACACATTTTGAGTGTTTGAGCACATAAAGTACTATTTTTCTCTGAAATTCAACAAGATGCAATCACGATGTGTTTTGTCATCTTAAAGATCTTGTCGAGCTGATTAATTTGACACTCTGTTTAAGACATTTGGTCGTCATTTGTCGTAGTTATCGAGATTCAAAATTTGAAAAGTCACAAAAGTTGTGTGTTTGAGCAGATAAAGTTCTATTTTTCTCTGAAATTCAACTAGATGCAATTATGATGTGTTTTGTCATCTTAAAGATCTTGTCGAGCTGATTAATTTGACACTATGTTTAAGACATTTGGTCGTCATTTGTCGAAGTTATCGAACTTCAAATTTAGAACAATCACACATTTTGAGTGTTTGAGCACATAAAGTCCTATTTTTCTTGGAAATTCAACAAGATGCAATTATGATGTGTTTTGTCATCTTAAAGATCTTGTCGAGCTGATTAATTTGACACTCTGTTTAAGACATTTGGTCGTCATTTGTCGATGTTATCGAACTTCAAATTTAGAACAATCACACATTTTGAGTGTTTGAGCACATAAAGTACTATTTTTCTTGGAAATTCAACAAGATGCAATTATGATGTGTTTTATCATCTTAAAGAACTTGTCGAGCTGATTAATTTGACTCTCTGTTTAAGACATTTGGTTGTCATTTGTCGTAGTTATCGAGATTCAAAATTTGAAAAGACACAAAAGTTGTGTGTTTGAGCAGATAAAGTGCTATTTTTCTTGGAAATTCAACAAGATGCAATTATGATGTGTTTTGTAATCTTAAAGATCTTGTCGAGCTGATTAATTTGACACTCTGTTTAAGACATTTGGTCGTCATTTGGCGAAGTTATCGAGATTCATAATTTGAAAAGTCACAAAAGTTGTGTGTTTGAGCAGATAAAGTCCTATTTTTCTCTGAAATTCAACAAGATGCAATCATGATGTGTTTTGTCATCTTAAAGATCTCGTCGCGGTGATTAATTTGACACTATGTTTAAGACATTTGGTCGTCATTTGTCGAAGTTATCGAACTTCAAATTTAGAACAATCACACATTTTGAGTGTTTGAGCACATAAAGTACTATTTTTCTCTGAAATTCAACAAGATGCAATCATGATGTGTTTTGTCATCTTAAAGATCTCGTCACGGTGATTAATTTGACACTATGTTTAAGACATTTGGTCGTCATTTGTCGAAGTTATCGAACTTCAAATTTAGAACAATCACACATTTTGAGTGTTTGAGCACATAAAGTACTATTTTTCTCTGAAATTCAACAAGATGCAATCACGATGTGTTTTGTCATCTTAAAGATCTTGTCGAGCTGATTAATTTGACACTCTGTTTAAGACATTTGGTCGTCATTTGTCGTAGTTATCGAGATTCAAAATTTGAAAAGTCACAAAAGTTGTGTGTTTGAGCAGATAAAGTTCTATTTTCCTCTGAAATTCAACAAGATGCAATCATGATGTGTTTTGTCATCTTAAAGATCTCGTCGCGGTGATTAATTTGACACTATGTTTAAGACATTTGGTCGTCATTTGTCGAAGTTATCGAGATTCAAAATTTGAAAAGTCACAAAAGTTGTGTGTTTGAGCAGATAAAGTTCTATTTTTCTCTGAAATTCAACTAGATGCAATCATGATGTGTTTTGTCATCTTAAAGATCTCGTCACGGTGATTAGTTTGACACTATGTTTAAGACATTTGGTCGTCATTTGTCGAAGTTATCGAACTTCAAATTTAGAACAATCACACATTTTGAGTGTTTGAGCACATAAAGTACTATTTTTCTCTGAAATTCAACAAGATGCAATCACGATGTGTTTTGTCATCTTAAAGATCTTGTCGAGCTGATTAATTTGACACTCTGTTTAAGACATTTGGTCGTCATTTGTCGTAGTTATCGAGATTCAAAATTTGAAAAGTCACAAAAGTTGTGTGTTTGAGCAGATAAAGTTCTATTTTTCTCTGAAATTCAACAAGATGCAATCATGATGTGTTTTGTCATCTTAAAGATCTCGTCGCGGTGATTAATTTGACACTATGTTTAAGACATTTGGTCGCCATTTGTCGAAGTTATCGAGATTCAAAATTTGAAAAGTCACAAAAGTTGTGTGTTTGAGCAGATAAAGTTCTATTTTTCTCTGAAATTCAACAAGATGCAATCATGATGTGTTTTGTCATCTTAAAGATCTTGTCGAGCTGATTAATTTGACACTCTGTTTAAGACATTTGGTCGTCATTTGTCGAAGTTATCGAACTTCAAATTTAGAACAATCACACATTTTGAGTGTTTGAGCACATAAAGTACTATTTTTCTTGGAAATTCAACAAGATGCAATTATGATGTGTTTTATCATCTTAAAGAACTTGTCGAGCTGATTAATTTGACTCTCTGTTTAAGACATTTGGTCGTCATTTGTCGTAGTTATCGAACTTCAAATTTAGAACAATCACACATTTTGAGTGTTTGAGCACATAAAGTACTATTTTTCTCTGAAATTCAACAAGATGCAATCATGATGTGTTTTGTCATCTTAAAGATCTCGTCACGGTGATTAATTTGACACTATGTTTAAGACATTTGGTCGTCATTTTTCGAAGTTATCGAGATTCAAAATTTGAAAAGTCATAAAAGTTGTGTGTTTGAGCAGATAAAGTTCTATTTTTCTCTGAAATTCAACAAGATGCAATCATGATGTGTTTTGTCATCTTAAAGATCTCGTCACGGTGATTAATTTGACACTATGTTTAAGACATTTGGTCGTCATTTGTCGAAGTTATCGAACTTCAAATTTAGAACAATCACACATTTTGAGTGTTTGAGCACATAAAGTCCTATTTTTCTTGGAAATTCAACAAGATGCAATTATGATGTGTTTTGTCATCTTAAAGATCTTGTCGAGCTGATTAATTTGACACTATGTTTAAGACATTTGGTCGTCATTTGTCGAAGTTATCGAACTTCAAATTTAGAACAATCACACATTTTGAGTGTTTGAGCACATAAAGTCCTATTTTTCTTGGAAATTCAACAAGATGCAATTATGATGTGTTTTGTCATCTTAAAGATCTTGTCGAGCTGATTAATTTGACACTCTGTTTAAGACATTTGGTCGTCATTTGTCGATGTTATTGAGCTTCAAATTTAGAACAATCACACATTTTGAGTGTTTGAGCACATAAAGTCCTATTTTTCTGGGAAATTCAACAAGATGCAATTATGATGTGTTTTGTCATCTTAAAGATCTCATCGAGCTGATTAATTTGACACTCCGTTTAAGACATTTCGTCATCATTTATCGAAATTATCGAACCTCAAATTTAGAACAATCACACATTTTGAGTGTTTGAGCACATAAAGTACTATTTTTCTTGGAAATTCAACAAGATGCAATTATGATGTGTTTTATCATCTTAAAGATCTTGTCGAGCTGATTAATTTGACACTCTGTTTAAGACATTTGGTCGTCATTTGTCGTAGTTATCGAACTTCAAATTTAGAACAATCACACATTTTGAGTGTTTGAGCACATAAAGTACTATTTTTCTCTGAAATTCAACAAGATGCAATCATGATGTGTTTTGTCATCTTAAAGATCTCGTCACGGTGATTAATTTGACACTATGTTTAAGACATTTGGTGGTCATTTGTCGAAGTTATCGAACTTCAAATTTAGAACAATCACACATTTTGAGTGTTTGAGCACATAAAGTACTATTTTTCTCTGAAATTCAAGAAGATGCAATCATGATGTGTTTTGTCATCTTAAAGATCTCGTCGCGGTGATTAATTTGACACTATGTTTAAGACATTTGGTCGTCATTTGTCGAAGTTATCGAACTTCAAATTTAGAACAATCACACATTTTGAGTGTTTGAGCACATAAAGTCCTATTTTTCTTGGAAATTCAACAAGATGCAATTATGATGTGTTTTGTCATCTTAAAGATCTTGTCGAGCTGATTAATTTGACACTATGTTTAAGACATTTGGTCGTCATTTGTCGAAGTTATCGAACTTCAAATTTAGAACAATCACACATTTTGAGTGTTTGAGCACATAAAGTACTATTTTTCTCTGAAATTCAACAAGATGCAATCATGATGTGTTTTGTCATCTTAAAGATCTCGTCGCGGTGATTAATTTGACACTATGTTTAAGACATTTGGTCGTCATTTGTCGTAGTTATCGAGATTCAAAATTTGAAAAGTCACAAAAGTTATGTGTTTGAGCAGATAAAGTGCTATTTTTGTTGGAAATTCAACAAGATGCAATTATGATGTGTTTTGTCATCTTAAAGATCTTGTCGAGCTGATTAATTTGACACTCTGTTTAAGACATTTGGTCGTCATTTGGCGAAGTTATCGAGATTCATAATTTGAAAAGTCACAAAAGTTGTGTGTTTGAGCAGATAAAGTGCTATTTTTGTTGGAAATTCAACAAGATGCAATCATGATGTGTTTTGTCATCTTAAAGATCTCGTCGCGGTGATTAATTTGACACTATGTTTAAGACATTTGGTCGTCATTTGTCGTAGTTATCGAGATTCAAAATTTGAAAAGTCACAAAAGTTGTGTGTTTGAGCAGATAAAGTTCTATTTTTCTCTGAAATTCAACAAGATGCAATCATGATGTGTTTTGTCATCTTAAAGATCTTGTCGAGCTGATTAATTTGACACTCTGTTTAAGACATTTGGTCGTCATTTGTCGTAGTTATCGAGATTCAAAATTTGAAAAGTCACAAAAGTTGTGTGTTTGAGCAGATAAAGTTCTATTTTTCTCTGAAATTGAACAAGATGCAATCAAGATGTGTTTTGTCATCTTAAAGATCTCGTCACGGTGATTAATTTGACACTATGTTTAAGACATTTGGTCGTCATTTGTCGAAGTTATCGAACTTCAAATTTAGAACAATCACACATTTTGAGTGTTTGAGCACATAAAGTACTATTTTTCTCTGAAATTCAACAAGATGCAATCACGATGTGTTTTGTCATCTTAAAGATCTTGTCGAGCTGATTAATTTGACACTCTGTTTAAGACATTTGGTCGTCATTTGGCGAAGTTATCGAGATTCATAATTTGAAAAGTCACAAAAGTTGTGTGTTTGAGCAGATAAAGTGCTATTTTTCTTGGAAATTCAACAAGATGCAATCATGATGTGTTTTG